>NC_064645.1:388109606-388414814 GCF_023864345.2 Schistocerca serialis cubense
AGACTCGTAAATATTCAGTCAGATCTTGATAAGATTTCAAAGTGGTGCAAAGATCGGCAGTTTGCTTTAAATGTTCAGAAATTTGAAATTGTGCACTTTACAAAATGAAAGAGTATAGGATACTATGACTATAATATCAATGAATCACAGTTGGAATCTGCCAACTCATACAAATACATGGGTGTGCAAAGATTGCCAGCTTGCTTTAACTGTTCAGAAATTTGAAATTGTGCACTTCATAAAATGAAAGACTGTAGGATCCTATGACTATAATATCAATGAATCACGATTGGAATCTGCCAACTCATACAAATACACGGGTGTAACACTTCGTAGGGATGTGAAATGGAATGTTTGCGTAGGCTTAATTGTGGGTAAAGCAGGTAGCCAACTTTGATTTACTGATAGAATACTAGGGAAGCGCAATCAGTCTGCAAAGGAGATTGCTTACAAATAACTTCTACAACCCATTCCATAATATTGATCAAGTGTGTGGGACACATACCAAATAGATCAACAGGAGGTGATGAATGTATACAGAGAAGGGCAGCATGAGTGGTCACAGGTTTGTTTGATCTATGGGAGAGTGTCACAGAGATGCTGAAGAAACTGAATAGAAGACTCCTGAATTCAGGCTTAAGCTATCCCATGAAAGTCTATTAACAAAGTTTCAAGAACTGGCTTTAATTGACAGCTGTAGAAAGTTACTACAATCTTGGGTGTATCATTCACACAGGGATCACGAGGACAAGATTCGGATAAGTACATCATGCACTGAGGCATTCAATCAATCATGAATGGAATGGGAAGAAACCCTGATAACTGGTACAGCAGAATGTACCCTCTGCCATGCACTTAGTGGTTTGAAGAGTACAGTTGTAGATATAGACGTAGAATAATACCAGTCTTCAGGCATTGTCCATAGGACTAGGTTAGCTTAACCAGTTTGAGTGAAGAATGTAAAGAGACGCAAAAAGATGTAGAATGTATTATTTAAGTACTTCGCAGATTGAGCAGCAATCTGCAGTTCAGTGGACCAAATCTTCTGAAAGGGAAAGGAATGTTACGCCAGCATCTTCCCTAATAGATGCATGTTGCTTTCTAAATTGCAACGGCAAGGCCATGGTACTGCTGAGGTGACATGATATGAGCTTCCAGCCTGGTCCAGTGGAGTGTTGGGTTATTCATTCCATACACCGTTTTGTAATAAAACCGAACAGAGCAAGTATAAATACTAGCCGCCCAAACCTAACAGTGGCTGTTGTTGACTGCTGCCCACTCTGAGAACTAGTCCACACCAGCTGTCTTCCCGATGTGGGTAATCCAGCCTCATTTACAACTAGCCATTGTTGTTGATAGCTGCTGGTCTATGGTCCACACCTAGAACTCATGCTATGGGGGCTTCAACTGGTTCCATCTGCTGGGGCCTCCTGCAGGCTGACAACAACCGTCTCTTGGGTAGCTTTGAGAGGCACACCTGACGTACTTCAGGTCCACTGCCTGCTCTGTGTAGAGGCACCCTGCTGCTCGATGCTCACATTTGTGGGCCACTCATGCTGCTCTCTTCACTGTGGTCCCAGGTTCGAAGCACTGCACATCTCTCCTTTAGGCTGCTATCTGGGGCTGTAGGCCACACACACCAGCTCCTGTCACTGCCCTCCACTGCTGGACCATCCATGCTGCATCAGTACCCCCAAACAGAACCACTGGGACATAGTTACAGCACAAGGCCACAGCACTGTTGCGGTTTTCTGACTGGAGGAATTACTGCCACCACCACACACTGCCGTCCTGTTGTCAACGCTGCAGCCATGATGCCGTCCATAGTGGCTGTATGAATGCTGCTGAAAAAAATATGTTATTGATACCACTGCTTTTATGATTCCATGACAGCTGCGGAATTAGCTCTTCCTGACATTCTGTGGTGTGAATAATTCACTAATCATCCGAGCACTGTAATTTAAAAATATGATTCCAGGTTAAATGAGAGAAACATCCTTATGGCGTTAATCTTATCAAGATAAATAAATAAACCAAAATACAACCTATTTCCATAAACATTATTAGTTCTTAATGCCTATCTGTGAAGAATGTGAGCTTTATGGATGTACACACCCTCCTTTTTCAGTGTCAGCCAAGCCCAAATTGTACGAGGCTTCCATAATGTAAATTGCTTACAGATGTCTTGGGGACCTACTGAAAATACATCTCTGTCCTTTGAGACTCTTACTTTGCTTGTTTTCAATACCAAATGACATTCAAACTGGTGGTTTCTAGGAGACACCTTGTATCAGCACTCTAGTTCTGTTGAATTACTAATCAACATATTTAAATATTTCTTGCTTGTTGAGAGAACATTAGGTTTTGAGGTTAACACTGGCTTACTACTTACAGGTTATCAAATTTTTGCAAAGTTCCTGGCTGGAAACCATTACTACGAATATCGTAATGTGTTTGCGAGATGTTGGGAAAGGTTGGTTTGATATATTTGTTGACAAGTGGCATGTATATGAAGTTTCAAAGCTCTCTAGAATGATGGAACTAGCAAAGCTCCGGATGCAGGTATTTCTTCCATTCTTTTCATTATCTAAATATGTTACAACATAATGGACGTTTCATTTGTGACATCTTCCAACTTATGTAAATTGTAGCTGTGTAAAACATTTTTGTGTTTAATTTTGAAGTTGTTTCAGTGTTCATTCGTAGCACATGTTGGTGTAATTTTATGATTTTGATACTCTAGTGTGTTAACAGCTTGTTTCTATTACACATTATTTTGAAAGTAGTGATATATTACTACATAATACAGTCTGCCTCGATAGCTGAGTGGTCAGCATGACGGAATGCCATGGTAAGGGGCCTGGGTTTGATTCCCGGCTGGGTCGGAGATTTTCTCTCCGCTAAGGGTCTAGGTGTTGTGTTTTCATCATCATCATCATCTCATCCCCATCTACATGCAAGTTGCCGAAGTGGCGTCAACTCAAAAGACTTGCACCAGGCGACTGGTCTACCCAACAGGAGGCCCTAGCTACACGACATTTCGTTTCATTTCACTACATAATACAATAACTTCCAAGTGCCTCCATTTTCTGTTTGGAAAAAAAAAAAATTTAAGGCTTTCGTTTTACTCATCCAGCACTGAAGGTGATGGGCTTATCTTTCTACCGAAGTTATAAACAGGGAGTCACAAAATTTTTTTGAGAGGTTAAAAAAAGGTAGGGCAGAGCAGGTAAAATAGAAGAAAAGACAAGTAACACAATGACTTAAAAAAACCACTCCGTCTTCAGGCCACGAGTGGCCTACCGGGACCATTGGACCACCGTGTCAACCTCTGTGGAGGATGTGGATAGGAGGGGCGTAGGGTCAGCACACCACTCTCTCGGTCATTAAGATGGTATTCTTGACCGAAGCCGCTACTATTCAGTCGAGTAACTCCTCAATTGGCATCACAAGGCTGAGTGCACCCCGAAAAATGGCAACAGCGCATGGGGGCCTGGATGTTCACCCATTCAAGTGCCAACCACACCCGACAGCGCTTAACTTCGGTGATCTCACGGGAACCGGTGTATCCACTGCGGCAAGGCCGTTGCCCAACACAACGGCTTAAGTAAAAAAATAATTAAAAAATACCTTTGATAATGCATTCTTTTACAGAGCTTTCAGTTATTTTCCATCTTTTCATACACTATGTGATCAAAAGTATCTGGAGAACCCCAAAAACATTTGTTTTTCATATTAGGTACATTGTGTTGCCACCTACTGCCAGGTACTTCATATCAGCGACCTCTGTAGTCATTAGAGATCGTGAGAGAGCAGAATGGGGTGCTCTGCGGAACTCACGGACTTCAAACGTGGTCAAGTGATTGGGTATCACTGTCATATGTCTGTATGCTAGATTTCCACACTCCTAAACATTCCTAGGTCCACTGTTTCCAATGTGATGGTTATAAACAGGGAGTCACAAAATTTTTTTGAGAGGTTAAAAAAAGGTAGGGCAGAGCAGGTAAAATAGAAGAAAAGACAAGTAACACAATGACTTAAAAAAACCACTCCGTCTTCAGGCCACGAGTGGCCTACCGGGACCATTGGACCACCGTGTCAACCTCTGTGGAGGATGTGGATAGGAGGGGCGTAGGGTCAGCACACCACTCTCTCGGTCATTAAGATGGTATTCTTGACCGAAGCCGCTACTATTCGGTCGAGTAACTCCTCAATTGGCATCACAAGGCTGAGTGCACCCCGAAAAATGGCAACAGCGCATGGGGGCCTGGATGTTCACCCATTCAAGTGCCAACCACACCCGACAGCGCTTAACTTCGGTGATCTCACGGGAACCGGTGTATCCACTGCGGCAAGGCCGTTGCCCAACACAACGGCTTAAGTAAAAAAATAATTAAAAAATACCTTTGATAATGCATTCTTTTACAGAGCTTTCAGTTATTTTCCATCTTTTCATACACTATGTGATCAAAAGTATCTGGAGAACCCCAAAAACATTTGTTTTTCATATTAGGTACATTGTGTTGCCACCTACTGCCAGGTACTTCATATCAGCGACCTCTGTAGTCATTAGAGATCGTGAGAGAGCAGAATGGGGTGCTCTGCGGAACTTACGGACTTCAAACGTGGTCAAGTGATTGGGTATCACTGTCATATGTCTGTATGCTAGATTTCCACACTCCTAAACATTCCTAGGTCCACTGTTTCCAATGTGATGGTGAAGTGTAAACGTTAAGGGACACATACAGCACAGAAGTGTACAGGCCAACCTTGTCTGTTGACTGACAGAGACCGCTGACATTTGAAGAGGGTCATTATGTGTAATAGACAGTCATCTATCCAGACCATCACTGCATCAGGACCCACTGCAAGTACTACGACAGCTAGGCGGGAGGTGAGAAAATTCAGATTTCATGGTCAAGCGGCTGCTCATAAGCCACACATCATGGTGGTAAATTCCAAACGACGCCTCGCTTGGTGTAAGGAGTGTAAACATTGGACGATTGAACAGCGGAAAAACGTTGTGTGGAGTGACGAATTACGGTACACAATGTGGCGATCTGATGGCAGGGTGTGGGTTTGGCGAATGCTTGGGGGACATCATCTGCCAGTGTGTGTAGTGCCAACAGCAAAATTCAGAAGCAGTGGTGTTATGGTGTGGTTGTGTTTTTCATGGAGGGGGCTTGCACCCCTTATTGTTTTGCATGGCACTATCACAGCACAGGCCTACATTGATGTTTTAAGCACAATCCTGCTTCCCACTCTTGAAGAGCAATTTGGGGATGATGATTGCATGTTTCAACACAACTGAGCGCTTGTTCATAATTCACAGCCTGTAGTGGAGTGGTTACACGACAATAACATCCCTGTAATGAACTGGCCTGCACAGAGTCCTGACTTGAATCCTATAGAACATCTTTGGGATGTTTTGGAATGCCGATATTGATACCTCTCTTCAGTGCAGCACTCCGTGAAGAATGGGCTGCCGTTCCCCAAGAAATCTTCCAGCATGTAATTGAACGTATGCTTCTGAGAGTGGAAGCTGTCATCAACGCTAAGGGTGGGCCAACACCATATTAAATTGCAATGAAGGGCGCCGTGAACTTACATGTCATTTTCAGCCAGGTGCCTGGATACTTCTGATCACATAGTATATATCTAGATAACCTTATATATAATTTGAAACCAATCCAAGTAACTCAAATACGGCTTTGTTTGTAAACCTCTGAACAATAACAGAAAAAAGCTTCTTGTGATTCCACAAATGACAAGACAAGAGAATCATACAGGAAATGCAACATAAGCAATACATAGAACAACTGAAGTGAGCAGTACAAACTAAAAGAACATAGTGATAGTGAATTAGTACTTTTCTGCACATATACAGGTGTGAGTTGCTGGAAGATGGCACGACAGAGACAGTGCCATGTGCACGCTTCCTGCAGGCAGCCTCTAATGGCCAGCTCATGCTGATACTGTTGACAGTATTTAAGTTCATACTCAACAGCGACACTACACTTGGCGCACTCATACTCACATGGACTAGTCGCAGGATACAGCATACCTTTCCCTCACGTAAAGAGGCCCCCAGGCGACGTAGGAGATGTCAGCCATCCAATGAGAGACACAACCATCAGATCCTGAGATGCAGTAGCTGGTGCTGATTGCAGTGGCAGGACAATGTGGCAGGTGGGCGCCAGAACATAGGGCCAGAATGCATGGGTTGTGGACATGCATGAGGGCAGTGGGCCTGTGCAGTGTCTGATGACAGCACCTGCGAGGAGGGTGCCATTTCAATCTCTGCATCATCATCAGCAGGCTGGTCTCAGTGTGGATGAGATGGGGCTAGACAAACCAGCATTATGGTTGAGGTGGTGATGGTGAGGGGTCCGTTGGAGGTGGCCTGACCAGAACAACTGTCGATGGCAATGGACTCAAGGCTGGAGATGGACTGGCGCTCATTGCCAGGAAGCTGGAACCCCAGGGTGCCGCATGTGAAGGAGACAACCAGTGAAATGGGGGGACCTGCACAGCGGGGGGGATGGGCTCAAGGTGAAGGGTGATGGGACGGGCTGTGGCGACATGGGTCGCACCAGCTAACCTTTAGCTTCCAGTGGTGAGTGTTGGCGCAACTTATCAAAGTGGCATCCTACCAGCCTGTCGGTCATATGGACATCACAAAGACAGTGTTTGGTGGACAACAGTGGCTGGTATCCAATTTGTCTGGCAACCAAAACCTCACACCCAAACTGATAATCCTGGTGTCCAGCATCCGGATGAACCCAACTGCAGCAGGCAAGGTGTGGGCTGCAGAATGGGGAGGAGCATGTGTGGCTGGTGGTTGTGTAGCATCTCAGCTGGGCTCCAGTCCCCCATAGACATGAAGTGATAGGTGATAGGTTCTCAAAAAAATGGAGAAGGGCTGGAATGTACAACAAACTTTTTCATTTGGGATTTGAATGTATGCACTAGTTATTCCACCTCACCGTTTGATTGAGGAGGGAATGGCAGAGCCATAACATGATGAATGCTATTACAGGAACAAAACAATTGAAAGGTGTGAGATATGAACTGGGGCCTGTTATCAGATGCTAAAGAACAAGGTAACCCCTCAATAGAAAAAATCCTCGAAAGCATATTGATTGTGACCTCAAGTGCCACTCACCAGAGAAAGTAAGAAATTTGGGAAAAGTATCCACTAGCAACAGCCAGTAGGAATTTAAGAAGGGTCGCACAAAGTCTATGTGAATGCATTCCCATGGCTGGCACGGAGTGGGCCAGGGGGAACAGAGGTGCCCTAGCAGCTACCTGTAGTCGGACACACTGCTCACAAACTGCAACAAAACTGGCAATTTTGCCATCAGTCCCTGCTCAAGAAATGTCTCCTAGTTGACAGTTTCCTGTTGAGGAAGGCGTAGAACCTCTCGACGTAGTGCAGCAGGAATGACTACTATGGGAGATAGGTCTTCCGTGGACAACAGCAAAACACTGTCAGAAACAGAGGCGATCCATTGAGGAACAGTAGTTGCTCAGGGGGTCCAAAGCCTGACCCGGTGGTTTTTTGGTAAGCCCTGTTGAACAAACCAAACCACTTGATGGAGAACAGGATTGGTGAAAATGACAGCTGCTGTGCGCAAGCTCGTTATCGGGAAACCCTCGACTGCCACCTGAGTTTCGACATCAAGAAGGAAGCAAAGCAATTTTTCATAATCAGGACAGGAATATGGGACAAGGCATTGGCATTGGCATGTTTAGACATAGGTCAAAAATGGACTTCGTAATTCTAGCAAGACAAGAACAGCGCCCAGCATTGTAGGCAGTGTGCTTGCTTTGCCAGGCAAGAAAACATGAAGGTTAAACAATAAAACCAAGGGTTTATGGTCAGTAGTAAGGTGAAAGTTGGAGCCTTACAAATAAAACATGAAATTTCTGGAAAGCATAGACTATGGCTAGAGCCTCTTTTTCCACCTGAGAGTAACACTGCTGAGCCGGAGTGAGAGACTGAGGCCAATATTACAGTATCGTATTTCTTTGACAAAGATATGATCAAATATTTGTCAAATTTGTGTGACAAGATATTTGATGTGGTGCTAAAAAGGGGTGTTACACTGTCATCATATTTTTCATCACAGTTCAAGATCGTTGACAGCAACAACTTGTTGTTATGCACAGCAGTTGCATGTACTACAATTGTACTGTACACGCATTTGGAAGAGAAGCAGGGGGCTAAAAAAGAAACTTACCACAGTGAAGCCATGGGTGTTATGACGAGACGATAAAAGCATTCAACAAAATTTGTTATGTGAGCTTCTAGTGGAGGACATCAAGTTGTACATAAATTACTTAAGATTGGATGAGAATAGATTTTAGTATTTGCTCAGCGAAGTGTCTTGTCATATCACAAAGCACAGTACTCACGTAAGAACTGCTGTATCTGCAGAAGACAGGCTCACAGTAACACACTGATTTCTTGCTACAGGAGAGAGTTACCCTAGCGTACAGTACAGCACTCAAATACCCACCACAGTGTGTATTAACTAAAATAAAATGTGGAACGTGTGAAGCAATCTATAAAGCACTAAAGGACCAATATCTGAAAGTAAATAAATCTTCAGTTCACTTTATGTGCATTAAGAACTATTTTTATTGTAGATCAAATATCCCTCCATGAACCATGGACCTTGCCATTGGTGGGGAGGCTTGCGCGCCTCAACGATACAGATAGCCATACCGTAGGTGAAACCACAATGGAGAGGTATCTCTTGAGAGGCCAGACAAACGTGTGGTTCCTGAAGAGGGGCAGCAGCCTTTTCAGTAGTTGCAGGGGCAACAGTCTGGATGATTGAGTGATCTGGCCTTGTAACACTAACCAAAATGGCCTTGCTGTTCTGGTGCTGCGAACGGCTGAAAGCAAGGGCAAACTACAGCCGTAATTTTTCCCGAGGGCATGCAGCTTTACTGTATGATTAAATAATGATGGCGTCCACTTGGGTAAAATATTCCAGAGGTAAAATAGTCCCCCATTCGGATCTCCGGGGGGGGGGGGGGGGGCTACTAAAGAGGGCGTTGTTATCAGGAGAAAGAAAACGGGCATTCTACGGGTCGGAGCATGGAATGTCAGATCCCTTAATCGGGCAGGTAGATTAGAAAATTTAAAAAGGGAAATGGATAGGTTAAAGTTAGATATAGTGGGAATTAATGAAGTTCGGTGGCAGGAGGAACAGGACTTTTGGTCAGGTGAATACAGGGTTATAAATACAAAATAAAATAGGGGTAATGCAGGACTAGGTTTAATAATGAATAAAAAAATAGGAGTACGGGTAAGCTACTACAAACAGCATAGTGAACGCATTATTGTGGCCAAGATAGACACGAAGCCCATGCCTACTACAGTAGTACAAGTTTATATGCCAACTAGCCCTGCAGATGATGAAGAAATTGATGAAATGTATGATGAGGTAAAAGAAATTATTCAGGTAGTGAAGGGAGACAAAGATTTAATAGTCATGGGTGACTGGAATTCGAGAGTAGGAAAAGGGAGAGAAGGAAACATAGTGGGTGAATATGGATTGGGGGAGAGAAATGAAAGAGGAAGCCGCCTGGTAGAGTTTTGCACAGAGCATAACTTAATCATAGCTAACACTTGGTTCAAGAATCATTAAAGAAGGTTGTATACATGGAAGAATCCTGGAGATACTAGAAGGTTTCAGATAGAATATATAATGGTACGACAGAGATTTAGGAATCGGTTATAAATTGTAAAGCATTTCCGGGGCAGATGTGGACTCTGACCGCAATCTATTGGTTATGAACTATAGATTAAAACTGAAGAAATTGCAAAAAGGTGGGAATTTAAGGAGATGGGACCTGCATAAACTGACTAAACCAGAGGTTGTACAGAGTTTCAGGGAGAGCATAAGGGAACAATTGACAGAAATTGGGGGAAAGAAGTACAGTAGAAGAAGAATGGGTAGCTTTGAGGGATGAAATAGTGAAGGCAGCAGAGGATCAAGTAGGTAAAAAGACGAGGGCTAGTAGAAATCCTTGGGTAACAGAAGAAATATTGAGTTTGACTGATGAAAGGAGAAAATATGAAAATGCAGTAACTGAAGCAGGCAAAAAGGAATACAAATGTCTTAAAAATGAGATCGACAGGAAGTGCAAAATGGCTAATCAGGGATGGCTAGAGGGCAAATGTAAGGATGTTGAGGCTTATCTCACTAGGGGTAAGATAGATACTGCCTATAGGAAAATTAAAGAGACCTTTGGAGAAGGGAGAACCCCTTGCATGACTATCAAGAGCTTTGATGGAAACCCAGTTCTAAGCAAAGAAGGGAAAGCAGAAAGGTGGAAGGAGTATATAGAGGGTCTATACAAGGGCGATGTACTTGAGGACAATATTATGGAAATGGAAGAGGATGTAGATGAAGATGAAATGGGAGATACGATACTGCGTGAAGAGTTTGACAGAGCACTGAAAGACCTGAGTCGAAACAAGGCCCCGGGAGTAGATAACATTCCATTAGAACTACTGACGGCCTTGGGAGAGCCAGTCCTGACAAAACTCTACCATCTGGTGAGCAAGATATATGAGACAGGTGAAATACCCTCAGACTTCAAGAAGAATATAATAATTCCAATCCCAAAGAAAGCAGGTGTTGACAGATGTGAAAATTACCGAATTATCAGTTTAGCAAGTCACAGCTGCAAAATACTAACAGAAATTCTTTACAGACGAATGGGAAAACTAGTAGAAGCCAACCTCTGGGAAGATCAGTTTGGATTCCGTAGAAATATAGGAACACGTGAGGTAATATTGACCCTACGACTTATCTTAGAAGCTAGATTAAGGAAAGGCAAACCTACGTTTCTAGCATTTGTAGACTTAGAGAAAGCTTTTGACAATGTTGACTGGAATACTCTCTTCCAAATTCGGAAGGTGGCAGGGGTAAAATACAGGGAGCGAAAGGCTATGTACAATTTGTACAGAAACCAGATGGCAGTTATAAGAGTCGAGGGGTATGAAAGGGAAGCAGTGGTTGTGAAGGGAGTGAGACAGGGTTGTGCCTATCCCCGATGTTATTCAATCTGTATATTGAGCAAGCAATAAAGAAAATAAAATAAAAGTTCGGAGTAGGTATTAAAATCCATGGAGAAGAAATAAAAACTTTGAGGTTCGCCGAAGACATTGTAATTCTGTCAGAGACAGCAAAGGACTTGGAAGAATAGTTGAACGGAATGGACAGTGTCTTGAAACGAGGGTATAAGATGAACATCAGCAAAAGCAAAACCAGGATAATGGAATTAGGTTGGGTGATGCTGAGGGAATTAGATTAGGAAATGAGACACTTAAAGTAGTAAAGGAGTTTTGCTATTTGGGGAGCAAAATAACTGATCATGCTCGAAGTAGAGAGGATATAAAATGTAGACTCTTAATGGCAAGGAAAGCGTTTCTGAAGAAGAAAAATTTGTTAAGATTGAGTATAGATT
Source organism: Schistocerca serialis cubense (assembly GCF_023864345.2). Taxonomy (NCBI): domain Eukaryota; kingdom Metazoa; phylum Arthropoda; class Insecta; order Orthoptera; family Acrididae; genus Schistocerca; species Schistocerca serialis. Next base: position 388,121,097 of record NC_064645.1, read on the forward strand.
TAAATGTCAGGAAGTCATTTCTGAAAGTATTTGTATGGAGTGTAGCCATGTATGGAAGTGAAACGTGGATGATAAATAGTTTGGACAAGAAGAGAGTAGAAGTTTTCGAAATGTGGTGCTACAGAAGAATGCTGAAGATTAGATGGGTAGATCACATAACTAATGAGGAGGTATTGAGTAGAATTGGGGAGAAGAGGAGCTTGTGGCACAACTTGACTAGAAGGAGGGATCGGTTGGTAGGGCATGTTCTGAGACATCGAGGGATCACCAATTTAGTATTGGAGGGCAGCGTGGAGGGTAAAATTCGTAGAGGGAGACCAAGAGAGGAATACACTAAGCAGATTCAGAAGGATGTAGGTTGCAGTAGGTACTGGGAGATGAAGAAGCTTGCACAGTATAGAGTAGCATGGAGAGCTGCATCAAACCAGTCTCTGGACTGAAGACCACAACAACAACAAAGTAATAATTACATTCTGTGTTTCACAACTACAAAATTAATAGAAATGAATGAAGTTGATGAGGCGCTTAACAATGTGAAGCATCATGAGTACAAAAATAGATTAAGAAGACTAGTGAACTCAGAAAATTTCATATATACACTGTGTCCCACTCAAACCTCCCTGATCTCAAGGACCCAGGAGGCAAAAACCCAGTAGATACGAGAATGAAAAGTGCACCATATTGTAGAGCGTCACAAAGAATTAATATTCCCACATCAAAGTGCCAAGTATCATCGCCAGAGTGCAGGATGGTCGCATTAAGTGAAAATGGCAGCTCCACGGCAGCATGCGCAAGTAGTAATGTGTTTTGCTGAAACAAAATTGCCAATTATGGTGCAAAGAAATTACCGCCGTGTGTATGAATGTGATCCACTTGATGTGAAAACAATTAAGGAAGGGTACAGGGAGTTTCTGGCAACAGGAAGTGTTCTGAAACATTCTGGCAGTGCACGTTATGGAGTTTCAGAAGAGACACTGGAGGACATCAGACATTTCTCAGAAGTCCATGTAAGTCAATTTGTCAAGCATCTAGGCAACTTGATGTACCTTGATGAACATTGCATTGTATAGTTCACCAGTGTCTTCGTATGTGTGCTTACAAAGTGCACATTCTGCAACATCTGATGCAGAACAAAAAACCACGCCAACAACAGTTTGCTGCGGATATGCTGCAGCATATTGATATGGATGCCAGTTTCTTGGAAATATGTTGATTTTCAGATGAGGCAACCTTTCATCTATCAGGAAGGGTTAATAGGCATAATGTTCGGATTTAGGGTTTGCAAAATCCACATGGATTGTTGGACCGTTCTTCTTTGCGGAACAAACAATGAATGGGTCAGTGTATTTGTGTACCCTCAGATACAAGACCTGCAACCCAACATCATTTTTCAACAAGATGGAGCTCCGCTGCATTGGTCAACGGCTGTTCACAAGCTCCTGTATAGGAAATTTCCCAGTCGTTGGATTGGATGCGGAGGATCCATTGCCTGGCTACGACATTCACCTGACATTATGCCGCTTGATTTCTTCATGTGGGTATTTGTGAAGGACCACATGTATCCGACAAAAGTGGATGATATTCCTATGTGGTGACATTATATTACTAATGTGATTGCAACTATAACAGACGAAATGTTAACAAAGAACTCGCCAAGAAATTGAGTATAGACTAGATATTCTTCGTGCTTCAAGTGGTTGACATGTAGAGGTGTATTGATGATAAATAAATAAATTCTTTGAGATGCTCTACAGTGTGGTGCATTTTTCATTGTCGTATCTCATGAGCATAGCTTGAGCGGAGGCCGTTTATTTACTTTATGTCCGCAGCTGTGCACCTGGGCCGAATCTCACGGCTAATGACCTCCGCAATTTTTTTGTAGCTCTCCACTCTTCTTAATCTATTTTTGTACTCGGGGTGCCTGATGTTGTAAAGCGTCTCATCAGCTTCATACATTTCTATTAATTTTGTAGTTGACGGCACACACGAATTAAACTTCGCAGCCATGTTTACAAACACACTACTGGTGACAGAACGCTGCAGCAATGCTAGTGCTCCAAGTGGTAACATTTCACATTGCAGTGAACAGAAGACAGTGAGGCCACAGATTTGATCGTATTTATTTGACGACAAGCAAGATTTGACAAAGTTCCCTATTAGAGCATCAAATTTCTTTGACATAAATATGACATATCAGCTTTGACAAAGAATTATGATAGTGTAATACTGATGAGTGAAAGCAATAGGTCATTCAGAGCCATTGTCATTTCAGTGCGATAGGGCCACACCGAGGCCATACTGTGAGGCATCAGTCGCCAAAACTATGTGCTGGTCCAGAGAGAATGTAGCTAAACAAGGGGCCAAGTGTAGTTTGGATTTCGACATTCAAAAAGTGTGTTCACAATCCAGGCTCCAGCAAAAAGGTATGTTCTTGCATAACAAGGCATGCAATGGGTGAGCCAATGTGGCTGCCCCCAGCAGGAATTTATTGTAGTAGGCTATCTTCCTTAGGAAGGCCTTAAGTTCCCTTGTGGACGAGAGGTGAGGCATAGACATAACAGTGGTGATGTGGTAAAAAATTGGAGGTTGAAAAAACAGATTTCGTGAGGTTACACTGTAAGCCTGTGGTCTGTAAGGTAGAAAATAAAGTGCGCAAGTTTCTCAGGTGATTGCCCTTAGAGGAGCCCATGACAACACTTTCACCTAGATAATGATTGCAACCTGGGGCACTCATAGTCAATTGCTTTAAAAATCATTGGAAAATAGCAGGGGCACTAGCCACACCAGAAGGAAGGCACAAAGGGATCAAAAGGAGTATTGAAAACCAGAACTCGCTGAGACTCTTCATCCTCAGGAACCTGCAGAGACACTTCTGACAAATCAGTTGTAGAAAAGTACTGACCACCCAATATTTTTACCAACAATTGCTCCTGGCATGGGAGAGGATACGTATCCATGATCGACTGTGCATTGACAGTAGTACTTGAGTAGCCATAGAGGCAAAGTTCCTTGTCGGCTGCCAAACTACAACCAATGGAGATGACCAATATCTAGCCATACCGGTGTCAACTGCAGTGTGCCTAAACTCACATAGGTTTGAGAAGTCAGTAATGTCACTGCAGCACCTGAGAGAAGTCACAAGCTTTGGAGTCACACAGTTTAAACCATGTCCATATCCTGAGAAACCTTTGGCAAATGACTCACAAAGGCCACATGGCCTTTTTTCTGGCAAGCATTACAAGAATTGCAGTGCTTAGGCCACACTAAATGTTCATGCTGGACAAAACAGAAAGGAGAAGATGGAAACAGAGATCACTGATGCTGGCACTGTGGCAGTTGCAGTTGCTTGGCCTGGTCCTGGTCTGTTCAATGCTGGGCCCGCATGTTTATCATCACTACTGCCAATTCCTCATGCACACTATCTGTGGTATTAGTCGGTACATCTTGTGCCACTACTGCCACATCACCTCGCGCTTCAATTTGATCACCCACTGCCCAAGAAACTCCAATGAGCTATTTTCAAAACTTCTGCCAGTGGTGGTTTTTCACAGAATAAAGCCTTATGGTGCACTTCCTTGTCTGTAGCTAAACAAATAACTGTGTCACATACCATAAAGTCTGCATAAGAGTCATTATGGGCATCAGTAGTGAATTGAACTTATGGTTAGGTCTGTGAAGTTCGACTGTCCTGGCCTTGTATGATTGGCTTGGTTTCTTGCAGCATTGGTAGAATTGAATTGGTTATTATGAAAATGTCAGAGTCCATAAAACATGACTTTGAGATATTCAAAGAAAACTGTTTTATGCTTCAATGGTAGAAGATATGAAGTACTTGGATTTTTATACTCTGGTGTCCATGGAAACCATTGAATCTACATCTTCAAATCATCAATTTTTATTTTCATATTCTTCAGATTAATTTTTTTTATCTTGGTGACATGACCTTTTTGAACCAAATTAAAATATATAATATTACAACTATAGAATAATTTATTAATAAACACAAATTACAAATAGTTTTTTAACATAATCATCATTACAGATAAGCATTGTTGCAACATTTTCTGTAGGTTTCATACATTTTCATCTTCAGCTGTTGTAGGCCAAGTGAATAAATTAATATAAAAATTTTTATGCTCCTCTGGGATGTACTGTTTCAGTTTTTGTATATCGTTTATCTTAACTTTGTTTATAGGATATTTCTCTCCATGTGCTAAGGTTGTTGGGAGTCTGATATTTGCTAGGGATTTTAAAAGTCTGAAAGAGTTTTGAGTCAGTCCATCAATGAATGATCGGGCTACTAATACCTCTGGGTTGTGGCTGTCATACTCAAACATATTGTACTGTGAAACACTGAAGTTGACTTTCATTGAACCGTCTTTTCCTATAGTGTTTCTGAACCCTGGGAATTGTGTTTAAAAAGATCTGGCCACCAGTCCTTATAGTTTTTAACAATGTTGTTATCCTCAAGGTAGTTGGCAATGAATGAGGTATTTTTATTGGCAGAATGAAGAATAAGTTCAGTATATTCTTTCACAGTGTAAATCCTTATCAGTTTGTCATAACTTTCTTCTTATACCCCCAAACACCCTATCACAAGGTAGGAAAGAGTGCCCTCGGATAGGAAAGTATTGAAAATTGTTTTCAAACATACCAGTCCCTACTAATGCCACTAGGAATCGGACTACTGTATTGTTATGGTTTTGTCCTGGGCAAAAGTAATGTTCTTTGAAGAATGCAAACAAGAAACTACAAATCTCATTAGCTCCCTTTTTGGCTATTCCTTCATGGAATACAAAGGAATGAGGTTTGCCACTCTTAAGGTCGTAAATACAGAAAGTAAAGACCCAGAGCTGATGTAGGTAAGACACTTCCTGTACTGGAATGCAGGGAAATGGTACGCTCTGCATAAAATCCATACATATGCCTTTGACATCATCATTTTTCTTGCACTTTTCCTGTACAGTTTTTATCTTTTTATAAAACTTTTTGGTCCTTCGAATATGAACTATTTGCTCAGCAACAATCACTCTTTTAGCTCAATCACAAATGTAAGTGTTTTTAGTTTAGTTTTAAGCTCCTCAAAGTAACCACAAACATCTTTTTGAGGTCTATCAAGCCTGTAATTATAATTCTCATGGTAAAACTTTAAATAAAATCCATATTTTACATCCAAATCAGCGACGTCTCTAGAAATAGTGAATGCATGATCTTTACATTCAAACCAGCCTTCAGATACTTAATATCTCTGTTTGCATAGTGAGTAACTTTTACCTCAAACGATTCAATGTGTTCCTTTATTTTATCAATAACATCACCTTTTATAGCTCTGATTCCCATGTTATCTACAGGAGATTTTCCTAAAACCAGCAGGTCTCCTAATCTTCGAATCCTCCTCTCACTCTTCAGGCCATGAATACAAATAAATGCAGTTTCACATACCGGTATTCTCTTTCCCTGAACTTGAACATGATATTTGAAGTTCTTCTCGCTACTTTTTGGATTAGAATAAACAAGGGAAACACAGGCTTTATTTTAACTATACATATACAAAACATGTATTCAACCTTTAGTTTTTAAATTCATACTCAAATTTTTCCCCATTGCAGTTGCAGGAATGTTTTGTCCTTTGTAGTTAATGTATTCTTCTCCTTGTAATCTAACCTTCTTTGTATTCGTATTTATCATAATGCCGTATACCTTTCCTGTTGTTATGACTGTTACCTTCTTCATTTGAGTCCATGCTCTCTTTTCTGATTAAATTACCACTACTAATGAAAGGTTAGACAAGAACCACACGAGATTTTTCTTACAATATGGTGCCAACAATAGATCCTGAAATCAGTACAGGTAAAATCTGATTGTTGTTAATGTAGGAACATAAACCATAGACCATGTCCGGTGATTCAAAAAAATATTACATAAAACTAATGGAACATGTAGTACGAAAACTCATGATATTTTCGTACCAACTAAATACTTTGGCAACGATTTTCTTGGTTTTAAAACTCATGACGTTCTGAATGCAGTTGCATGCATCTACAGATAGAGAATGCAAAAATACTGAAATATGAATTTATGAAAAATTGGACTCGTGACCTTTTCGTAATAATTGATTCAATTCAACTCGTGCCACTCTGTCATGCATTCATTTGTGATGGTGTTTGGACAATAAACTGCACACGTGATCAAATGGAAGAGCTGCCGGTTCTTATAAGGAGCAATCTGACACAGTGATTGACACACCTTGGGTGGAATCCACGAGAGGAATAAGGCTTTGTACAAATTCGAGTCTGTCATACCAAAAGCCAAAAAATGCAGTCTGAGTCTGTTTTCTTGAGCTTCCCAGTCCTTGGCTGAATTGTCATACGGATAAAAAGTTGGTGGATGAACCAGTGGAATAGTACCCAGCTGTTAATGGAAGTCGACAAAGAGTAATTGGTGAAGTAAGCTGTTCAGTCAGAGCTGGTAGAAAGGCATCCATAATAACTACACCCACTGAAACTGCACACATGGAGACCATTCCAAACTCATCACCAATTATGTAGTAAACAAGTGATATATAAAACTGATCCAAGTAACACAAATATGACTTTATTCATACTCCTCTGAATGATAACAGAAATAAGTCTTTCGTAACTTCACAAGTTACAAGACAAAAGAATCGTACAGAAGGTGCAACATAAGTGACACACAGAACAACTGATGTGAGTGGTACAAACTAAAAGAACATAGGGAGAGTGATTTGGCACTGTTTTGCACGTATTTAGAAATGAGCCACTGGTATATGTGCGGCGAAAACCATGCCATGCGCATGCTTCCTGCACGTGTCCTCTAGTGGTCAGCCTGTGTGAATCCAGTTGGTGATTGATTTAAGTACACATGTGCAGTGACACTACATGCACATTCACTCACTCTAGTTGCAGGATGCAGCAATATCATTATAATAAGTCCCAGTAGACTTATGGGAGCTGCCTTGAAAAAGAGTTTTTGATGGTTTGATTTCTGTTAACATTTACATTTATTAAGAGAGAAAAGAGAAAAAGTGATAAATAATTTAAAATGTAAAGTTAATAGATCACCAAATAGTCAATGTGCTGAATTGTTGATAGGCACATTGATGAGTAGGGAACATTCCTGGCTTATAGATGAACCCTTTTTCAGAACTATGTAGCACACAACGTGCGTGCAGTTGAGATCATTTGATTGTTTCACTACTGTTGGCCATCATTTCAAGTCTCTGGAAGCAGCAGCATCTACCTATGAAGCATTCCTGAAGTACTTTTCCAAGGGGGATATACACTGATAAGTCAAAACATTGTGACCCCTGCCCACAGCAATGTTACTTGCTGCCTTATGACATTGCAGGCATGTTACATGGTAACCAAAGTATGTAAGCAGAGCAGACAAGAACAGGGTATCATCCTAGCGAAGGTGTGGGCTGTGAATGGGAAAATCCATTGAGATAAGTGACTTTCAAAAAGGGCAGATATTATTATGCAGATCCTACAAAAGAGTATCTTGAAAATGCTGAAGCTATTAGAATGTTCACATGTTACTGTCGTGAGCCTCTACAGAAAGAGGTAGAGGACAGTGAAACTACCACTAGCTGCTAAATGGTTGGATGTCCATGGCCGTTCACAGAATGTGGGGTTCGGAGGCTTGCCTGTGCTGTAAAGTAGTATAGATGGTGATCCGTGGCATCTCTGCCAAAAGAGCACAATGCTGGTGCATGCACAAGTGTTTCAGAGCACACTGTTCATTGTATGTTGTGGAACATAGAGCTCCAAAGCAGGATAGCCCTACATGTTCACATTTTGACCCAATGACTTCATCAGTTACAATTGCAGTGGGCACAGGACTATGAGGATTCAACCATTGATTAATGGAAGTGTGTCAGCTCTTTCAATGAATCACATTTTTGCTACACTAGGTCAATGGTTTCCTCCACAGATGTCGTCATTGAGCTGAATGGCGCTTAAAATATGCAGCGCACCATGGACACAGGGTGGTGTGAGCAGTACTATGCTATGGGAGACATTTTCCTGTGATTGCCTGGGACCTGTGGAAGAAATCGAAGACACACTGACAGCTGAACCACTTGCATCCCTTCATGCCTAATGTCTTCCCTGATGGAAATGTCATCTTTCACCAGTATAACTGTCTGTTTCTTGGAGCCAGAACTGTACTACTGTGGTTTGAAGAGCGTTATAGTGAATTCGCATTGATGTCTCAGCAACCAAATTTACCTGATGTAAATCCTGTGGAACCCACCTGGATTGTTAGTGGGCACCATCAACATGTACACAAATCAGCAGCCCATTATTTATATGAATCACGTGACCTGTGCATAGACATCTAAAGCCACATATCTCCACAAACCTACCAACAAACTGTCAGATCTCTGATATGCAGAATCAGTGATATAATTTGCTCCAGAGACAGACAAACAAGCTTAATAAGCGGGTGGTCGTCATGTTTTGTCTCATCAGAGCATCATAGAGCCTTCACAATGTGGGCAGTGGGTATTAACCATCACTTATACGTACAGGAAAGCAAGTGGGGATATGTGAAGGTACATCACTGAAAAAGAATATAACTGCGCTATTTTCAATTTCACTATGTTAGTTCTGTATCAAGCTAAAAGTCATTTGTCCAAAAAATGATCATCTCATTTTTGACAGATGATCTCTTTTAGGAGGAATGAAAGTGAAAGATTCTGGACAGGCAAGTGCATACTTCTCAATTATTTTTAACGAATATAAATAGATAACAGATATGTAATTTGGAAGCTACCTTCATGAATTAATAATTTTTTTTTTTTTGTTAATTTTAAATTTTCTACTATTGCTGTGGCAAAATGTTTTGCTCTTATTAAACTACATCTTTTATATTTTTTTTCGTTTACAGAGTGCACTCAGACAGTTAATTGAAGCCTCACTACAGATGTTAACAAATCTAATAGAGACCCCATGTCTGTGTACCATGGACTGCGATGAGACATTTACATGGGGTGATGATGTTGTTAACACCCAGTTCAAACCATTAGGCATGCCTATATTTGTTTTATATTTGAATGTGGATGAAAATGGTGTGTTCTACAACACAAATCCACTGAATTTTGAGGTTTGTTTTATAAAGACTAGCATTTTTTAGAACTATAATACTTTTTTATATTTTGTTTGCTTAATCAGTTGCTATAACTTAATGGTTGAGCCTCTTCGTTGATCTGTGATGCTTGCTATGATGACGCATACATTTCATATCTAGTTTCAATTCAACAACCAATGTTGTAGATTCTGAATCAGGAAATATTTGAACATTGAACACTGTGAAACTGAATTTCAAATTTTTTTGATAGGCTAAGCCACTAAATTTAGTTTAGTTTTCCCAAATGAATCAAGTGAGTATAAAGGTAGCACAAATTGGCTAGAGAATACATCATCCTGGCTAAAATCACTTATATTGTGTAAAACTGTTGAAATTTGTAATACAGTAGAGTCCCGTTAATCCAAACTAATCGTGACCAGACCTTGTTTGGATTACAGATAAGTAGGTACACCATGGTAAGAAATGGGAACAAGTGTGGGAACAATGGCTCACTCTCACTCCCTGCCCGTCCTTGTTTTTGTGCATTGTTGAGACTTTGTAGTGTCTGACGTCAGTGCACTGCCATTGGCTCTCAAATTGCTGTTTATGTTAGTTATTGATTGCTGGCACTTGTAACAGTTGTATTGTATTCGTTTAGGTGTAGTGGTGTACGTATTTTGGTCATGAGCAAACGGAAACATGCAACATTAACTCTCAAAGAAAAAATGAATGCTTTGAAGCAGATAGACAATGGTGAGAATGATTGGAAGAAGAACCGAGTGAAGCTTGAACAGTCCTGTGCAATGTCTTCAAGAAAAACACTCAAAATTCGGCAGACTTTGAAACAGTCCCAGTACGATACAGTGGATGAAGTTCTTTTCCTTTGGTTTATGCAAGAAAGAGGAAGGGGAATTCCTTTGAGTGGAGCACTGGTTCAGGAGAAGGCTGTTTACCTGAACAAGTTAATGAATAAGTTTCCTTTAATTTACGTCTATGGTCATAAAATGTTTGATAACAGATTACCGGTTTCGGTCTTTAATGACCATCGTCAGATCTGTTTCATAAAAACAAAGTCCTAATGTACTGCAGTTTATAAAACAGATCTGATGATGGTAATTAAAGACCGAAACCGGTAATCTGTTATCAAACAGTTTGTGACCATAGAGGTAAATTAAAGGAAACTTATTACATATACGGGTCACTGTTTTTTTACGACGATATCGCAGCTTGTGAAAGTTAATGAATGGTGGTGATTCTTTTAGTACGAGTACGGGTTGGTTGGACAAATTCGAAAAACGTCATGGAAACTGTCAGCTAACAATTGCTGGAGAGAAGCTTTCTTCTGGCTGTGATACAGTGAAGCAATACTTGGTTGAATTTGAAAAAATGATAAGAGAGGGAAAGTATTTTCCCAAAAAAATTTATAACGCTGACAAGGCTGCCCTTAATTTTAGGGCATTGCCAACAAAAAGCCTGACATCAAAAGCAGAAGACCATGCTCCTGGTTTAAAAGTGCAAAGATCATGTTACTATTAGTGTGCAGCAACGCTGCTGGTAATAACAAGCTGCCTTTAATGCTGATAGGCAAATCTGCTAGGCTCAGAGCTTTTAAAAACTGCAAACATGAAGTCCCTTATTATCGCAACCAGAAAAAAAGCATGGATGGATGGTAAGGTGTTCAAAGAATGGTTTCATGGCCAGTTTGTTCCCTCTGTTTGACGATTTTCTAAGGAAAATCATATGTCTCTCAGTGCAATCCTTTTGATTGATAACATGCCATCTCACCCCAGCACTGAGGAATAATGTAATGGAGAAATTGTGGCGAAGTTTTTGCCGCCGAATGTTACACCACTTGTACAGCCGATGGATCAGGGCATACTGCAAACATTAAAACTGATTTACAGAAAACAATTTTTAAGAATGCTGATCCAAGATGATAGCATTCCTTTAGTGGACAAAATAAAAAAGACCATGTTGTTTATTGGGCCACTGAGGCATGGCAGAATATTTCAGAAAATGCTCTGAGAAGATCGTAGAGAAAACTGTGGACATCTCTTGAATTTCAGGACAACCTAGTTAAAAATGAAGAGGAAAATCTACTACAAATGATACAGACAATCCCTGGATGTGAAGAAGCTAGTGAAAGAGACGTAAATGAGTGGATGGCAGTGGATGGGGCATGTGTGAAGAACGTTAGTGATGCTGGTTTAGTTTCTGCTGTGACTCAAGACCAGGAAGAAGTGGACTGCTGTGGCGAAAGTGACAATGAGCCTGAAAGCGACAAAGGAGAGCTGGTGCCACACAGTGACGCAGCAGCAGAAGCCCTTGACCTCGTGCTATGTTATTTGGAGCAACAGCCCACTGCCACACCTGCTGATTTGATGTTTTATGAGACAATGGCACAACTATGTGTCATATAACAGACTGGCTTCATTACGCCAAAAAACAATGACTGAGTTTTTGTCATCTAAAAAATAGGGATAAAATGTCCGCTGTATTTTAGTAAGTTTGACAGCTTTTCTTTCATTGTTATGCATTGTTTAAACCTAATGTTTTCTTGCTAATTTTTCTAATGCCTGTTTACTGTACTGTGTAAATTAAAATAGTGTGTATGTACAGCAGTTTACTACACAGTTTTCCATACTTAGACCAACATATTTCATGTTCGGATCACTGGGATTTGGATTAGCAGAACTCTGCTGTACTTACAATGTAGATATTTGGCAAGTGCAACACTTGTGTCAAATCCTATAGTGTTTCATCCTTCCCTCCTTTTGCAACTGTGAAAACACTCATTGCTATTTACAAATTGCACCATTTTGTACATAAAATTAGTGTAATAAATTTGATTTTGTGAGGCAGTTTACCAATTTGTGAACTCCCATTCTTCTCTGTGTGCTTTTCAGCAGAGGGCATTATTAAGATAGATTTTAATAAAAGTTCATTTTATTGTGCTGTAAGGGTTGTATTTCTTCCAATATGTTTGAATAAATGATCTCATCTTGGCATGCCCCAAACATCATGGTTCTGAAGACGTCTCATCCATTTGGAATCATTCATTTTTCTTAGGTGATTGTAAAACTGGACTTGTGTTTCTGCATTGTATCCATAATGTACTATGTTTTAGAATATATTTCTTCTCTTGATTTTTTTCAATGTTGATTCTGTTTTCATAAATGGGACCCAGTAAATTGTAAGAGCTTTCTCTCTATCTGCCAATATTTCATTAAGAAACATCTCTCAGAGAGGGTAAAACACTAGTGTGTGTGTGTGTGTGTGTGTGTGTGTGTGTGTGTTTTCATTGGTTTTATGAGAGTTGTATGCTAAGTTTGGAAAGCTATTTCCATATTTCTGTATCTTCTTTTCAAGGCTTCTTTATCTAGCCTGTTGACTGTGTAATCTTATCCTTCCACACATCTCCAATAAAGTTCTCATTCTTTGCACAAATTTTGAAACACTTGGAGAGGAGTAAGATTATAAAAGAAGAACTTTTGTACTTACTTTGATTATCTTGTTGTTGTTGCTGTTGCTGGCTCAAAATCTTATTGTGTATAGAAGTACATTCTTCCTGCTGAAAATTTTGATTCAGCGTTGCGAGGTCTTGTTGCACTAAACTGATGAAGATTTGCCTGTTGCTGTGAACATCCTTTTTATTTTATTCCATTGTTCTAAATCACACTGACTTTACAATTTTAACTTCTTTCATACCAAAACTTAGATAGTTGTTGACAAGTTTAGCAAAACACATGCGTTTCCGTCAGAGGGATGCCCACCACTACTTACATTCTGCTGTACTCACAATTTCCAAAGAGTTCACAAAGCAAAAGAGTTCACAAATTTTCTGGACAGGAGAATAATCTTTACCAAATTATATCATTATTTCATAAATAAATCCAGAAACAAATTTAATAATTAACGTTAGATTGTGCAGTTAATAAAATGAATTGTAACTACGCCAGAAATTTTGTAATTTTAGTTATTCTTAAAATAAGTGTATATTTACTGTTAGTACATATTGATTGTAACACATTAATTTCTTTTTTATACAATTTAGCCTGAAATGTAATACATCATATACAAAATCATATGAATTCTTTTAGTGAAACAGCTGAGATAATTTTAACCTATGCAAGAATCGATAGTATACATGGTATCGATTATTTCTATAAAAAAAGGTAGTTTTAGAGGAGGGTGAGTCATTAACTGGAATGCATGAATCCAGATATTTAAAGCTATTCTAATGTATCACATTCTGTGTTTAGCTGATTTGTATTGTCCTTGATATTTGACTCTACCTCTGTTTTTCATAAGGTATTTACAAGACAATCTGTTATGCCATTTATGCCACTTATTTCAGTACATTAATTTGTTCTTTGCTGTTTGGATATCTTCTGTCATTATTTCTGTATCATCCTTGGAAAGCTAAACATAGTCCCAATCCTTAAAGGTTCTTAAGTGTAAGCTTATGGACCCATTCTTGTTTTATTTTTTCCAGTTCACAATTGAACAAAAGTGGCAAAAAATAGATTTCCCTATCAAACTCCTGTTGTGGAAGGGTTTAGAGTGTCATCCTTGAAATTTTATTTGGGACTTGGTGTTAACCAAGGTTGCATTTATAGTCTCTAGCAGTTTATTATCAACTCCCCTTTCTTCCAGAGTGTTAAGTGGCACACATATTCTCAGCTTCTTGTTTAAGTTGTTTTAAGATGGAGAGTGACAGGGTCTTATAGGTTGCTAGGTGAAATGAGATGCCATGATAATTATTCACACATGCGCACACGTTTGTTTGTGTGTGTGTGTGTGTGTGTGTGTGTGTGTGTGTGTGTACGTGTGCGCGCGTGCGTGCGTGCTCATGCTCTTGCTAGCACATGCGCGCATGCTTGCGTGTACTAAGTCTGAAAATAGCTGGCTGCTTGCTGCATGTATTCCTCAATTTTTAAATATTTTGTGTTCGTACATTTGTACGGGGATACTGTAATTTAATTTTGTGAAATGATGAAATATACTTTTCAACTTCCAGTGAATATTCAAGAGAAGAATTTACATTTTAGAACATAATCAAATGATTGTGAATGGAAAGTCAATTACTGCACGTGTGTTAAGCAAGGGCCACCGCGCCAGCAATTAGACATTAATATATTTTTACCTTTTAAGCAAACATGATTCAAAGACTTTGTAGGTAAAGATTGCTTGTACACTTACTTGTAAAAAAGCTTACATTCTGTTGTGACGGCACTCGCAGGGTACTGTACTGCATGCCTCATAACTGGTAGTTTCTCCAAGGTGACTATGTAACTACAAATAATGGTATTAAAGTCACTAATTTACTCAAGCCACAATGTATACATTTCAAGTTATATGAGGAAAATCTGGATAAAATGCACAAGTTCATTAAGGATTGCTTAGAAGCAAAATCAAAACCGGGTAAATTACATATTACTGATTCAATGCTCAACCCAAGCTAGCCAGATTGCAGTCTGTAAATATTCATAAACCAGAGTAGAAATCTGGAGTTCCCTAGCCGTGGGCTAGGGAATTTAAGAAAAACTGCCCATAGAATTCAGAGATAGCTGCTCATTATTTCACTTCACTGGTATCACAATTCAACTGGAGCTATAGTCTGAATACTCTGGCTTGGAGCTGTGCTGTATCTCAAATACTGGCCAAGTGGAAGGTTACTTGTCTTGCTATCTTTTCGTACAAATTACTGGTGTAAGGAGGGGGTAAGGCAGCCTTGGGAGCTGCCTCTGGTGCCATCTGTCCGAATGGGGCCGTCAGCAGGCCTGACTATAAACATGTTGTTATGCTGCTGATGTCTGCAGAGCAGGCAACCCAGCAGACCGGCTGAACTGCGGGTACATACGAGCCCCATTAAACAGCAACCTCTCCCTCCCCCCTCCCCCTTCTCACTAGGGAGGGATGAAAGATGATGGAGCCCTCTTTATTTTGTGGAGAATGGCCATGGAGGTTGTGCAGATGGGTTGAGATGTCTCTGGATCAGCGAAATCAACCTCCTTTGGAACAGTGTTGAAATCGGCAGTCACATCTTGCTCATGGGGATGTGGCCCTGGAGTCAGGAAGACCTGGCTTTGGGTGCTATGGCTAGCCGAGATAGAGACCCAAATGGAGTGTGTCCAAGAATAAAACATGGCATCGTTCTTGTCGCACGAGATCAAACCTGTTATAGCTGTTGAGACGCTTCCTCGCAGAGCCTGATTGTCTGTTTGGTCGTCTGATCTGGAGATACCCAACAACTTGGTAATTTGAGCTGGCATCCGTTGTCTTTTGCACAATGAAATGTGGAGACAAGCTCTTTATAGCTTGAACCTGGGCAGACACCCCATATTTGATAAATCACTATGGTCAACCAGCCCAACAAGAAAGCAGGGTCCCCTGGTGTTGAAGGTTGAGCTTTGCTGCTGGATGGTGACTGTCTTAGGTGTGCTGCTTAAGAATTCCGTAAGGTGAATGTGGAGTATTGTAGTGTGCACCATATTGGTTGAGTTGTGCACTTCCATTCCCAACTTTGCGAATAGGTCGAGACCAAGACTATTACAAGAGTCCTAAGATTTGACCACTAACAACTTTGCTGAAATTGTGGTATCTGTATAATATACACTAGTACAGAAATGGCTGCAGACTGGTATGCAGTCATTGCTGTAACTGGTCAGCTGATGGTGGAACAATGTGAGCTGTGGTGAGCCTAACTGTCAATATGTTTGCAAATCCTTCCAGTGATGGGTGCAGCAGATTACGATGTCTAAATTTAAAGGTTTTGTGGAACATGCTAAAATAGCGTTGAGCTGAAAGTTACATAAAACTTGCGCCCTTTACTTTCATCCATTGTGGAGAATTCTGCACTTAGGCCTTGTAGCCTTTTATTTGACAATAATTGCATTTGGCCCTTCACTGTTGGGTTATCAAACAATCAACACAAGAGTGTAAGTTACTAAGAACTTGTTTCCCCGGTATGTCCTAAGAGCAGACAGGTGGTTTTCATGTTGTGTCTTGAGAGCAGGAAGTTGCCTCTGACCTGTTGTGTGAACTGGAGCAGCATGAGCGCTCTGGGTGTTGCTTTACTAGTCTAAAATGCGATCAAGGCATCCTGCAATGCCACAGTCAGTGTCATTGTTTATTCAAAAGCAAAGATGAGTAGTAAACAAGTGTCTAATGAAGGTGGTGGTATTCTCTCTCCCTTGAGCATGGTGTTGTTTCTAGAGAGGAATTCAATCCATGCAGTAAAAGTGTCAGAGAAGAGTCAAAGAAGTGGTGGGACACTCATTGGTTCACTGAGAAAATTTCAAAAATATGTTCTGCATGAAGCACTAAATTATCTCTCGTGTTCAAACATTCTCATCACCATTTTGTTGTGATGGTAGTCAAAGAGTGCTGTATTGTGTGCCTAATAAATGGCAATTTCTACAATAACTAAAAATTACAATATTAATAAAAGGCTCCAAATTTGTTCAAGGCAAAATATGTATAGTTCATGCCGTATGAGGAGACGTGTTGTATAAGGACACATGTTCACTTAAGACTACTTTAGAAGCAAAGTCCAAACTGAATAAGTTGCATTCCTGATTCAAGTCCATTCCAGGCTACCCGGTTTACTGGGTGTACATTTGCTATCCAAATTAATGACATTCAGCTTATGTTACGTATGAAGTTCACTAGACTTTGTCTGTTTATACTTTTAAAAAGTAATTGAAATATCTTAATTCAATGGAATCCTTTTGGTCTAATGAATTACAGCACACACTAAATGTGGACAAATGTAAGATAAAACCCATAACAAAGATAAAGAATCCAACACTATACATTTACAAAAGAAATGGTGGAAATTTGGAGCAAGTCAAATTGCATAAATATTCAGGAGTAATAAATACTAAGAAGGGATATGTAAATGGACCAACACATTAAATAAGTAGTAGAGAATGGCAAATGGAAGATTCAAATTTGTTGGAAGCCTTCTGGCAAAGTGCAATGAAAACTATAAAGGAAGTTCCTTACAGAACACTAGTGCAAATCTAATGCTATTGTTGTATATTTTATGTAGGAAGATTGAAGTATGCATTTACTCCCTGCCTCCTGTCCAGAAGTTTTGTCTCGTGATTTTACAGTTTCCTCAAGAGACTTTTCGTTGTGATACTTTTATATAGTTACTAATTTATCCAATATTGTGTAGCATATTCATTATTCCAATTACTTGATGGATATATACATCTGTGGTAAAGGCAGGTCACCATTTAGATTTGGCACAGCTTTGAAATATAGAATGGTCTTGATCGCACAATTTTTTACTAAGCGTTATGTGATGATGAAATTTTGAAAGGCGTGTTGTTGTTGTGGTCTTCAGTCTAAACACTGGTTTGATGCAGCTCTTCATGCTACTCTATCCTGTGCAAGCCTCTTCATCTCCAAGTAACTACTGCAACCTACATCCTCCTGAATCTGCTTAGTGTATTCACCTCTTGGTCTCCCTCTACGATTTTTACCCTCCACGCTTCCCTCCAGCACCGAATTGATTCCTTGATGCTTCAGAAAGTGTCCTACCAACTGATCCCTTCTAGTCAAGTTGTGGCACAAATTCCTCTTCTCCGCCATTCTATTCAGTACCTCCTCATAAGTTACGTAATATGCCCATCTAATCTTCAGCATTCTTCTATAGCAACGCATTTCAAAAGCTTCTGTTCTCTTCTTGTCGAAATTGTTTATCGTCTATGTTTCACATCCATACATGGCTACACTTGACACAAATATTTTCAGAAAAGACTTCCTGCACTTAAATCGGTACTCAATATTAACAAATTTCTCTTCTTCAGATACGTTTTCCTTACCATCGCCAGTCCGCATTTTATATCCTCTCTACTTCAACCATTCTCAGTTATTTTGCTGCCCAAATAGCAAAACTCGAGCACTACTTTAAGTATCTCTTTTCCTAGTCTAATTTCCTCAGCATCACCTAATTTTATTTGACTACAGTCCAGTATTCTCATTTTGCTTTGCTGATGCTCACCTTTTATCCTGCTTTCAACACATTGTCCATTCCGTTCAACTGTTCTTCCAAGTCCTTTTTTGTCTTCAACAGAATTACAATGTCATTGGCAAACATGAAGGTTTTTATTTCTTCTCCTTGGATTTTAATTTCTGCTCCAAATTTTTCTTTTCCTTGGATTTTAATTTCTGCTCCAAATTTTTCTTTGGTTTCCTTTACTGCTTGTTCAGTGTACAGATTGAATAACATCAGGGGCAGGCTACAACCCTGTTTCGCTCCCTTATCAACCATTGCTTCTCTTTCGTGCCCCTCGACTCATAATAGTATTCTGGTTTCTGTACAAGTTGTAAATAGCCTTTTGCTTGCTGTATTTTACCCCTGCTACCTTCAAAATTTGAAAGACAGTATTCCACTCAACACTGTCAAAAGCTTTCTCTAAATCTACGAATGCATAAACGTAGGTTTGCCTTTTCTTAACCTAGCTTCTAAAATAAGTTGTAGGGTCGATATTGCCTCCTGTGTACCTACATTTCTACTGAATCCAAACTGATCTTCCCTGAGGCATCTTATACCAAATTTTCCATTCATCTGTAAAGAATTTGTGTTAGTATTTCTCTCACCTTTCAGCACCTGATTTCTTTGGAGTTGGAATTGTTATATTCTTCTTGAAGTCTGAGGGTATTTTGCCTGGTCTCGCACATCTTGGCCACACCGGATTAGCCGAGCGGTCTAAGGCACTGCAGTCATGGACTGTGCGGCTGGTCCCAGCGGAGGTTCGAGTCCTCCCTCGGGCATGGTTGTGTGTGTTTGTCCTTAGGATAATTTAGGTTAAGTAGTGTGTAAGCTTAGGGACTGATGACCTTAGCAGTTAAGTCCCATAAGATTTCACACACATTTGAACATCATACATCTTGCCCACCAGATGGAAGAGTTTGGTCATGGGTGGCTTTCCCAAGGCTATCAGTATTTCTAACGGAATGTTGTGTACTCCTGGGCTCTTGTTTCTACTTAGATCTTTCAGTGTTCTGTCCAATTCTTCATGCAGTATCATATTGTCTCGTAGAGGAACGTGTGAGTAGATGAATGACGAACGCTAACTTCACTTAACAAAGGTTTATTCAGCACTTACATATACAAGAGCACGGAGCAGTGCCTCCGGCCAGAACACATACGGTATATATACAGCTACCGAACATTTCAGTACAATGATTCATGCCATTTGTGGGTACTTCTAGAATGTACTCGAACCGAATATAGAAATTAAAATGTTTCTGCTCAGGTGAGTTTTGAACTCACAACCCTCTATATATCAATATAGTATCATAACCACCACACTATGGCGACTGCACTACTGGGCTCATTCTGTGACATTGCTCCCTCCTTAAGAGAACAGTGTCTCAGTGTTATGTCCTCCTAGTCCAGGAACAAGTTATCGGTCCTGCATGCTCCGACTCCCGATGACTGATGTTCACCATGGTGGTGATCTTCTTAGAACTTCCCTTGCTGCTATGTTCTTCGGTACCTTTCCACTTGTTGCCTGTCACTGGAGCTTCAAATGTACCCTGGTTGCTGGATCCTTAAAGGGCTTCATTCGAAGGATGTGGACTGTATCTCTGCACTTTCGTCCTCTTGTGTCGGGGTCGAAATCTTCAACTTCATAAGTAACATCAGACAACTGTCTTACAAACTTGCACCTGAGGAGCTTCTCAGAGAAACCAACCTTCCAAACAGGAGTGACGAGGTCACCAGACTGGTAGGCAACAGGCCAGTGGCTTGCGTCATACCTTCAGCGATTGTTTTCTTGAGCCTGCAGCATGTGGAGTCGAGCTAACTGCCAAGCTTCCTCAGCTCTGGTTAACACCTGGCCGATGTAGTCATTGTCCATGTCATCAGGATGTAACGGAAGCACAGTGTCTGTCGTCGTTGCCTCAAGCCCATGCACCAGGAAAAATGGCGTAAATCCTGTGGTGTCTTGTTTGGCGGTGTTATAGGCGAATGTCATGAAAGATAGCACCTCATCCCAGTTGCTCTGCTCAGCATTGATGAACATTGATAACATGTCGGCCAAGGTCTTATTAAGGCGTTCAGTAAGCCCGTTAGTTTGTGGATGGTAGGCAGTTGTCATGTGGTGAGTAATGTTGCACCGACAGTTTATCTCTGGCACAAGATTCGATTGAAAAACTTTCCCTCAATCCATAATTATCGACCCTGGGGCACCGTTTTTTAATACGATGTCTTCTACGATGAATTTGGCTACCTCAAATGCTTCGGCTGTTTTCACGGCTTTTGTAATGGCATAGCACATCAGATTATCAGTGCAAACAATAATCCATCTATTGCCACTAGCAGACATTGGAAATCGTCCGAGGAGGTCAATCCCAACATGCTGGAAAGGCGTTTCAGCTGGTGGAATTGGCATGAGTCGGCCAAGTGGTTTCTGAGGAACTGCCTTTCTCCTCTGGCACTCTCGACAGTGCGACACATAGTGACGGACACTCCTAAATAAACCTGGCCAGAAAAATCTCTTGCGGATCCTATCGTATGTCTTAATAAATCCTAAATGCCCAGCCTCAGGTGTATCATGGAATTTCTGTAGAACATCTAAGCGCTTGTGTTTAGGAACCACTCTTTCCAAATGGATCAAACTTTATCTTGCAAAGTAATCCATTAACTGCCTTAAATTGTCCATTCACATCCTTTGACCGATTTAAGGCAAGAATAATTTGAGATATTGTGGCATCCTTCTTCTGCTCAGCAGAGAGATCCTGGAGTGCAGTGAGACAGTCAATATCTTCATTAAAGTCTTGATGGTCTTGCACAGCATTTCTTGAGAAAGTCGGCATCTTGGTGTTTTCTTCCACTTTTGTACACTATGGTAATGTCATACTCTTGAAGTCATAATGCGCACCTGGCGAGTCGTTCTGTTGGATACTTAAGACCTGTCAACCAACAAAGTGAATGATGTTCTGTAACAACTGTGAATGGCCTTTCATAGAGATACTGTCGAAATTTGCACATGCCACAGATCACAGCAAAACATTCTCTTTCTGTAGTTGAGTAGTTTCTCTCGGCTTTTGTAAGTGTCCTAGAAGCATAGGCTACAACCTTCTTTTTTCCATCCGAAATCTGCACCAGAACAGCACTGATCCCATACCCACTGGCATCTGTGTGTGTTCTGTAGGTGCTCTCTTATCATACAGACCAAGTACAGGGTCAGTTGTCAGAGCTTTTTGCAGCACATCAAAAGAATCTTGTTGAGCACCACCCCAGATAAATTTAGCATTGGCTTTTAACAACTCTTAGAGTGGCCTGGCTTTGATACAAAAGTCTTTGATAAAATGACGGTAATAAGAACATAATCTGAGGAAGCTTCTCACATCTCTAATACTTTTAGGAATAGGAAATTCCGTTATAGCTCTCACCTTTTCTGGGTCTGGCTGCACACCTTCGTTTGCCACAAGGTGCCCAAATATTTTGATGTCTTTTGCTCCAAAGAGAGACTTTCTTGGATTAAGTTTCAGTCCGGCTTGTTGGAGACACTTAAGAACGGCCCTCAGTCTTGTTATGTGTTCATCAAATGTCTCTGAGAACACTATAATATCATCTAAATAACAAAGACACATCGTCCATTCAGGTGCCTTAGAAGATTATCCACCAGTCCTTCAAAAGTTGCTGGTGCTTTACACAAACCAAACGGCTTTACCTTGAACTCATACAGGCCCTCAGTGGTGAGGATTGCAGTTTTCTCACGATCAGCCTCATCTACTTTGATCTGCCAGTATCCCAAGTACATGTCCATGGTTGAGAAAAACTTAGCCCCATTCAGACAATCTAGTGTATCATCAATTCGTGGAAGAAGGTAAACGTCCTTTTTGGATATCTTATTAAGCTTCCTGTAATCAACACAAAAGTGCCAACTGCCATCCTTCCTGACGAGAACCAATGGTGACGACCATGGGCTCTGCGAAGGCTGAATGATGTCATTCTTCATCATTTTCTCTACCTTGTCGCGAATTATTCGACATTCATGGTATGCTCTCTGGCTTATTGCTTAATGGTCTCCAGTCTAATCCGGTGCTTCACTATCGATTTGTCTAATTTGCTCTTCACCTGTGGATTGAGGCATTCAGAGAGCTCGTGAAGAATGGCAAGTAGCTTCTTCTGTTGTTCCTTAGTGAGATCTGGTAATAGTCGAGCTAGAAGATCTTGTCTCGTAGTGGTAGCACTAATTTTGCCCACAGACTCGGCATGGGAGGTTTCTATGATGCTCAGCTGCTCTGCAATTAATGACTCAGCGTTCGCCACACACTTGCATCTTGGAAGGATCTGCGGTTCTCAGTGACAGTTAACTATCCACAATTCACCGAATCTGTTCTTAAACAAGACGACAGAGGCTGGGATGACCAAGTTATCCTTCAGTGGTATGCTTCTCTTACATTCCACTACAAGATCCATGGGTTGATGAATGGCATGACACAAGACAGCAACCTCTCTGGTGCTGACTGCAGGAATGATCACTTCATCCAGCACACACAATCTCCACACAAGCAGATGCACATCTTCCTGTCCACAGTATTTCATCTCGTCTAGCGTAATCTTCAAGCGACGACAATCAATGTCCCATCTGAGAATGATGTCATGACTACACACTAGTAAGACGATGAATTCTGAGGGCTGTGTATAGTCACTTATACCCACACGAATGACACATCTTCCTGTAGGTTTTACATATTTCCCATTAGCCACCTTCAGCAGAGATGTTTTGTTGGCGATGAATACGGTTCTCTGCAGCTGGCGATGGTACTTTTCCGAAATGACTAAATATGATGCTCCAGAGTCCACAAGAGCTTGGGCTGGTTAGCCATCCATGAGGATATTGACGTAGTTTCCTATCATTTTTGTAGTGATTGACAGCGGAGGATTTTTCTCTTTGGTGGCCTCACCTCCGAGGAAGGTCGCACCCTTTAGTTTTCCAGGTTGTGGCGGCTAGGTGATCGGCTGGAGCTTCTAAACGGTGATGGAGACTTGTGAATTTTAAAATTTTCCCAGCGAATTGACTGTGCAAACAAATTTCGCACTTGCAGCCGGTCGTTGTTCAATACTTCGCTCGATATTTCAACTGGGCACCTGCCAGTCATCTTCAGGTGACCCGTCGCAGACTGGCGAAAACGTCCTCCGTTCCACAATATATAGCGTACTGTAAGTATTCTGTGCATGCGTTGAAAACTTGATAGTTGAACCACACTGCCCGCCGGCAGCGCCCTCGCCGGTGGAATAGCGGAACTCAGTCGCCCTCTGTGTTACTGTTTGCCACGGCCGTCGACACACTCTGTCGTCTCCGATTTGAGCAAATCGTGGAGATGATGGGATTCCATGCTCTATCCAGCTGGTAGCCGCTGTCACGGTTTAACAGATTTTCCGCCAGTTGTATTTCTACGGATTCTTTAATAATGGAGTCCCAAAAAGACGTTGTTGTGGACAAAATCATTGTTTTCTCATACTCCATTGAATGTCCAGTAGAAATACAATGTTCAGCAATAGCGGACTTGCTTGGCTGCAAAAGGCGGGTGTAATGTTGATGTTCAGGAAAGGGAAACTTGCCGTGCTCTGTGAAGGCTCCTACTCAACGCAGTAATTTAACCTCTGCAGAAAGGGCTGCATTAAGAAATCTGAGAGAGGACCCTGACGTAGTGGTATTGAAAGCTGACAAAGGTAATGCAACTGTTTTGTTACCTCGTGGTGTGTATAAAGATAGGATGTATGGTCTGCTAAGTGACTCTACCTATAGGAGGATTGATTACGATCCTACAGGACGTGTGCAACGAAAAACTTCAGCACTATTAAATTCCTCCTCCTCACCGCAAGAGACCATCAAGAGGTTAAGACCACATGGTTGTGTACCTCCAAGACTGTATGGCCTTCCAAAGATTCATAAAGAGGGTATTCCTCTGTGTCCAGTAGTGAGCAACATTGGAGCTCCTACATATGATTTAGCTAAACATCTCGCTTCCTTACTGAGACCTTTTGTAGGCAAGTGCTCACATCACACACGAAACTCAGCTGATTTAATCAATAGACTGGGGGCTCTTCGTCTAGAGCAGTGTAGACCTTCTAGTAAGTTTTGATGTGGTCTCACTTTTTACAAAAGTTCCGCTTCATAGAGCTCATACTGTTTCAGATCTAGATAGCTTACCTCAAGAACTCGCCTATCTAAAGACAGTATTCAGCGAAAATGGGTATTCCATCTGGCAGATTAACAGGGTACTAACAGGTAAAACTAAGAAGCAGGAAGTGAATAAAGAGGAGAACATGCCGGAACAATCTTTAGCTTTTCTTCCTTTTGTTGGACAATCTGTTACTACGAAAGGCCGGAATTTACAAGATATCATGCCAATGTGGTATGGCTTGCATAGGTCAAAGCACACGCACCGTGAAAGAACGCTGCACTGAACATCAATGTTACACCCGCCTTTTGCAGCCAAGCAAGTCCGCTATTGCTGAACATTGTATTTCTACTGGACATTCAATGGAGTATGAGAAAACAATGATTTTGTCCACAACGTCTTTCTGGGACTCCATTATTAAAGAATCCATAGAAATACAACTGGCGGAAAATCTGTTAAACCGTGACAGCGGCTACCAGCTGGATAGAGCATGGAATCCCATCATCTCCATGATTTGCTCAAATCGAAGACGACAGAGTGCGTCGACGGCCGTGGCAAACAGCAACGCAGAGGGCGACTGAGTTCTGCTATTCCACCAGCAAGGGCGCTGCTGGCAGGCGGTGTGGTTCAACTATCAAGTTTTTGACGCATGCACAGAATACTTACAGTACGCTATATATTGCGGAACGGAGGATGTTTTCGCCAGTCTGCGACGGCTCACCTGAAGATGACTGGCAGGTGCCCAGTTGAAATATCGTGCGACGTATTGGACGACGACCGGCTGCAAGCCTGAAATTTGTTTGAACGGTGATGGAGACCTTGATCGGCGTATTGGGGAGCGTCCTCTCCAGCGGCTAGCTTGAGGTGATGGTGACCTACGTCGTCCTGCACCCACATCTTTTTGCTCATCTTTGTTTTCCCGGAGTTAGCATTGGCTAAGATCGGTCTGCTGTCTTCTGGCGCTGGCTTCATCAATTATCCGCCACCTTTGTCGACAATAGCGCACCACATGTCCTGGTTGTCCGCAGTGGAAACATACTGGTTGGTTATCCTGGGTCCTCCAGACATCAGTCTTCCTTGGTGCACAAACAGGTTTCTCATGCGGCATTGTAGGAACATAACTTCACCTGGGTCTCGACTTTTTTACCGTTTTAAAGGGAAATGAAGGACGAAGGATTGGGTTCAATGTCTGTTCCACTTCCTCCCTTATGACCTCCTGATGCGTCTCAGTTATCTGCTTGCCGTGCAATCCTAGTGCCTTCTGAACTTCCTCACTCACTATATGACAAAGAACAGTTGTGAAATCAGTTTCTTTCTCCATCACAGACACTGATACGAACTTTGGAAGCCATTCAATCTTCTTGCATTTAATTCTTTTTTTATGCATTGTCTCGATATACTGGCATCATTTTATGAAGTCGTCTGCTGTCGAAACTTCCTTCAGGAGTAGGGCTTGATACATGTCCTCAGCAACATCCTTCATGAGATGTGCAACCTTATCTTCCTCCTTCATTTGAGGATCCACTATTTTACACAGCTCCAAGACGTCTTGAATGTAGGACACTGTCATTTCTCCTGGACGCTGTGCCCTGCACTTCAATTTATTTTCCCTTGCGCTTTTGTCATTGTGTGTCGCCAAAATACTTGCGCAGTTCCATCTGGAATACTTCCCAGGTTTTGAACTTCTCCTCATTGTTCTCATACCATTGCTTGGCTGTGCCCTCCAAGTAGAAAAATATGTTAGCCAAACAGACGGTGTCATCCCATTTGTTAAATTTGGCTATATGCTCATATACCTTCAGCCACTTGTTTGGATCTTGGCCATCATCACCAGAGAACCCGGAAGGATGTCTCATGTGGTGGCACACAGTTGCTGTCATCATGACGTCCTCTTCTTCTTCTTCTTCTTCCGTCTCTGATAGATTGTGATTTGTTGAATATGGCTCGAACTCAGATTTGCCGCCACGTAAACGGCGGCTCTGTCGTGGCCTGATGGGAGCCACTGTGTCATCGATAATGTGCGCTGTCACAAATTCCAATACCTGGCATCTCCACCAGAATAATGTCATGTAGAAGGAGGTGTAATTAGATGAATGACGAACACTAACTTCACTTAACAAAGGTTTATTCAGCACTGGCATATATAAGACCGCGGAGCAAACTGCCTCCAGCCAGAACACATACGGTATATATACAGCTACCGAACATTCCAGTACAATGATTCCTGCCATTTGTAGATACTTCTACAATGTTCTTGAACCAAATATAGAAATTAAAATGTTTTCAGTGCAGGTGAGTTTTGAACTCATGACCCTCTATGCAACAATCTCGTATCGTAAACACCACACTATGGCGACTGCGCTACTGGGCTCCTTCTGTGACAATATCTCCCTTGTTATCTTAATCTACGTCCTCTTCCATTTCCATAACATTGCCCTCAAGTACATCACCCTTTTGTATAGACCCTCTATATAACACTTCCACCTTTCGGCTTTCCCTTCTTTGCTTAGGACTGGTTTACCATCTGAGCTCTTGATATTCATACAGGTGGACCTCTTTTCTCCAAAGGTCTCTCTAATTTCCCTGTAGGCAGTATATATCTTACCCCCTAGTGATATGCACCTCTACATCCTTACATTTGTCCTCTAGCCATCCCTGCTTGGCTGTTTTGCACTTCCTATCGATCTCATTTTTGAGATGTTTGTATTCCTTTTCATCTGCTTCATTTACTTCATTTTTAAATTTTCTCCTTTCATCAATTAAATTCAGTATCTCTTGTGTTACCCAAGGATTTTTACTAGCCTTCATCTTTATACCTACTTGATCCTCTGCTGCCTTCAATATTTCCTCTCTCATAGCTATCCATTCTTCTTGTACTGTATTCCCTTCACCTGTTTTTGTCAATCATTCCCCTATGATCCACCTGAAACTCTGTACAACCTCTAGTTGTTTCAGTCTATCCAGGTCCTGTCTCCTTAAATTCATTCCTTTCTGCAGTTTCTTCAGTTTTAACCTACAGTTCATAACCAATAAATTGTGGCCAGAGTCCACATCTGCCCCTGGAACTGTCTTTCAATTTAAAACCTGGTTCCTAAATCTCTGTCTTACCAATATATAATCAATCTGAAACCTTCCAGTGTCTGGAGGCCTCTTCCATGTATACAGAATTCTTTCATGATTCTTAAACAAAGTGTTAGTAATTATTAAGTTGTGCTCTGTGCAAAATTCAACCAGGCTGCTTCCTCTTTCATTCCTTACCCCAGTCCATATTCACTTCCTACTAATCCTTCTCTTCCTTTTCCTACTATCGACTTCCAGTCCCGATTAAATTTTCATCCCCATAACTACTTGAATAATTTTCTTTTATCTCATCATACATTTCTTCAATTTCTTCTTCATCTGTGGAGTTATTGGCATATAATCTTGTACTGCTGTTGTAAGTGTAGGCTTCATGTCTATCTTGGCTACAATAATACATTCAGTATGCTGTTCGTAGTAGCTTACCCATATTCTTATTTTTTTATTCGTTATTAAATCTACTCCTGCATTACTCCTATTTGATTTTGTATTTATAACCCTATATTCACCTGGCTAGAAGTCCTGTCCCCCCTGCCATCGAACTTTACTAATTCCCACTATATCTAACTTTAACCTATCCATTTCCTTTTTTAAATTTTTTAACCTGCCTGCCTGGTTAAGGGATCCGACATTCTATGCTCTGATCCATAGAACGCCAGTTTTGTTTCTCCTGATAACAATTTCCTTCTGAGTAGTCCCTGTCTATTTTACCTCCAGAATATTTTTCCCAAGTGGACACCATTATCATTTAATGATACAGTAAAGCTGCATGCTGTCGAGAAAAATTACGGCTGTAGTTTCTCCTTGGTTTCAGCCGTTCACAGTACCAGCACAGCAATGCTGTTTTGGTTGATGTTACAAGGCCAGTTCAGTCAAACATCCAGACTGTTGGCCTGGCAACTACTGAAGATGCCCTACTAATGACAAGGTTCATGGGGGGGTTTTGAAACTCGTAACACTTAATAAAGAATTGTGTGACCAAGACTTCTCTCTGTTTCAGAGTTGTGCCATATTCATTATTTATTCTCGTATCACATGACTGTAGGCTATATTCTCTCCTATGTTTTATTACCTTTCATCCAAAAATTTGTCTTTCCCTTATAAATTCCTGCCCCATCCCCTTATTCCTACCAAATGTATATTGTAATTCTTAACTTATTTCATATTCTGTGTTTGACATATTTAAAGCATCAGCTAATTACATCTGCCTTTCTATTGCATTACCAACCAGTTAAAAGTGAACCACTAATGACATGAGATTATTCTACCTGTTCTCTGTTAGTGTCTGAAGAATTCCATTTTTCCTCTTGCCATTTCTACCCAGTAGTTGAGAAATGGTTACAGAAACCAGTCATGTAGTTGTCAGTGTGTTGATTTTGTTCTTGAAATGTCTTTTTTGCTGATACATTGTGTTAAACTTTATCATGATAACTGTCTCGTGTGCCCAATCTCATGTTAACATTTTAGTGTGACCTGACATATTTTTCACTAAGTGTGGTTACTAATTTCTTTCTTCCTGAGTAATGATTTTATAAATTTTGCTGTTCAGTTACAGTAAATTTAGGTATTCACCAGTTGAGAGTAACAATTAGAATGATATATAGTGTTCTCATATCTTACGTCTTGTAGGCTACCTGTTTAAGCAGTTGTGAATATTAACCAAAACTTCACAGTACATTTTACTCACAGAAGTAATTCATTGTGAACAGCTCATTTAAGTTTGAGAGTAATGAAAATATTAACAGACACCGTACTAATGAATCTAATTGTGCTGTCAAGGAGAATGACATATACAGCTATAAAACTCTTTGACAATAAATCTATTGGAATTTAATGTCTGACAGTGTGCAGAAATGATATCATATGAAATGCAAACTATAGTTTTCTCCTTGTAAATCTAGAACAGAAATAAATCATCAGCTAAAACTTCTTAATGTCCAGCAGCCATATAAATATATATTTTTAAGAATTATTTTCAGTTTGGTCAATTATCATGTTCAGTACCATAAGTTATTTTGAATGTAGTGTACAGACTACAAAATAGTGAGTGCTTGGAAGTTTGACTTTTAGCTGGCTATAACATTTATGCATGCAGTCATGCCTGTAAAGCTCAGTTTCCCTTTGATTTGATTTACTTGTAATACCTTTAACACTAAAATAATCGATTCTATGTCATTGCTATGCAAGCTTTGAACTGATGCAATTAGTTGATCATTACAGGAAGTTATAATGCAGCTCCTGAACTCAGCTGTAAGATTAACCCACACGATAAAGCAAGTACACCCAATGGTGCTACAAAATTTGAAGTTTCCGGAGGATCTGTTGCTATCTTCTGTGGGTCTTATGGATCCTTATGTGTGTAAAATGAGAGAAAGAATAAGAAGTTGCATTCAGCATTCAATAATACCTCTCATAGCCTATTCCAAGGAGTATTACAAACACATGGATCTGTGGAAACTAAATGTTGATGAATACATCAGGTTTGACAATAGCTAAGTGGATAAAATATCAAAATGCAAGAGTTACTATTTAACTTTAGTTTTTATTTAAACTTACTGTCAACATAAATAATTCTTATATACTTCTTTGTAATAGGAAGTGGTTAATGAAGTTAATATTTTTTTCAATGAATGATGGTAACAAGTTATGCATCCAGAAATTGCAGTAGATATACGACATATTATTCTTTTTGTGGGGTTATGCTCTCAGAAACAGAATTATATAATGAATAATGTACCATTCCAATTGTATGTCTTCTAAGCCCTTTCATTTGGTAGTAAAATGTTGAACTGTACATTCCTTACTTTCTCCTGTGTTTTTCTCTACCTCTCCCTCCCCTTTCCCTGTTATTTTTAATAGGATCTTCTCATTGGTACATGGGTTTCTAATTAAGGTATAGTAAATTTCAAGGAGCTATATTTTATTATATTCTGAGATGTTAACCTGTTAGGTATCTCCCTGCTTTAACTAACAGCAAGATTATTGTGATAAGTGTTTTTCGTTTTTACATAATATCTGATCTGTCATCTAATTTTTTGGAGGAGATTTTGAATGTGTTTCCAAGTGACTGGCTTGTACTGTTTAATATAGAGTTCAGACAGCTCCATTGTTATTTATGTTTTAATCCTTATTAATCTGTTGTACATTTGTGTTTTTATTCAGTTGTGCAAGCAGGAATTATAGAGAATGGGATACATTAAAAAAGATTTATCATTTTAATTATATATAAAAACAAAGATGAGGTGACTTACCGAACAAAAGCGCTGGCAGGTCGATAGACACACAAACAAACACAAACACACACACACAAAATTCAAGCTTTCGCAACAAACTGTTGCCTCATCAGGAAAGAGGGAAGGAGAGGGGAAGACAAAAGGAAGTGGGTTTTAAGGGAGAGGGTAAGGAGTCATTCCAATCCCGGGAGCGGAAAGACTTACCTTAGGGGGAAAAAAGGACAGGTATACACTCGCACACACGCACATATCCATCCACACATACAGACACAAGCAGACATGTCTGCTTGTGTCTGTATGTGTGGATGGATATGTGCGTGTGTGCGAGTGTATACCTGTCCTTTTTTCCCCCTAAGGTAAGTCTTTCCGCTCCCGGGATTGGAATGACTCCTTACCCTCTCCCTTAAAACCCACTTCCTTTTGTCTTCCCCTCTCCTTCCCTCTTTCCTGATGAGGCAACAGTTTGTTGCGAAAGCTTGAATTTTGTGTGTGTGTGTTTGTGTTTGTTTGTGTGTCTATCGACCTGCCAGCCCTATTTATCATTTTAAATGTGAAAAAAAAAAATTGGCCCAAGGGTCAGAGTACAGGAAGAAATCTTGTACCATCTTGGAAGCAAATGTTTTTGGTGAAACACCTGTGACACTATCACTTTGTTGTTTTCATATTGAAAGAAAGATGGATTGGTTGATCTGCAGTTAAGTGGAGAACCACCAATCATTGGATAAAAGATTGAATATTAACTGATCATAATACAAAAATCATCGCAAATTTTCAAGGGTTGTATTAGTATGTGTACACAGTAATTTTGTCCTACAGTTTAGATTCTTTAAAGGAAATAAATGCGAAGAAATTTTCTCCACAGTTACACATTTTATCAGCTGTAGTATTTTTGTAACACTTCCTGGCAGATTAAATTTGTGTGCTACACCGAGATGCAAAATTGAAACCTATGCCTTTCACTGGCAGCTGCTTACTGACTGAGCTAACATGACTCACGGTCCATCCTCACAGCTTCGCTTCTGCCCATACTTCGTCTCCTACCTTCCGAACTTCAGAGAAGCTCTCATGCAAAACTTGCAAGTCTGGGGCTCTTGGAGGAAAGGATATTGTGGAGACATGGCTTAGCCACAGCTTGTAGGATGTTTCCTTAATGATATTTTCTCTCTACAACACAGTGTACAACGATACAGATAGCCGTACCGTAGGTGCAACGACAGCGGAGGGGTATCTGTTCAGAGGTCAGACAAACGTGTGGTTCCTGAAGAGAGGCAGCAGCATTTTCAGTAGTTGCAGGGGCAACAGTCTGGATGATTGAATGATCTGGCCTTGTAACACTAACCAAAATGGCCTTGCTGTTTTGGTACTGCGAATGGCTGAAAGCAAGGGGAAACTACAGCCGTAATTTTTCCCGAGGGCATGCAGCTTTACTGTATGATTAAATGATGATGGCGTCCTCTTGGGTAAAATATTCCGGAGGTAAAATAGTCCCCCATTCGGATCTCCAGGTGGGGACTGCTCAAGAGGACGTTGTTATCAGGAGAAAGAAAACTGGTGTTCTACGGATCGGAACGTGGAATGTCAGATCCCTTAATCGGGCAGGTAGGTTAGAAAATTTAAAAAGGGAAATGGATATGTTCAAGTTAGATATAGTGGGAATTAGTGAAGTTTTGTGGCAGGAGGAGCAAGACTTTTGGTCGGGTGAATACAGTGTTATAAATACAAAATCAAATAGGGGTAATGCAGGAGTGGGTTTAATAATGAATGAAAAATAGGAGTGCGGGTAAGCTACTACAAACAGCATAGTGAATGCATTATTGTGGCCAAGATAGACACGAGGCCCACGCCTACTACAGTAGTACAAGTTTATATGCCAACTAGCCCTGCAGATGATGAAGAAATTGATGAAATTTATGATGAGATAAAAGAAATTATTCAGGTAGTGAAGGGAGACGAAAATTTAATAGTCATGGGTGACTGGAATTCATCAGTAGGAAAAGGGAGAGAAGGAAACATAGTAGGTAAATATGGATTGGGGCTAAGAAATGAAAGAGGAAGCCGCCTGGTAGCATTTTGCGCAGAGCATAACTTAATCATAGCTAATACTTGGTTTAAGAATCATGAAAGAAGGTTGTATACATGGAAGAACCCTGGAGATACTAAAAGGTATCAGATAGATTATATAATGGTAAGACAGAGATTTAGGAACCAGGTTTTAAATTGTAAGACATTTCCAGGGGCAGATGTGGACTCTGACCACAATCTATTGGTTATAAACTGTAGATTAAAACTGAAGAAACTGCAAAAAGGTGGGAAATTAAGCAGATGGGACCTTGATAAACTGACCAAACCAGAGGTTGTAGAGAGTTTGAGGGAGAGCAAAAGGGAACAATTGACAGGAATGGTGGAAAGAACTACAGTAGAAGAAGAATGGGTAGCTTTGAGGGATGAAATAGTGAAGGCAGCAGAGGATCAAATAGGTAAAAAGATGAGGGCTAGTAGAAAACCTTGGGTAACAGAAGAAATATTGAATTTAATTGATGAAAGGAGAAAATATAAAAATGCAGTAACTGAAGCAGGCAAAAAGGAATACAAACGTCTCAAAACTGATATCGACAGGAAGTGCAAAATGGTTAAGCAGGGATGGCTAGAGGACAAATGTAAGGATGTTGAGGCTTATCTCACTAGGGGTAAGATAGATATTGCCTACAGGAAAATTAAAGAGACCTTTGGAGAAAGGAGCACCACTTGCATGAATATCAAGAGCTTTGATGGAAACCCAGTTCTAAGCAAAGAAGGGAAAGCAGGAAGGTGGAAGGAGTATATAGAGGGCCTATACAAGGGCGATGTACTTGAGGACAATATTATGGAAATGGAAGAGAATGTTGATAAAGGTGAAATGGGAGATATGATATTGCGTGAAGAGTTTGACAGAGCACTGAAAGACCTGAGAAGAAACAAGGCCCCCGTAGTAGACAACATTCCATTAGAACTACTGACAACCTTGGGAGAGCCAGTCCTGACAAAACTCTACCATCTGGTGAGCCAGATTTATGAGACAGGCGAAATACCCTCAGACTTCAAGAAGAATGTAATAATCCCAATCCCAAAGAAAGCAGGTGTTGACAGATGTGCAAATTACCGAACTATCAGTGTAATAAGTCACAGCTGCAAAATACTAACGCGAATTCTTTACAGACGAATGGGAGAACTGATAGAAGCCGACCTCGGTGAAGATCAGTTTGGATTCCGTAGAAATGTTGGAACACGTGAGGCAATACTGACCCTACGACTTATCTTAGAAGAAAGATTAAGGAAAGGCAAACCTACGTTTCTAGCATTTGTAGACTTAGAGAAAGCTTTTGACAATGTTGATTGGAATACTCTCTTTCTAATTCTGAAGGTGGCAGGGGTAAAATACAGAGAGCGAAAGGCTACTTACAATTTGTACAGAAAGCAGATGGCAGTTATAAGAGTCGAGGGACATGAAAGGGAAGCAGCGGTTGGGAAGGGAGTGAGACAGGGTTGTAGCCTATCCCCAATGTTATTCGATCTGTATATTGAGCAAGCAATAAAGGAAACAAAAGAAAAATTCGGAGTAGGTATTAAAATCCATGGAGAAGAAATAAAAACTTTGAGGTTCGCCGATGACATTGTAATTCTGTCAGAGACAGCAAAGGACTTGGAAGAACAGTAAAACGGAATAGATAGTGTCTTGAAAAGAGGGTATAAGATGAACATCAACAAAAGCAAAATGAGGATAATGAAATGTATTCGACGTAAGTCGGGTGATGCTGAGGGAATTAGATTAGGAAATGAGACACTTAAAGTAGTACAGGAGATTTGCTATTTGGGGAGCAAAATAATTGATGATGGTCGAAGTGGAGAGGATATAAAATGTAGACTGGCAATGGCAAGGAAAGCGTTTCTTAGGAAGAGAAATTTGCTAACATCGAGTATTGATTTAAGTGTTCGGAAGTCATTTCTCAAAGTATTTGTATGGAGTGTAGCCATGTATGGAAGTGAAATGTGGACGATAAATAGCTTAGACAAGAAGCGAATAGAAGCTTTCGAAATGTGGTGCTACAGAAGAATGCTGAAGATTAGATGGGTAGATCACATAACTAATGAGAAGGTATTGAATAGAATTGGGGAGAAGAGGATTTTGTGGCACAACTTGACTAGAAGATGGGATCGGTTGGTAGGACATGTTCTGAGACATCGAGGGATCACCAATTTAGTATTGGAGGGCAACGTGGAGGGTAAAAATCATAGAGGGAGACCAAGAGATGAATACACTAAACAGATTCAGAAGGATGTAGGTTGCAGTTGGTACTGGGAGATGAAGAAGCTTGCACAGGCTAGAGTAGCATGGAGAGCTGCATCAAACCGGTCTTAGGACTGAAGACGACGACAACAACAACAACAACAACAACAACAGAGTGTGCACTGATATGTAACTCCCTGTCAGATTAAAACTGTGTGGTGGTCCGCCATACAACCCAGCACCTTTGCTTTTCACGGGCAAATGCTCTACCAACTATTGGTAGGTATAGGTAGGAGATCAAGTACTGGCGGAAGCATGTGAGGATTAGTCATGAGTTGTGCTTGCACAGTTCAGTCCATAGAGCACTTGCCCATGAAAGGCAAAGATGCCTATTTCAAGTTTCGTCCAGCAATAGTTTTAATATGCCAGGGGGTGCACACTCTGCTACAGAGTGAAAATCTCATACTATAATTTTTTATCGTGTGTAAACATGTAGTTCAGACCAGTGAATGCAACAGTATATGACAGATAACTGTAGCAAACTGACATCTTTGCAGAACAGCGGTTGTACATATCAATCTGGATGGTGCTTTGAAATATAGGAAACTGAAACACTGACAGTGCAAAATGTTTGGAACAATGAAGTATGCACACTCAGCTGCTTGAAGACCACAAAAACGGGAAGGGAGCGGGAGTGTGCATTTGGATGTGTGTGTGTGTGTGTGTGTGTGTGTGTGTGTGCGGGTGTGTGTGTGTGTGGAGGGGGGGGGGGGGGAGCAAGAGCTTCAAAAATAGTGTGAATACTGTTTTCTGTCATGTCTTTGTGCCAAGCGGGATCAAATAAAGAAAAAGAAAAAAAATATTGAAGCCTGGAGCGATACAAGAACAAGAACAATGGTTTCACTTTGCTCTGTTCCATTGGATAAGTTTTCCCATTACGGGTATAATTCCATACTTGTGGCATAGTCTGCTTTCTGTTATAAAGGTAATACTGGTTGAATGTAAAAAGAATGCCTTTAACAATGCCATAACATTACAATTTCCCAAGTACAATTGTGCCAGTATTATATGATTGGCCGCTTTACAAAAAATGTTTGAAAAGAGTGACTCATCGATCTGATGGGTATTTAGCAGGATGCTAAAGCACTGTGCTGCCTCTGTTAGCCCCATACTTAGCCACACTTTAAAATTTGTGTGTAGGATTGGCCATTTTTGTGAGTGATTAATGTACTCAGTGGTGCAACTGCTTTATAGAAGAGGTGAGAGGGATAATGTAGACAATTTTTAGACCTGTTTCTGTGCCATCCATGTTGCAAACATTATTGAAAAGGCTGCATATATAAGAGTACTTGATCATTTCACTTCATATAATTTGCTGTCAAACAGAGTTTGATTTTGGAAGAGATTTAACCACTGAAAATGATATTTTCTCTTTTCTCTGCATGACACTTGACAGTTGAAATGGAAAGTTACGATCACTAGCTATCTTCTTTGAGTTAACTAAGGTGTTTGATTATGTTGATTGCAAGATATTACTGCAGAATTTGGGTCATTATGGGATAAGAGGAGTAGCCCACAACTGATTCCTCTCATACTTCACAGTAATGAGAACAGCTAAGAGGTGGCATCTGATTGGGGTTAGGTTAATTGAGGGAGGAGGGTGCCCCAGAGGTCAATGCTGGGACTCTTAGATATATCAATGATGTGCCTTCTACTTTGACAAATGATTCAAAAATATTTTTGTTTATTGAGGACACTAGCTGAGTAGTGAAAAATGTGCAACATAGGCAGTGTGTCAACTAGTGCATTTCAAGACAAAGTTCATCACTTGTAGAAAATAAATTGATGCTAAATCAAAGTAAGATCCAGCTTCTACATTTTATAACACACAAGTCAATTAAAACTGCCATTTTGGTTACACAGGGCATATGATTAATGAGTCAGAACAATTCAAATTTCTAGGTGTTCAGATCGATAGTCAACTGTCATGGAAAGCCCATATTCAGAATATTGTTCAAAAACTGATAGCAGTTATATTTACCATTAAAACAGTATTTGCAATAAGCAGTGATCTAACATTAAAATTAGTCTACTTCATTTATTTTCATTCCCTTATGACATGAGGCATATATTCAGGCATAACTCTTCCCATTCACAGAGGGTATTTTTGGCCCAGAAACAGGGGGTTTTAGTAATATTTGGTTTTATTTTGTTAACCTCTTGTCAACACATGTCTGCGGGGTTCTTATATTGGCCTCTCAAATGAAAATTTCACACACACACATACACACCATTAACAATATGACCTTATTCTCAAGACTCAGCATCTATCAATCAGTTAATACTAGGCAGAAATCCAGTTTGCTTTATGATCATACCTCCAGAAAGGCTTGCAGTGTGCTGCTGCATCCACTTTCGGTAAGCTACAACAAGAATTAAAACATTTTAGCTGTAACTTCTCACTTTCAATGCTAATCTGAAGAATTTTCTCATGGCCCACACCACCTATTCTGTTGGGGAGCTCCTGAAAAACAATTTAAGTCCATTCCTATATTACATTGTTGATTATGCTAATACATGCTTATCAGGTGTAGTAGGATGAAACTAGAATTTCCTTATAGATAGATAGACATCAGTGTAGGGCTCATGAGACTGCATCTGCAGCACCATCTGCTTTCTGTAATGGTTGATGACGAATGTTAACACATGGTAACCCAAGTTCCATACATCGGTATCTGTTTCAAACCCCTAAACATGTTGAGTTGTGTGCCTATGAACTACGATTTGCAGACAGCATTGGTCTTCTGTTATCATTTGAAGAACTGCTGCAGAATCGCATTGAATGCTTGTCGAAGCTTTCAGCAAACATGCTCTTGGGAAATAACAGTGTTTTGAGTGGTTCAAAATACTGAAAAGTGGTGATTTTGACGTGAGAAATGACGTGCACGGGAAACCACCGAAAAAGTTCGAAGCTAACAAATTGCAGGCTTTATTGGAAGAAGATGATACTCAAACTCAACAAGAACTCGCGGAACAATTCACTTTGACACAGAAAGCCATTTTTCTTTGGTTGAGAGCAGTGGGAAAGGTGCAGAAAGTGTGAAAGTTGGTTCTGCATGAACTGAATGAAAGACAGAAAGCAAATTGAAAGACCACTTGTGAAATACTGCTCACCAGATAAAAAAGAAAGCTGTTTCTCCATTGGATAGTGACAGGTGATGAAAAACTGATATATTTTGAGAATCATAAGCGCCACAAATCATGGGTGAATCTAGGCAAACTATTGACATCCACTACAAGATCAAATCTCTTTGGAAAGAAGACAATGCTCTGTTTTTGGTGGAATCAGAAGGGTGTAATCTATTATGAGTTGCTAAAACTGGTTGGTGAAATCGTTAATACTGATTGCTACCAACAGCAAATGATTAATTTAAATCGAGCATTACATGAAAAATTGCTGGAATTTGGAGAAAGGCAACGCAAACTCATATTGCTCCATGATAACGATCCATCACACACAGCAAAACGGGTCAGGGAAACAATCGAGGCATTCAGTTAGGAAATACTAGGGCATGCAGCTTATTCTCCAGACTTGGCTCCATCTGATTATCATCTGTTTGCATCACTGGGACACGCTATGGCAGAACAATGCTTCAGTTCATATAAAAATGTACAAAATTGGCTCGCAGAATAGTTCGCTTCCAAAGAGGAACAATTTTTTTGGCATGGCATTCATAGCCCACCAGAGAGGTGGGGGAAATGTATAAATAGCAACGGAGATTATTTTGAATAGAACATTGTTTATCAGTTTCAAACAACAGATGTGCACAATTATTGCAACCAAATTCTGGTTTCATACTTCTACACCTGGTAAAACTTGCCCTCTGCATAAGATTTACATACATTTTATTTTATCTATTATTACTTTTCTGATGTAAATTCAATATACTGACTCCTTCCATGACCATGAAGATTTGCTCCTCAGTTTGGTCCCATGGAATTAGCCATGTAAAATAAAAAAATAAAAGGATCCATAGTTAAAGGCATTTTACATATCTCCAGTTTTGTGGATGGGTGCTGTCGTTTACCGTGTTGTAAAGTCAACAGATGATCAAAACCAATTGCAAAATGATTTAGACAACAATTCTGTTTGGCGCAAAAAGTGGCAATTGACTAATGACATGCAAAGTACTAAAAGAAATCTGCTAAATTTCGGTTACACGGTAAATCACTCAAGTGTAAAAGTTATAAATTTAACTAAGTACAGGATGTATCATGAAAGATTCCCGTGAGGGGTCTAGGGGTCACGCGGCACATTTGCCAGTTGTTGCTGCTGCATCTGCTGATTGTCGCTATGCATAGTTCTTGGACACCAGTACTTTGCATGTGCCCACTACACTGTATGACTGAGTATATGGGTGTTTTGTTACAGGTTGTTCGTCTCAAGTTTATTTGCTTCAAATATTGTAGCTAGACATCGTTATTGATACTGCGCCAGTTTCAGAGGTTTCACTGCCTGTATGTTACTGGGCCCAGTCCTCAGGCAAACACACCATACATGTGTCTTCTATACTGTGCGACTAGGTGTTCGGGTGTTTTGTTTTGAGTTTCCTGTCAAGTTTCCATTCGGTATCAATCAAATAATGGAAAATCCAGGATGTAATGTACATTATTATGAAAAGGAAAGTTGCTACTCACCATTTAGTGGAGATGCTGTGTTGCATATAGACACAACAAAAAGACTGTTACAATATAAGCTTTCAGCCAACAAGGCCTTTGTTGAAAGGCCATTCAGTATGATATACAGGAAGGATCAGTGAATGATTGATGTGTTGAACTAAGCCGAAACAGAAACGTATGTGGAATGTTGGCTTGAATTCTGGTACTTCAGACTGGTGTGTCAAGAGCATCTGCTCACAGAGATGTGCACAAACTGAAACCATACGAACTAACAGTAATGCATCAACTGAGAATGTTGCTCAGCATTGTTATTGTAACTGGCTGTTACAGTCTGTGTATGATGGAGGAGTTGATCCTGAGATGATTTTGTTTTGTTTTGTTAAAGCATGGCTGCAGTTATCAGCGTATGTAAATGCTCAGACCAATAGACATTAGAGCTCCAAAAATCCTCATCAATTACATCAACAACCTCTACATGAGGTGTCTGATGTGCAGTTAATGCAAGACGATTTGCTGAACCAATCATTTTTCACGAAACAATAGGTTCTGACAGTTATGTGAAAAAATATACTGCATCCTTTTTTTTTTCAGATCTAACGCCTACAGTTATTTCGTGCAGGATAATGCAAGACCACTCATCACCAACACTTCTGTGACAGCAGTACCAACTGTTTTTGATGATAGGATATTTGACTGGCCTCCTCATTCTCCAGATCTAAATCCGTGTTATTTTTATCTTTGGGGAATGTTAAAAGACAAGATGTGTGCAACCAATCCCCACACACTCGAAGAGGTGGAAAACAGGGTTCAGCTAGTCATTTACCAGATTTTGGCTGCTGGAATTCATCAAGTGTTTGCTAATGTGTTCAGGAGATGTCAGGCTGCTCTTATCACAGAGGGGCATTGTTTTGAGCAGCTGCTGTAAATAAAGGTAAGCTTAAGTTAAACAGAGGGCAGCATTGTTTATACGTACCTGAGGGGAAGTTCGCATGTGCATCTGACTACTGGCAGATCATTATCCGAGAGTCAGGTGCGACTGTGGCGGCTGGGTGTGGCAGCAGCTGTCGGGTGCAGCGATGGCGGTCGGTGGCTGTGCCACGCGACCTGTGAACCCCTCCCGGGCATCTTTCATGGGACACCCTGTACTTAGAGATTACAATTACAAATAACTTAAATTAGAATAATGAAATGATAATGTACATCTACATCTACCTCTGTAAATCAGATTGCAGAGGCAGAGGGTTCATCGAACCACCTTGACAATAATTCTCTATTATTCCAATCTTGTACAGTGCACAAAGAATGAACTTCTATATCTTTCCGTGCAAGCTCTGTTTTCCCTTATTTTATCATGAAGATCATTTCTCCCTGTGTAGGTCAGTGTCAACAAAATATTTTCGAATTCGGAGGCAAAAGTGGTGATTGAAATTTCGTGAAAAGATTCTGCCGCAACGAAAAACGCATTTGTTTTAATGATGTCCACCCCAAATCCTGTATCATTTCAGTGACACTCTCTCCCCCATTTTGCGAGAATTCAAAACATGCTGCCATTCTTTGAACTTTCTCAATGTACTCTGTCAATCCTATCTGATAAGGATCCCACGCTATGCAGCAGTATTCTAAAAGAGGATGGACAAGCATAGTGTAGGCAGTCTCTTTAGTGGGTCTGTTACATTATCTAAGTGTTCTGCCAACAGAACACATGCTTTGGTTAACCTTTCCCACAATATTTTCCACACGTTTCTTCCAATGTAAGTTGTTTTTAATTCCTAGGTATTAAGTTGAATTTACAGCCTTTAGATTTGACTGATTTATTATGTCACTGAAGTTCAACAAATTCTTTTTAGCACTCATTTGGATGACCTCACACTTTTCATTATTTAGGGTCAATTTCCAATTTTTGCACCATACAGATATCTTTTCTAAATTGTTTTGCAATGTCCTGATGACTTTACTAATCGATAAATGATAGCGTCATCTGAAAATAACCAACTATGGCTGCTCAGATTGTAAGTTAGTTAGTTGGTTGCATGTTCCATTGATCAATTGCGTGGTACGGTAGCCGTTGATGTATATATATATATATATATAATGGAAGGAAACATTCCACGTGGGAAAAATTATATATAAAAACAAAGATGAGGTGACTTACCGAACAAAAACGCTGGCAGGTCGATAGACACACAAACAAACACAAACATACACACAAAATTCAAGCTTTCGCAACAAACTGTTGCCTCATCAGGAAAGAGGGAAGGAGAGGGGAAGACGAAAGGAAGTGGGTTTTAAAGGAGAGGGTAAGGAGTCATTCCAATCCCGGGAGCGGAAAGACTTACCTTAGGGGGAAAAAAGGACAGGTATACACTCGCACACACGCACATATCCATCCACACATACAGACACAAGCAGACATATTTAAAGACAAAGAGTTTGGGCAGAGATGTCAGTCGAGGCAGAAGTGTAGAGGCAAAGAAGTTGTTGAAAGACAGGTGAGGTATGAGTGGCGGCAACTGGAAATTAGCGGAGATTGAGGCCTGGCGGATGACGAGAAGAGAGGATATACTGAAGGGCAAGTTCCCATCTCCGGAGTTCGGACAGGTTGGTGTTGGTGGGAAGTATCCAGATAACCCGGACGGTGTAACACTGTGCCAAGATGTGCTGGCCGTGCACCAAGGCATGTTTAGCCACAGGGTGATCCTCATTACCAACAAACACTGTCTGCCTGTGTCCATTCATGCGAATGGGGCTTCAAGCACCAGCGACGTCACAGCCTATCTCTGACGTCACAACAACGTAATGATGACGTCACAATGACGTAATGATGATGTCATAATGATGTAATTATGACATCACATTCTCAACCTATCTATGACGTCATAATGACGTAACTATGACGTCATAATGACGTCATGCTTATTTCCGCATGTTTTGATACTAACCTTACATAATATGACATCTTTAGCTCACTGCAAAAATTTTTTTTTATGAAGTTATGATATACTTGGTGGACTTTTGCCAACAGCGTTGACCTTATTTCCACATGTTTTGATACTGACCTTACATAATATGACGTCTTTAGCTCACTGTGATAGTGTTGACAGTGCCACAACCTACATAGCTATATTTTGTTAAGTCATGATGATGGCATGGTGATGTACTTGATGGCACTGACCTTACGTAAAATTCACGAACTCCGGAG
This sequence comes from Schistocerca serialis cubense, assembly GCF_023864345.2. Taxonomy (NCBI): domain Eukaryota; kingdom Metazoa; phylum Arthropoda; class Insecta; order Orthoptera; family Acrididae; genus Schistocerca; species Schistocerca serialis. Next base: position 388,163,800 of record NC_064645.1, read on the forward strand.
ATGGGAACTTGCCCTTCAGTATATCCTCTCTTCTCGTCATCCGCCAGGCCTCAATCTCCGCTAATTTCCAGTTGCCACCACTCATACCTCACCTGTCTTTCAACAACTTCTTTGCCTCTACACTTCTGCCTCGACTGACATCTCTGCCCAAACTCTTTGTCTTTAAATATGTCTGCTTTTGTCTGTATGTGTGGATGGATATGTGCGTGTGTGCGAGTGTATACCTGTCCTTTTTTCCCCCTAAGGTAAGTCTTTCCGCTCCCGGGATTGGAATGACTCCTTACCCTCTCCTTTAAAACCCACTTCCTTTCGTCTTCCCCTCTCCTTCCCTCTTTCCTGATGAGGCAACAGTTTGTTGCGAAAGCTTGAATTTTGTGTGTATGTTTGTGTTTGTTTGTGTGTCTATCGACCTGCCAGCGTTTTTGTTCGGTAAGTCACCTCATCTTTGTTTTTTTATATATATATATATATATATATATATATATATATATATATATATATATATATATAAAAAAATAGAGGGAAACATTCCACGTGGGAAAAATATATCTAAAAACAAAGATGATGTAACTTACCAAATGAAAGCGTTGGCATGTTGATAGACACACAAACAAACACACACACACAAAATTCAAGCTTTCGCAACCCCAGGTTGCTTCATCGGGAAAGAGGGAAGGAGAGGGAAAGACGAAAGGATATGGGTTTTAAGGGAGAGGGTAAGGAGTCATTCCAATCCCGGGAGCGGAAAGACTTACCTTAGGGGGAAAAAAGGACAGGTATACACTTGTGAACACACACACATATCCACCCACACATATACAGACACAAGCAGACATATGTAAAGGCAAAGAATTTCGGCAGAGATGTCAGTCGAGGCGGAAGTACAGAGGCAAAGATGTTGTTGAATGACAGGTGAGGTATGAGCGGTGGCAACTTGAAATTAGCGGAGGTTGAGGCCTGGTGGGTAACGGGAAGAGAGGATATATTCAAGGGCAAGTTCCCATCTCCGGAGTTCTGATAGGTTGGTGTTAGTGAGAAGTATCCAGATAACCCGGACGGTGTAACACTGTGCCAAGACGTGCTGGCCGTGCACCAAGGCATGTTTAGCCACAGGGTGATCCTCATTACCAACAAACACTGTCTGCCTGTGTCCATTCATGCGAATGGACAGTTTGTTGCTAGTCATTCCCACATAGAAAGCTTCGCAGTGTAGGCAGGTCAGTTGGTAAATCACGTGGCTCTGCCTTTGATCGTGCACACCTTCCGGGTTACAGGACTGCAGTAGGTGGTTGTGGGAGGGTGCATGGAACAGGTTTTACACCTGGGGCGGTTACAAGGGTAGGAGCCAGAAGGTAGGGATGGTTGTTTGGGGATTTCATAGGGATGAACCAAGAGGTTATGAAGGTTAGGTGGCCAGTGGAAAGACACTCTTGGTGGAGTGGGGAGGATTTCATGAAGGATGGATCTCATTTCAGGGCAGGATTTGAGGAAGTCGTATCCCTGCTGGAGAGCCACATTCAGTGTCTGATCCAGTCCCGGAAAGTATCCTGTCACAAGTGGGGCACTTTTGGGGTTCTTCTGTGGGAGGTTCTGGGTTTGAGGGGATGAGGAAGTGGCTCTGGTTATTTGCTTCTGTACCAGGTCGGGAGGGTAGTTGCGGGATGTGAAAGCTGTTTTCAGGTTGTTGGTGTAATGGTTCAGGGATTCAGTACTGGAGCAGATTCGTTTGCCACGGAGACCTAGGCTGTAGGGAAGGGACTGTTTGATATGTAATGGGTGGCAGCTGTCATAATGGTGGTACTGTTGCTTGTTGGTGGGTTTGATGTGGACGGATGTGTGAAGTTGGCCATTGGACAGATGGAGGTCAACGTCAAGGAAAGTGGCATGGGATTTGGAGTAGGACCAGGTGAATCTGATGGAACCAAAGGAGTTGAGGTTGGAGAGGAAATTCTGGAGTTCTTCTTCACTGTGAGTCCAGATCATGAAGATGTCATCAATAAATCTGTACCAAACTTTGGGTTAGCAAGCCTGGGTAACCAAGAAGGCTTCCTCTAAGCGACCCATGAATAGGCTGTCGTGCGAGGGGGCCATCCTGGTACCCATGGTTGTTCCCTTTAATTGTTGTTATGTCTGGCCTTGGAAAGTGAAGAAGTTGTGAGTCAGGATGAAGCTGGATAAGGTAATGAGGAAAGAGGTTTTAGGTAGGGTGGTAGGTTACCCCATTCCCTTAAATGACACTAAATGCATATACTATATTTATAGATTTATTTATTCCTATTCAAGAATTCATCTATGGTATAGAAGGAGTTGTCAAGGAGATATGATTTCAATTTACAGCAGAGGGCCTCTAAACACTACCTTTGGGAATGTCAGAAATTACTTCTATTTTACTCAATGTCTTTCGGTCAGTTACTATGAACTGTGACCTCTCTGACAGGAAATCATGAATCCAGTCACATAACTGAGTCAATATTCCAATTGTGTGGTACAGTGTCGAAAGCCTTTTGGAAATTAGAAATATGAAATCAGATTGAAATCCCTTGTCAGTAGCACTCAGCACTTTGTGTGAGTAAAGAGCTGTTTGTGTTTCACAAGACAGATGTTTTCTAAAGCCATCAAGAGACTGTGTGTCAGTAGATCATTTTCTTTGAGGTGATTCATAATGTTCATAATGTTCAAACACAATATATGTTCCAAAATACCCATTAATGATATGGGCCTGTAATGTAGTGGGTTACTCCTACTACCTTTCTTGAATATTGGTTAGAAGTGTGCAACTTTCCAGTTTTTGGGTATGGATCTTTCGTTGAGTGGTTGTATATGAATGTTAAATATGAAGCTATTGTATCAGCATACTGTGAAAAGAACCTAACTGGTATACAATTTGGACCGGAAGACGTGCTTTTATTAAGTGATTTAAGTTGATTCACTACTCAGATGATATGTGCTTCTACATTAATCATGTTGGCAGCTGTTCTTGATTCGAATTCTGGAATATTTACTTTGTCTTCTTTGGGGAATGGAGGCTGTGTTTTGTAACTCTGCTTTGGCAGCACTGTTGTCAATAGTATTTCCATTGCTATCATGCAGAGAAGACATTGATTGTGTCTTGCTGCTGGCATACTTCACATACGACCAGAATCTCTTTGGTCTTTCTCTCAGGTTTTGTGACAAAGTTTCATTGTGGAAACTATTAGAAGCATCATCCATTCAAGTCCACACTAAATTTCGATCTTCTATAAAGATTGCCAGTCTTGGAGGTTTTGTGTCCATTTAAATTTGCCATGTTTTTTTCATTGTTTCTGCAAAAGTGTTCCGGTCCGTTTTGTGTACCAAGGAGGATCAGCTCCATTGTTTGTTAATTTATTTGGTATAAATCTGTCAGTTGCTGCCGATACTATTTTGGGGTTACAATATTCAATCTCACTAGACAACCCTGCATTCACTAATCTATCTATCCATTTTGATGCTCATTATTAACTCAGGATTATTTGTTGGTAAGACTTCAAGTGTGTTTTCACAACCATTTACTATTTGTGTGGGCTCATGAACTAACTGCTTGAAATAATTTTGAGATAATGTGTTTAGCATATTTTCAGATGATGGTTTATGCATACCTTCAGAATTAAATATGTATTTTCACCAACATATTGTGGGTAAGTTCAAGTCAATACCAACTATAATTGTGTGAGTTGAGTACGTGTTTGAAACCAAACTCAAGTTTTCAATGAACCTTTCAGCAATTGTTTCATTTGAATTGGGAGGTCACTAAAAGGATCCAATTATTATGTTATTCCAGTTGCCAAGAGTGACCTGTGTCCATACTGACTCACAGGAACTATCTACTTCAATTTCGCGACAAGCTAAACTACTAACAGCAATAAACACGCCACCACCAACTGTGTTTGGCCTATCATTTCAGAATACCATTAGGTTCTTTGCAGAAGTTTCTGCCGAACTTATCTCTGACTTTAGCCAGCTCTTAGTGCCTATATCGATTTGAGTGTCAGTGCTTTCCATTAGCGCTTGGATCTCTGGTACTTTCCCAACACAGCTACAACAATTTACAAATGTTATACTGATGGTTCATGTATTTATGTTATTCCTGTGTTCAACCTCCACCCTTTGAGACTGAAGCCCCTTTTGTGTTTTCCCAAGACGCTCTAACCTAAAAAACTGCCCAGTCCACGCCACACAGCCCCTGATACCTGTGTAGCCGCCTACTGCATGTAGTGGACTCCTAACCTATTCAGCACAACCCCAAACCCAACCACCCAAGCCAGCTGGAGTGGCCGTGCGGTTCTAGGCACTACAGTCTGGAACTGAGCGACCGCTACGGTTGCAGGTTCGAATCCTGCCTCGGGCATGGATGTGTGTGATGTCCTTAGGTTAGTTAGGTTTAATTAGTTCTAAGTTCTAGGCGACTGATGACCTCAGAAGTTAAGTCGCATAGTGCTCAGAGCCATTTGAACAAATCACCCAATGGTGCAAGTTGAGGAAACTGCATCCTACATGGTGGCAGAACTGTCTGAGTCTGTGATTCAGATGCTCCATTTTGCTTTGTACCAGAGGTCCGCAATTGTTCCTGTTGACTATACCACAAATGCTCAGCTCTCCTTTCAATCTCACAAGCAAGACTGGCAGCCCTTACCACTTCTGTTAGGCACTTGAAATTAGAATCTCATCTGATCCAAAGTGAAACATGTCATTGGTACCATGTGAGTCACCACCTTTAGTTTGCTGCACCCTGTGCTCTTCATGGCATCCAAAAGGACCTGTTCCACATATGGAATGACTCTACCAGGTGTGCACATGGAGTGCACATTGTCTTTCTTTCCGCTCTTGGCAGCCATATTCCTAAGGAGCCCATAATGCGCCTAACATTGGAGCTCCCAATTATCAATAATCCCACTCTCTGTGGTTGCCTGGATCTTGCAGGCTGAGTGGTTTCCTCTGAAACAAGATGGGCAATGGCATCTCACTGAGTGACAGTCTCAGCCACAGACAGCACCTGGAAGCTGTTTGTCAGATTAACTAGGGGAGGCCTTTGCTGACTGCCATGCTCTGAGCTGACCTTCCACTCAACCACAGGTGAGGGTTCAACCTCAGTGTGAGCAGTAACTGGGCTTGCCAGTGGTGAACACTGATCGGAGGACTCGGACATGCTGGATGTCTGTTGGATCCCCACGGCTGGCCCTCAACAGTGTTGCCCATCCACTGCAGCTTCAAGATATGTAAATGAAGCCATCACAGTTTAATATTTTTTTGTGTGTGGGATCTAAAATTTAAAACCTCTCTCACACCGGCCTGATTTAGCTTCATTGATCAGGATAGTAGAAACATGCATATGTTAAGGGAATTTTCATTCACAAAGCAGGCTTATCACATTCACACAGTTCAATACTGTTCTATCCTGATTAAGTTGAGCTTAACTTAAATTCCATAAGGCAGTGAAGCAATTTCGAAGTCCCGGTGCGACGAAAATTGTCAGTCGATCTCCTGGAAACATTTGTAATAATTATTAACTTTCGGTGATCACATGGGGAAGACCGGAGATCTGCTGGTAAGACCGTGTTAGCCTATTTATTTGAAGTAACTGGATATCTTGAGCATACAAAACGGCAGGTTCGTCCAGTGTAAATCAGATGTTCCCCACTGATCCCGTGCAACACAACGTAGTAAGCAGACACTGTCAATAATAATCAGTTAAATAATACGCGAACACACTTATTTAGTTTAGTTCGTGTATTAAATTCCTTCTCATACAGACTCTCGTCAAGATGGCGACTAGCTCAACAATACATACATATACATCCTCCTTCTATCACGACTAATCAGCAAGAAGACCTTTATTCTTTTCATAAGAGAAAACATAGATAGCAGAGAAGCTATTCCATGGACTAAATGGACGCTCCAAGTAATAATTGGGCTTGAAACTACTTTGCATTGATAATTGGTAAGATAAGAAGAGATATTTCGAGATATGTACTGAGTTATATAATTTATAAAATTTCTGAAAATATCGCGTAGAGACCGCTGCAAGAGACATTACATCGCCCCTCGCAGCGAGCAAAGTTGATATGTATCCACTTTGCGAGCTAACTATTGGCTTAGCTAACTCGTTAGAATTTGTGGGACATACGTTCCTATAAATTTTAAGAAGTTACTAAGATTTTTTTGATTACAAGAATTGAAAGAGATTCGGTATCTTTGTTACCTAGATACCTAGTTGTTGCTTTCACGTGTACTGGGGCATACCCACATCCCACGTACACAACCAGGGAAGATGGACTTATATAGTTTTTTAATCAGGTCTACCTATTCAGGAACTGGCCTTCACAGGGAAAACCTGGAGGCTTAGACCCCAACTAGGTATCACAGATGATAGGAAAGACAGAATAATTTAGAAATTTGAGAGATATTCTAGAATTCATAGGAAAGATAAAATCTGCCTCATAGCAAAAAAATAAAAAAAAATCAATCTTTACACATGCAAATTTTTTACAATCTTCTGAAAAATTTTCTTCATCGATGTCTTGCTGAACTGCGGTGAAACTGATCGAACAGGAACATGGGACACGGCACTGAGGACAGGCGTCGCATTGGCGTACCGGACAGGAGATGTAACAGATTTGAGAGACCAGAAGGAACCTCAGGAACAGGTACTCAGGATTGTGGCATGAAACAATCGAAATTCGTCTAAGGAATGGTCAACTATTTAAGATTCCTGGAAGAGAAGGGTTAGTCGAATTTCTCCAGATTCATTTTGAACTCAAATATGGACCTGATCCATCCAATCTTCCATCTGAGGAATGGGAAAATCCATTCGTCTTATACTTTCCACACCTAGGTGTCTTAATCGATACTGTAGTTGCACAATATCACAACTCCAGATCGGAAAACCATTTTGAAAACGTGGATAATTTCATCCATCTTCTTGAGTAAGCCGAAAGGTTCTAATCCTGATTTTAATTATTTATTTATTTATTTTTATTTTTTTTTTTCGTTGGCTTTTCCCGGTGGAAGTAGATCTGAATCTTTCCTAATTTGGTTTCAAGTACAAATGTGGATAGCATGTCAGAATGTTAAAAACTTTATTATTTGAGACAATTTCCAAAAAAATTATATCTTACTCATACATGATTAAAATGAAATTTTACTGAAAGAGAAAGTTTAATTAAGTCTTGCTGCATGACCTCTCCATCTGAAATTAATTTTTGTTATTATTGATTGACGATGAAATTTTTCTCTTTTATACTCCGATTGCGGCATTTTCCCATGAACATGTATGAATGCAATATAACAATAAACAAATCCAACTGGAAAATGACACATTATTATAAATTCAATGAAGAACTTTCTTATTAACTCTAATTTTATAAACACACACTAAGCTAGTTAATTAAATTCTCTTGAATAGAATTTAGCTCGCGCCAAAAAAAAAAGAAAAAACCAGTGAGTCTTTATATCTGTGGAGAGTAGCAATCGATTCTAATTTCCTAACCCGGTTCATTTGTTCTCCTGTGAACTGCGCCGTATTCGATCATATAGTTTCAGTAAACTTATTCTCACTGGAGATTAACACTCGCTGAATGTATATTATTTCACACGCACAAGCTTCTTTGGTGATCATCGTGTAGACAGATAATCCGTAAGTCTTCACAGCAGCAATAGCTACAGTTCCACTTACTTTTCTAAATATTCCTATACTATCACAGAAGCAATTGCTTACTGCTCATTAAACTATCACAGATGCTTGGCATGCTGTCATTTAACCTATCACAGTAGCTGAAGCATACTGTACTTCGCACTTCAATACTTCATACAGACTTTTCATTTAATTTGAAACATTTTCCTTAAAAGTACCTCTTTAGGTCATCATGGGGAAATAATCCTCTTATTCTTCCAGAATCCGGATATGCTAATAAATACGCACCAGGATTCGGTACATCAACTACACTCCTGGAAATTGAAATAAGAACGCCGTGAATTCATTGTCCCAGGAAACGGGGAAACTTTATTGACACATTCCTGGGGTCAGATACATCACATGATCACACTGACAGAACCACAGGCACATAGACACAGGCAACAGAGCATGCACAATGTCGGCACTAGGACAGTGTATATCCACCTTTCGCAGCAATGCAGGCTGCTATTCTCCCATGGAGACGATCGTAGAGATGCTGGATGTAGTCCTGTGGAACGGCTTGCCATGCCATTTCCACCTGGCGCCTCAGTTGGACCAGCGTTCGTGCTGGACGTGCAGACCGCGTGAGACGACGCTTCATCCAGTCCCAAACATGCTCAATGGGGGACAGATCCGGAGATCTTGCTGGCCAGGGTAGTTGACTTACACCTTCTAGAGCACGTTGGGTGGCACGGGATACATGCGGACGTGCATTGTCCTGTTGGAACAGCAAGTTCCCTTGCCGGTCTAGGAATGGTAGAACGATGGGTTCGATGACGGTTTGGATGTACCGTGCACTATTCAGTGTCCCCTCGACGATCACCAGTGGTGTACGGCCAGTGTAGGAGATCGCTCCCCACACCATGGTGCCGGGTGTTGGCCCTGTGTGCCTCGGTCGTATGCAGTCCTGATTGTGGTGCTCACCTGCACGGCGCCAAACACGCATACGACCATCATTGGCACCAAGGCAGAAGCGACTCTCATCGCTGAAGACGACACGTCTCCATTCGTCCCTCCATTCACGCCTGTCGCGACACCACTGGAGGCGGGCTGCACGATGTCGGGGCGTGAGCGGAAGACGGCCTAACGGTGTGCGGGACCGTAGCCCAGCTTCATGGAGACGGTTGCGAATGGTCCTCGCCGATACCCCAGGAGCAACAGTGTCCCTAATTTGCTGGGAAGTGGCGGTGCGGTCCACTACGGCACTGCGTAGGATCCTACGGTCTTGGCGTGCATCCGTGCGTCGCTGCGGTCCGGTCCCAGGTCGACGGGCACGTGCACCTTCCGCCGACCACTGGTGACAACATCGATGTACTGTGGAGACCTCACGCCCCACGTGTTGAGCAATTCGGCGGTACGTCCACCCGGCCTCCCGCATGCCCACTATACGCCCTCGCTCAAAGTCCGTCAACTGCACATACGGTTCACGTCCACGCTGCCGCAGCATGCTACCAGTGTTAAAGACTGCGATGGAGCTCCGTATGCCACGGCAAACTGGCTGACACTGACGGCGGCGGTGCACAAATGCTGCGCAGCTAGCGCCATTCGACGGCCAACACCGCGGTTCCTGGTGTGTCCGCTGTGCCGTGCGTGTGATCATTGCTTGTACAGCCCTCTCGCAGTGTCCGGAGCAAGTATGGTGGGTCTGACACACCGGTGTCAATGTGTTCTTTTTTCCATTTCCAGGAGTGTATTATATATGGACCTGTATAAATTAGACTCCATTTTCTGATGGTCTTCTTCAACCTTGATGACTTGATGCGTCTTCTTAAAATAATTTTCTGTCTGATATTGAAAGTCTGAAACCGTTTGATGTTTCTGTCATGGATTTCCTTTCGCTGTCTTGCTTTCTCTGTAATATTAATGAGAGCATTGAAAATTTTTTCTTCCCATGACATTTTGGTGTCCTCGAGTTTAGGCAAGTTATCTACCCAAAAGTTTCTTTCGTTGTCTCTGAACATCAGTTCATTCAGGGTAAAGTTTGTAGAACTATGAGGTAAATTATTATAAATCTGCTCAAACTCGGTCAAATAGTTTATCCAGGTAGTTTGTTTATCATGACAGTACGTTCTCATGAATCTGTTTAGTTCTCGAAAAACCCGTTCAATTAAATTCCCTTGTGGATGATAGCAAGATGTAAATATCTGTTTTATTCCTAGTTGTGATACTAATTTTCTCCATAAATATCCAGTAAATATCTTCGCATTGTCAGAGATTATAGATTTTGGAATCCCTGCATGAGGAATGTAGTCATTTACAAACTTTACTGCGGCAGCTCTTGCAGTTGCTGATTTTATAGAATATAGTTTAACATATTTTGTAAACACATCACAGAATCCAATAATGTACTTAACACCACCTCTGGCTCTAGGAAGTGGTCCACAAATATCACATGATATAAGTGATCTTGGTGCTTCAGGTATTATTGAGTGAAGCGCAATTTTATTTCCCTTGTTGTCCAGCTTAGCCTTTTGACAAAGAACACATTTCTGCATGACTTTGTGCACTTTTCGCCTTATATTTGGGAAGTAACAATAATATCTAATCTTATTAGCACACTTTACAACACCAACATGACCCCAGGTCAAATGTGTAAACCAAATTAATCGTTCTTCATATTCTTCGGGTATGCAGACACACCACTTTGGATTCTCAGCCTTCCCAGATTTAAAAAATAAAATATTATTCACAAGCCGGTAGTATTCCAAGTTGACCATAGGATTTTGTTGATTGAATTGTGGTATTATAGCATTCCATCGTCGATCCTTCTTCTGAAGCTGAGCCATTGTCTTACATAAAGGAATATAATATAACTTGTAATTATTTTCTTGAAGAAGAAGCACTGGAAATTCTGCCTTATTATTTACATCCAGTTCAGGTGTTATTCCTTCTGGAGATCTTGACAACGCGTCAGCTATATTTTTTTTTTTTTTTTCCAGCTACATGAATAATTTGAAACTGATATTCTTGCAGTGCCAGTGTCCACCTTGACAAGCGAGGATGCAGCAACTTACAAGTTTGTAAAAAGGCTAGTGATTGGTGGTCACAATAAATGGCTATCCTTGAGCCATATACATAATAATTAAACCTTTTCAAAGACCAAATAACTGCTAAAGCTTCCAATTCCGTAGTGGCGTATGCTCTTTCACAGGTGGATAAAACTCTGCTAGCAATTGTAATTAGACAAAAGGTTTTTACACCATCGATGTACCTAATTTGAAATAAACAAGATCCTAATCCCACATCTGATGAATCAGTGGCTAAATAGAATCCAACATTCATATCAGGGTGGTATAATAACGGAGCATTTATCAGTTGATCCTTAATTTCACAAAAAGCCTTTTCACAATCATTAGACCATTGCCGTGGTACATCTTTCCTCAGGAGCTGGTTTAGTGCTTCAGAGTTCATTGCTTGAGTTTTAATAAATCGAAGAAAAAATGAAGCCAAGCCTATAAAGCCTTTCATTTGTCTTCTGTTTCTTGGTGTTGGAAAATTTTTTATTGCACTAATCTTCGCTTCTGTTGGAAGAATGCGTTTTGCATTAATCATATGTCCTAAGAATTTAATTCTCTGTAGAGAAAATTGGGATTTTTTTAGATTTGCAGTTATACCAGTTTGTTTGAACACAGCAAAAATCCTCCTAATAAGTTGTACATGTTCCTCCCAAGTTTTAGAGGCAATTAATAGATCGTCCACAAAAATTGTTATTCGACTACGTAGTTCTGGTCCTAGGGTATAGTCCAACGCAGAAATAAAAACTCCAGAGCTGATATTGAGACCAAACGGAACGACCTTGAACTGATAGCTTCTCCCTCCATATATAAAAGCAGTGTATTTTCTTGAGTCCTTGTCTAACTGGACTTGCCAGAACGAACTTCTCAAATCAATACTGGTTAAATAGGATACATCTTGAAATTTCTGTATTAACTGATCGATGTTCTCCGGATGTGTGCGCACAGGTACTATAATTTTGTTAATTTCCCTTGCATCTAATACCAATCAAACTTTTCCTCCTGGCTTTGGTACAACAAGCAACGGAGAACAATATGGGCTGTTCGACGGTTCAATAAGATTCCAGTTTAATATTTTTTGTATCTCTTCCTGAACTGGTTGTTTTAATCGCCAGGGAATGGGATAGTGTGTGCGGCAAAATGTCTTATGGGGCTTAATCTGCAATGTACAAACATATCCTCTAATAATTCTGGGCTTTTCATCGAAAACTGACTCATATTCTATTAATATATTGAATAATTGTTCCCTCTGACTATCTGTTAGGCAATCTGTCTCAGCAATCTTCTGTTCAACTGTTTGTCTGAAATCCTCTACTTGAATTGACTTGATTGGTAGTCGGTACATATTATTATTTTCAGCACAAATCAGCTGCACAGCAGCACCACGGAAATATCGCTCATACACTGCCTCCTATCTCAGTAAGATCAGTGTAACAAATTGAGCTTCGATTTTAAAATGCACCTTTCCTTCTACCAAGTTCAACTTGCAATTGCAGGCTTGCAAAGTTCCAATGCCAAGAATACAATCTTCTAACAACTTTTCCACTACAAGGAATGTGCATTGTTTAGCTCCATTTCCCAATTTTATCTCTATAAGCGTTTGTATCTTGACATTCCGCGATTTTGCTCCCACTGCACCTATAACTCGGCAATTTTGTACTGTTAGGACAGAGATTTTCTTAATTTTACTAATTCTGCGAAACAAAGTTCCAGATACTACGTCTGTAGATGAAGTTGTGTCCAATACAGCATTGGTTAAAATTCCTCCCACTTCTGTGATGATCTCAGACACAGGAACCCTTTTATCATCGACTACACAGGCCTCTTAAGTCTCTCGTCAATTCATCTGTCATTAATTCCCTTCGTTATATCTCAACATTGCCACGGAATTAATTTCGTTAAAAACAGGTTTGCCCCTTTTGTATTCCCCGGCCGACTTTATGGAGCATAAAGCGGCCCTCTTCAGGATGTCGATTATTATTTCCTCTTGAATCATCTACTACTTCTGTTATGACTGGTTGTTGTTGTTGATGACTGGTTGTGTTATTTGCTTCAAATCGAGGGTCAGAATTTCTGTATGCATTATTATTATTATTTGAAAACTGCTGGTTCTAATAATCTCTTGCATTTCGAAACATTGGGTTGTATCTGCGACCTGTTTGATTGTCTCTGAATCTGCCCCTCGCAGCACTGTTATTGAAATTTCCATTTCCGTTGCAATTGTTTCCGTTGAATCTCTGACTATTGCTAGTATAATAATTATTAAATCCGTTTCCGTTCCAGTATGCGTTTGGCGCCTCAATCGCTCTCCTCTGCATAACCGGTTGTCTTGGCTGATGTTCATCTTCCTCGATCGTATCTATAGTGTCAAGCGTAGTCATGAAAGAGTCAAGGTCATGCTCATTAATATACAGTATTCTATTTCTGGCCGGAAGTCGAGATTTTAATATGCCAATCACGTCTTGTAGAGGCATAGGCTTATCCCAATACCACGATTTGTTTATATATTTCTCAAAGTATTTCTTTAAAGACCCACTTGAAAAGGAAAAAGGTTCCGGGTATAATACCTCCTGCCTTAATCGTTCTTGTACTCCTTCAGACCAGTATTTGGATAAAAATGCTCGTTCAAAATCTTCATATGTGTCCCAAGTTGATATCATATCAGATGCCCATATAGCTCCTGACCGCTGAATATAACCGGTCACAAAACTAACCTTTTGCCACTCACTCCAATTTTTTGGCAGTACTCCCCTAAAACTTCTTATAAACACTACGGCATGAACATTTTTCTTGTCTGGGTTGTATATCTGCAATTGCTGTTGTTTCAGCATTTTCTCCTCAGTATTGCTTTTACAATTACATTCATTATGACTACCCTCATAGTGTTGTGATTGATGTTAATTGCAAAAACGAACGTGTGCATTAATGTCCCTGTCTGTACTTGATCAGTTAAATAATGTAGCTCGATTGATAGATCTTGTTATGGGTTCATTTCCTTGCATGGAACACAAATCTTCTTGAGATAGATTTAAAGATCTCTCAATGTTTTCTTTCCATTGTTTAAGTTCTTTGCCCAGTTGTTCTCTGGCTTCTCGAAAACCTTTATTAAATAAATTTTCTTTAGAACTCACGGTCATAAATTGTATAGCTGCTCTGACCGTATGTTCAGTATTGTCTGAAGAAATGCTTTGCCTTTCCAGACTTAACTGCGAGAATTTTCCCGCAAGGATGTTTACCTTATGATCAACCTCGTCTTGTCTCTTCTTTATGTTATTTATGGATTTATCCAAATTTTGGATGTCTTTCGGGATCTTGTCTTGTGATTGTCTCAAATCCTGCATACCTGCTGACATCTCATTTACTTGTTGCTTTAATTCATCTTGAACTTCAACTAATACCGGAATTACCGCCATAGAACATTGGATCTGTTCTTGTGCTTGAACTATCTGTGGGATTGACTCGACCTGCTCTTTAATAGTATCAAGCTTAGTAGCAACATACTCGGTTAGCTCTAGGCATAACTTCTTCGCATTTTCATTACACTGCTGAGTGACTTGCTCAATTTGAGGAGCTAATTGTAATTCTGTCTTTTCATTCTGAATTTTCAATTCTTCCGCAGTTTTATTTAATTTATCATCAAGTTTCTGAAAACTCTCAACTAATTTATTATTTAATTCCACTTGATTAGCTTCTAATTGCTCCTGGACTTTCACTTGATTGGCTGCTAATTGTTCATTCAATTCCCTTTTAGTCTCTATTTGCGCTTTAGTTAAGTCTGTTACATTTTTGGCTAACAGTGTTAACTGCTGCATGATTACAGTCAATGGGTTTATTTCGTCCTGCTCAGATGACATTAAAACACTTAAGCTTTGTTGTGGGGCCCGACTGATGCTGCCGCTAGGCACTACGTCAATTAAGCTAACCTCAGAAACAGCTGAGGGCTGTTGTGATTCGCTCTGCTGTTGCATTGCCATTTTATAAGCCACCCTAGTAAGAACCATTAATACGCAGAACAACAAATATATAAAGTCACTCGCATCTGAGTTAATATTGTCACTGACCTAAACTTTGCATAATACTCACTTATAATAAACACTTCCTGTCTAAAGTTCAACCCAACATTCACTTAATCAATCTGATTAAAACTGATAGACATTTAAATAGTTATTCTAAATTTCTATCTACAAAAATTTACTTTTATATTGTCTGGCCTGAACGACGTTCTTGTAGGTTGTGGCGAAATTGTGACTTCTGGAACAAGCCTCGTCTTCTTTTCCCTCATGCACATGCAACATAAAATTCACACAATGTTTAAGTAATGCTCAAAAATGTGTCCTGTCACGGTCGCCAAATTTAATATTTTTTTGTGTGTGGGATCTAAAATTTAAAAACCTCTCTCGCACCGGCCTGATTTAGCTTCACTGATCAGGTTAGTAAAAACATGTGTATGTTAAGGGAATTTTCATTCACAAAGCAGGCTTATCACATTCACACAGTTCAATACTGTTCTATCCTGATTAAATTGAGCTTAACTTAAATTCCATAAGGCAGTGAAGCAATTTCGAAGTCTCTGTGCGACGAAAATTGTCAGTCGATCTCCTGGAAACATTTGTAATAATTATTAACTTTCGGTGATCACATGGGGAAGACCAGAGATCTGCTGGTAAGACCGTGTTAGCCTATTTATTTGAAGTAACTGGATATCTTGAGCATACAAAATGGCAGGTTCGTCCAGTGTAAATCAGATGTTCCCCACTGATCCTGTGCAACACAACGTAGTAAGCAGACACTGTCAATAATAATCAGTTAAATAATACGTGAACACACTTACTTTAGTTTAGTTCGTGTATTAAATTCCTTCTCATACAGACTCTCATCAAGATGGCGACTAGCTCAACAATACATACATATACATCCTCCTTCTTTCACGACTAATCAGCAGGAAGGCCTTTGGTCTTTTCGTAAGAGAAAACATAGATAGCAGAGAAGCTATTCCATGGAGTAAATGGACGCTCCAAGGAATAATTGGGCTTGAAACTACTTTGCATTGATAATCGGTAAGATAAGAAGAGATATTTCGAGATATGTACTGAGTTATATAATTTATAAAATTTCTGAAAATATCGCGTAGAGACCGCTGCAAGAGACATTACAACAGCATGGAGCTGAGAGAGAAGTGTCACCAACTTGGCTCGCATCCGCACACAACAATCACAGTCCCTATCCATACTAAAGACCATGGAAAACTACACAACCCAGGCAAATGGACCATCAGCACATGCTGTGGAACTCTACTGTAGGTGCTGATGAAAATGCAAGAACTGTGTCTAATAAATTAGATTAATATGCAGAGATTCAGAAAGTGAACTACTGAAGCACTCAAATGAGACTAAACAATTCACTCCTGACTAGGAACTTGTAATATATCGCAAACTTGGTTTACTTGTGGTACAAACGAATTTGCTAGAACTGTGTCAGTTAGATATTAAATTAACATGCAGAAACTCAAGAAACTAAACTATCAAAGCACACAGAAGAAATTATACATTTCAGTCCTTGTTAGGAACTCGTAAAAGTCACAAAATCTATTACTTCCCTGTTGCTGCTTCTGTCTTAGCTGGTTGCTGCTACCTGACTGGTGACTAATACCAACAAATGATCACTACCTTACAAAACCAAGAAACTAACGACTATCGGCTCGAGCTACAGAACTCTCTTGTAGACCCTGATGAAAATGCAGGAACTGTGTCTAATAAATTAGATTAATATGCAGAGATACGAAAACTGAACTACCAAAGCACTCAGATGAGATTAAATAATTCGCTCTTGGTTAGTAACTTATAATATGTCACAAAATCTGTTTACTTTTGATGCAAACGAAAACATGAGAACTGTGTCTATTAGATATTAAATTAACACATATAAACTCAAAAATGTAACTATTAAAGAATGCAGATGAAATCGCACAATTTACTCCTGGTTAGGAACTCATAAAATTCACAAAATCAGTTACTCCCCTATTGCTGCTTCTGTCTCGGCCAGTTACTGCTGCCTGACTGGCTGTTGTGGGAAAGTAAACAAAAGACTGCAATTTATTGACAGAACACTAAGAAAATGCACCAGGTCTACCATAGAGACTGCTTACACTACACTAGTCTGCCCTCGTGTGGAGTACTGGTGTGCAATGTGGTATATGTATCAGATAATATTGATGGAGGACATAGAGAAAGTCCACAGAAGGGCGGCTTGTTTTGTATTATCACAAAATAAGGAAGAGAGTGTCGCAGATATGATAAGTGAATATATTTTGTTGGCACCCATCTACATAGGGACAAATGATCATCATCATAAAATAAGAGAAGTCAGGGCTCCCACAGAAAGATTAAGTGTTTTTTTTCCGATACACTGTTCAAGACTGGAAAGGTAGATCAGTAGCTTGAAGGTGGTTTGATGAACACTCAGCAAGGCACTTAAATGTGAATTGCAGAGTAATTGAGTAGATATTGATGTTGACTATGGCATATTTTTCCTCCATGAACCATGGACCTTGCCGTTGATGGGGAGGCTTGCATGCCTCAGCGATACAGATGGCCACACGGTAGGTGCAACCGCAATGGAGGGGCATCTGTTGAGAGGCCAGACAAACGTGTGGTTCCTGAAGAGGGGCAGCAGCCTTTTCAGTAGTTGCAGGGCCAACAGTCTGGATGATTGACTGATCTGGCGTTGTAACACTAACCAAAACGCCTTGCTGTGCTGGTACTGCGAACGGCTGAAAGCAAGGGGAAACTACAGCCGTAATTTTTCCCGAGCACATGCAGCTTTACTGTATGGTTAAATGATGATGGCGTCCTCTTGGGTAAAATATTCCGGAGGTAAACTAGTCCCCCATTCGGATCTCCTGGCGGGGACTACAAAGGAGGACATCATTATCAGGAGAAAGAAAACTGGCGTTCTATGGATCGGAGTGTGGAATGTCAGATCCCTTAATCGGGCAGGTAGGTTAGAAAATTTAAAAAGGGAAATGGATATGTTCAAGTTAGATATAGTGGGAATTAGTGAAGTTTTGTGGCAGGAGGAGCAAGACTTTTGGTCGGGTGAATACAGTGTTATAAATACAAAATCAAATAGGGGTAATGCAGGAGTGGGTTCAATAATGAATAAAAAATAGGAGTGCGGGTAAGCTACTACAAACAGCATAGTGAATGCATTATTGTGGCCAAGATAGATACGAAGCCCACGCCTACTACAGTAGTACAAGTTTATATGCCAACTAGCTCTGCAGATGATGAAGAAACTGATGAAATGTATGATGAGATAAAAGAAATTATTCAAGTAGTGAAGGGAGATGAAAATTTAATAGTCATGGGTGACTGAAATTCAAGAGTAGGAAAAGGGAGAGAAGGAAAAATAGTAGGTGAATATGGATTGGGGGTAAGAAATGAAAGAGGAAGCCGTCTGGTAGAATTTTGCACAGAGCATAACTTAATCATAGCTAACACTTGATTCAAGAATCATAAAAGAAGGTTGTATACATGGAAGAATCCTGGAGATACTAGAAGGTATCAGATAGATTATATAATGGTAAGACAGAGATTTAGGAACCAGGTTGTAAATTGTAAGACATTTCCAGGGGCAGATGTGGACTCTGGCCATAATTTATTGGTTATGAACTGTAGATTAAAACTGAAGAAATTGCAAAAAAGGTGGGACTTTAAGGAGATGGGACCTGGATAAACTGACTAAACCAGAGGTTGTACAGAGTTTCAGGGAGAGCATAAGGGAACAATTGTCATGAATGGGGGAAAGAAATACCGTAGAAGAAGAATGGGTAGCTTTGAAGGATGAAGTAGTGAAGGCAGCAGAGGTTCAAGTAGGTAAAAAGATGAGGGCTAGTAGAAATCCTTGGGTAACAGAAGAAATATTGAATTTAATTGATGAAAGGAGAAAATATAAAAATGCAGTAAATGAAGCAGGCAAAAAGGAATTCAGACGTCTCAAAAATGAGATCGACAGGCAGTGTAAAATAGCTAAGCAGGGATGGCTAGAGGACAAATGTAAGGATGTAGGGGCTTATCTCACTAGGGTTAAGATAGATACTGCCTACAGGAAAATTAAAGAGACCTTTGCAGAAAAGAGAACCACTTGTATGAATATCAAGAGCTGAGATGGAAACCCAGTTCTAAGCAAAGAAGGGAAAGCAGAAAGGTGGAAGTCATAGAGGGTCTATACAAGGACGATGTACTTGAGGACAATATTATAGAAATGGAAGAGGATGTAGATGAAGATGAAATGGGAGATACGATACTGTGTGAAGAGTTTGACAGAGCACTGAAAGGCCTGAGTTGAAACAAGGCCCCGGGAGTAGACAACATTCCATTAGAACTACTGACAACCTTGGGAGAGCCAGTCCTGACAAAACTCTACCATCTGGTGAGCAAGATGTATGAGACAGGCGAAATACCCTCAGACTTCAAGAAGAATATAATAATTCCAATCCCAAAGAAAGCAGGCGTTGACAGATGTGAAAATTACCGAACTATCAGTGTAATAAGTCAGAGCTGCAAAATACTAACGCGAATTCTTTACAGACGAATGGAAAAACTGATAGAAGCTGACCTAGGGGAAGATCAGTTTGGATTCTGTAGAAATATTGGAACACGTGAGGCAATACTGACTCTACGACTTAACTTAGAAGAAAGATTAACGAAAAGAAACCTATGTTTCTAGGATTTGTATAAAGCTTTTGACAATGTTGACTAGAATACTCTCTTTCAAATTCTAAAGGTGGCAGGGGTAAAATACAGGGAGCAAAAGGCTATTTACAATTTGTACAGAAACCAGATGGCAGTTATAAGAGTCGAGGGGTATGAAAGGGAAGCAGTGGTTGTGAAGGGAGTGAGACAGGGTTGTAGCCTCTCCCCGATGTTATTCAATCTGTATATTGAGCAAGCAGTAAAGGAAACAAAAGAAAAATTCGGAATAGGTATTAAAATCCATGGAGAAGAAATAAAAACTTTGAGGTTCGCCGATGACATTGTAATTCTGTCAGAGACAGCAAAGGACTTGGAAGAGCAGTTGAATGGAATGGACAGTGTCCTGAAATGAGGATATAAGATGAACATCAACAAAAGCCAAATGAGAATAATGGAATGTAGTCGAATTAAGTTGGGTTATGCTGAGGGAATTAGATTAGGAAATGAGACACTTAAAGTAGTAAAGGAGTTTTGCTGTCTGGGGAGAAAAATAACTGATGATGGTCGAAGTAGAGAGGATATATAATGTAGACTGTCAATGGCAAGGAAAGCGTTTCTAAAAAAGAGAAATTTGTTAACATCGAGTATAGATTTAAGTGTCAGGAAGTCGTTTCTGAAAGTATTTGTATGGAGTGTAGCCATGTATGCAAGTCAAACATGGACGATAAACTGTTTGGACAAGGAGAGATAGAAGCTTTTGAAATGTGGTGCTACAGGAGAATGCTGAAGATTAGATGGGTTGATCACATAACTAATGAGGAGGTATTGAATAGAATTGTGGAGAAGAGGAGCTTGTGGCACAACTTGACAAGAAGAAGGGACCAGTTGGTAGGACATGTTTTGAAGCATCAAAGGATCACAAATTTAGCATTGGACCGCAGCGTGGAGGGTAAAAATTGTAGAGGGAGACCAAGAGATGAATACACTAAGCAGATTCAGAAGGATGTAGGTTGCAGCAAGTACTGTGAGATGAAGAAGCTTGCACAGGATAGAGTAGCATGGAGAGCTGCATCAAACCAGTCTCAGGACTGAAGACCATAACAACAACAACAACATGGCATATTTCAGTGTGTTGGGAAATATTTCCTGACTCTTTGATTTGGTTACAGAAATATATTAATTTTAAGTGTATAAAGTCAGTACAATATTTTAAAATTTTATCGCAAATACAGTCGTAGCAAGCAAAATAACTAATTTCCAGTGAACTGAGAAATTGTAAAATCTCCATAAGGATTTTATTATTATTTTTTAGATAATGTCCAAAGGTGATGCCGGCAGTGAGAGTTTCTTCGTAAGTAAATCTAATGCATTTTAATTTAGTTGTTTATTAGTGGCTGCTACCTTTACTGCCATTGTGGGGAAATAATTATTATATTTGATGGCTGATGATTTCAAAGGTTGCCATTTTTGCTAGATCTGTTTTCTGGGGGCCCAATTTCATTTCAATCAAGGTTTTTTAATAATGTCGCAAATAATTTTTGCCTGATTTCCTGGTGCTGTGTCAAGGTCTTGTGCCACTCAGCCAATTACTGACAACACAGATGGGTAATGCAGGTGCAGATTGTGGCTGTTCTGCCAGCAAAGCTTGCAGACTGCTGTTATTTCATTATATGCTTCTTGCTATTCAGTGTCAGCTAACAATTTAGAAGCTTGATCCATAAGAGCAGTTACCATATCACTAAGTACTTGCTGCCCGTGTTTGTGCCATGTTTGTTGCAGTTGTGACCAAGGCAATTACTTCTAATTCTTACACCTGATCATTGTCCAATGACACTCTGAGCAATCATCTGCTGTGTGCCTGTATCTTCTACATATGGCACATGTTGCAGTTATATATTTACTACAAGGTGCACTATGACCTGTTAAATTACATATTTTACAGTGTGTTGGAACAAAGTACTCTTTCCCAATATTATGCTTGAATTTAGATTAATCAACTGGCTTAATTGGCTAACTAAAAGTAACTTTCCAGTTTTCTAAGTCTTGTTCTGGACATGGCAAAAATTACAGTTTTCCTGAGAACAAGTACAATGTTTCTTCACGACTCACTCTAAGAGGCTGCTGCAGATGTCAGTGTACTGGGTTGGAACCACTTCTGGTATCATGTCAGTGTGCTGGGTTGGAACCACTTCCGGAATCATTGTGCTCCTTTGGCTTGACCGATATTTCTTGCCCACTATTTCAAATTGGTGCTGGACCTGAGCACTTCTGAAAGCCTATTTGTAGCCTTGAACACTTCTGACAAACAGTTTCTAGGGGTCGCCTAGTCCTGTGCTGTAATCCCCTACCTGGGCTGGAAACCCCTACTATTTTGTCAGGATGGAGGTCAAGGAATCTGTGTGGCACCATCATACACAATGAAGCAAGATTAAATATTACTTCTTTTATTCCTGAGAATGCATCTTGTAACTTAGTTTTACTTGGTGGCTGGTGGCTTCATAATCTAGAGTGGAATGTGCAGAATCCAGAGGTGGACTCAGGGCTGCCAAAGGTCATTGCATCATCCCCCAGTGCAGGCCAGTGACTCAGAGTATGGTAGGGTGCCAGAGGGTTCGGAAGGCACTCTCCGTCAGCTGGTCTGATCTGGGTGAGGAAGTGACCAGAGCATGTGTGTCTGGCTCACACTCCATCCTAAGAGTACTTTATCCCTCTGCCCATATTGTCCCGTCAGATGGACCATGAGGTTGGATGCCAAGATGTGTTGAATGCTGATCCTGGACCACCATTTTGGTAGGCTGTCTGACCTGAATGATGCTGTAGTTTCAGAGCTGCACTGGAATGGTGTTGATAGACTCATGGATTACCCTTCAGTGGCAGCTTCAGTACAGGATGTTAGTTCATAGTCATCCATGAATATGGATAAATGGTCATCCCATCAGGCAGCAAGAGTATGACCATTACTAGAACAATCTCACACAAGATGTTAGAATATAATAAGCAGAGAATTAAGTGCAAATGACATGAATGCAATTGACACTACTGGTTGACTGACCCTAGGCTAGTGGGGTGGAGTATTTATGGTGCCAAGGATGCCTTGCTATGTCTTTTGTAATGACTGAGTCAGTTTTGCTCATTAGAGTTGTCAGCAGTCTTCAGTTGTGCTGTATTGGCACACACACACACACACACACACACACACACACACACACACTCACACTCACACACAGTCTTTTAATGTGCTAATTTTTGTTCCAGCGAATATGAATCAGAAAAACATGAAGCTGATGAAATCAAAGATCAAATTTCACTACTAGCCAAACTAAAGAAGCATTTGGAACTTACTCTACCAGAACGAATTTGGATTGGACCTTTCATTGTCATCATAGACCCACTGAAAAAATTCCTTGTAAACAAGAGGCAAGACTTGTATGCAAAAATGCTGGAAAGTTTTGCAACTCGACAGAGAGAAGCTATTGAAGATGTAAGAAATCATTTTTAAACAAGGACACTACCTACAAATATTGTTACTGTTGTTTGTCTCTGAGAAAAATTCAGATACCTTGTAAGAGTTGTCTGAATGTTTCCCATTTATAAACTGATAAAAAGTGCTAACAGTTACCATTTTCGACTGTTCTTGTATCGATTAATTTTTAATGATCTTTAACTTGTAATATTTTGACACCTTATATGTGTTGCATGCACAGGCATGTGTATCTATGTGTGAGTGTATTTTTGTATTTTTTATTAGGTGTTGCCATGCACTTTTGGACAGTGGTATATTGTAAAATATAATTTTAGTGCACTTTTAAGTAACTTTTACAGACTCCAAATTATTTGCTGTATGCAGATTCCATGACCTCAGCTGCTTTGAGTATTAATGTGTTACCCGACTGTGACATAGAAAATTTTTTACCAGACTTGGGCTCAGAACGCTTGGCAAAAATTCTCATATATTAGAGTTGGGTATAATCATTGCAGCTGAGGTAACTGAAATTTGCATTCAGTGAATAATTTGCCATAATCTTTCATATAGCTTCTGATCATCAAATCATGTGACTTTTGTAGTCCTAGTACACTAAAATTATAGTCTGGTTTTCTTTTTATGGAAGTTCAGTGAAGTGCTCCATATTTAAATATGTATATATATAACACGCCACATATGTTTATGAAATTTATAGACACTAGTCTGTGATATAATACTTTACTAGCTTATTATAAAACACCATAAGATGCCTTCGTATCATCATCATTTATTACACTTAAACAGGTCATTTAGGCCCAGGAGAGAAGACAAAAATATACAGAAATGTAAACATAAATCGTAATAAAATGATCAACACATCCAGTCCACAAATCGTGACTAATTAGGATTGCAACATCACAAAAATTGCTTTCATATGTTCACCCATTTACTTCTGGCTCATGCATCCTCAATTCTGGCTGTTGGATCTGCCTCTTCCAGGGCCACTAAAGTTGTTTGCAGATAACCTTTTGTACAAAAGGCTGACCTGCTAATACTTTGTTAGGGAGAGTACCTCTGCTCAGAGAACATGTCCTGCCCAGGGTAGTCTTCCCCTTGCAGTCACTCTCCCAGTATCAGCTTTCTTAAACTCGTGATACAGATCTTCATTGTGTCTTCTTCTCCATCTTCCAGTTTCTGTATTGTAAACTGCACCATAAATTTTCCTTAAAATCTTCTTAAAATCCTCCATTGCCTGCGCAGTGCTCATGTCTCACAACCGTAGAATGTAACTGGTCATGCTGTCATACTTTCCTGGGATACAATGTGTGACATGTATAGGTAGTTTAAACTGTCATAAACCCAGTTTGCATTTATTATTCGTTGTTGACTTTCCTTCTCTGTCTCACTTTTACTCGATCAATCTCCTTCACCCTCTTACTTCCAACTGCATGTCTCACCTTTTTGCAGCACAATGTTGAACAGAACTGGCCACAGAGGATTGCCCTGTCTCAACCAGTTCTTAACTGTGAAGGGTGCTGACAGTTGTTTGCAGAGCAAACTTGGTAATTTTATTCATTGTAACAGCCTGATATACTTCATTGGTATGCTGAACTCCTACATTATTTTCCAGAGGGCTATCTGATTAATGCTGTTGTATTTCTGCTGGAAGTCAATGAATGTGAGTTGTAGGTCTTAATCAAATTCATGAAACTTCTCCACCATTTGTTTCATTGTGAAGATGTGGTCATGTCTCACAACCATAGAATGTAACTGGTCATACTGTCATACTTTTCTGGGATGTGCCTACAGCCCCTCTGAGCAAAAAAAACTAAATGATCGTATGGCATTTATTGGCCGGGATATCCCATTCAGGGTTCGGCCTCTGTATTCCAAGTGTTTTTAGTTGACGCCACTTCAGTGACTTGCATGTTAGTGATGATGAAATGATGATGGACACACAACACTCAGTCCTCTGTCGGGAATCAAACCCGGGCCCCCTTGTGTGGTAGACGGTAGCGCTACGGCTGCACTATGGAGGTGGACTTAGTCGACTCAGTGTCAGAGTGGTGTAAACTATATCCTGTCTTCAGCAGCAAGATCCTTCATATACCTTTCAGACCCACTGGCTACAATTGTGTACATTAAATTTTACTGTCTCTCAGGTGGAACTGAAATATTTTTCCCCATTGGAAACCTTAAGTACACATTTGTGAATTTTGAATCATTTTATCATGTAAAAGTGCTGCCAACTTTTGAGCTTCACTATAGCAGTGCACAGCAGCATTTGACTGCCAGAATACATGGAATTGGTTTGTTATATTCCACTGTATGAATGAATTATTAATGTTATATTGCATTGTAATTATTGAATGATCAGTTTACTTCTTACAGTAGTGAATATTTCAAAATTAGTTATTTCAGACTATAAAAAGAAACCAAGTTTACAAATTATATTTTGAAAATGGGTACTTGTTTTTGTTAGATCTTGCATCTAAAGTCATTAAAAATTACCTAAGAACATTACAGCATAAAATTCAGGTCTGAAAGGGGAATACACTTTAAAATAAATGTTATGCCCTGTATATGTGTAAATTAGATCTAGAGTAGAAGCATCAGTGTGTTATCCATCAAAACAGACAGCAAAATACCCAATATTGCTTTACGTGCAGAGTAAACCAAATTCGTCATACTAGATACAGAGACAGTCATGTGGCATTGTTTTCTAAGAACCTTGTGGGTTTATGTAATTTCCTTGTTGGAAAACATTTTCTTCCCCGTGTGTAATGCCTTCTTCCATGCAGTATATGAGAGTAATTTCTTAAATGTATTGATTTACTGTAAGTGACTATAATGCATCTTCAGTTTCACACCATGTTTATGTTGATGAAAATGCTGATGATGGTGAGAGAAAGTAGAAGACAGGAGTTAGTGCCAACACATAGTCTAGCCCTGTCAAATAACACCACCAGGCTTAATATACTGTCTGACAAAATCCAATCCAGATAATGACAGCTGTAGGAGACCTGTAAGTATCAGTGTAAGATCCAAAGAAATGTCATCTACAGGTGAGAGTATTTAGATCATCAGTACAGATCTGTCACTAAGGCTAGTCCTATTGAGTCAGCACAAGAACACTCTGTGAGAAACACAATTGTATCAAGTAGAATTACTACTTTTTAGAGGCCTGAGGACTTATATGATCTCAATTGGTCTTTTTAAAGAATGTCACATGTGGTATTTGTTCTGCCATAGCTGTTTTTCTCCCTTATAGTTTCATAATGTTGCAAATTGTTGTTGTATTACTCTTTTGAGTACTTTTTTAAAGCATAGTGCATGTGTTTTGCTGTTCAAAAACTGACAAAAATATTACAGTACTGACGGAAATGCTATTGGCTACAGGCTGTCCTCTGAATTAGGTAGAGCTCTCTGTTCCTAGCACAAGATACTGTAATCCCAAGAGTTATCCATCCTTCATCCTGGCTTTTGTTTAGTTTAATTATTTAAGAGTAAAACAAGACACAATATTCTGCAGGAATATATTTAAGGAAGAGTTTAGTTTTAAACTGCATGATTAGGTTTATAAGATTGCCCCCACCATCCAAGTATTCTTCTCATAATTCCTCTGTAAACATTGTGACTCATTGCTTATAGATCTTTGATGAAGTTCTTTTTTTGTGTGGTATATGTCTAAGTGGTCATTGTACTACATTGTCATCATTTGATCATAAAGATCAGATAAACAGTTGACTATTGGTTTTACATCTAAATCACTGAGCATTGTTGGACTCACTGCTGTGGCGCACCTTTCAAATAGTTGTTCAGCACAATATTCATAAACCTGAAGGGCCTGTGCTTCATCTTTTTTGTCTATAACCACTCTCCCTTTCCTGTTATTGGTTCTACAGTGGTACAGTATTGGCATATATGCATCAAGGAGAATCTGTTAATTTTAGTGTTTTCCATGTTAAATTCTGATAGGCAGAAGTCTGCTGGAATTGCAGTGATCATTTCCTTTTCCTGTTTGGATATGAGAAGTTCACACTTTTTTGACAGAAGACACTAAAATGCTTTCTTTAATATCCATGACCTCTTCAAATCTGTATTAGTTGATCTTGCTATTCGCTTTTTCAACTGCAGCTGTATTTATTATGGAGCTCTGTTTTTCAGATGAATTGACTGTAAATCAGTTTAATACGAGGATTGGAACTTAAATAGTGGCAACTATTTATTCACAACCAGTGCAAAAGAGTTAGATGTTTGCACCTGTTACTGTCCTTGATTGTAGTCACCAGCATTGTGTAGAGCCTGTTGCCAGCAACGTGGAGGGCGTAGTATACCGTTAACAGAGCCTGTTTTGTTGATGGTGTGAATGGAGCGGTCTACTGCATGTCGAATCTCTGGAACACTTCTGAAGCGAGTGCCACAAAGCCAAAACTGAAACGCCAATCCAACGAATGGCGTCATTATGGGTCACTGTGAAAGTCAAAAGTGTGTCAGAGCCCCAGTATGGTGAAAGTTATGGTGATTCTCCTGTACAGCTGTGATGGTGTTATCTTAATGCATTACGTTCCTCCACAGCAGACCATCAGTGAACAGTATTACTGTTCATTTTTGGAGCATCACCTGTGACCAGCTTTGCGAAGGAAGTGGCGATTCTTTCTGTGCAACCCACCCATCATTTTGCATGACAATGCATGGGCGCACACAGCACAAGCTGTGGCTGCTCTGTTCGGTTGATGGGACTGGAAAGTACTGTACCATCCACCATACTCCCCAGACTTATGTGATTGTGACTTTGATTTGATTCCGAAGATGAAGGAACCACTTCGTGGCATTCGTTTCAGAACTGTTCCAGAGGTTCGACAGGCAGTAGACAACTCAATTCGCACCATCAACAGAACAGGCTGTGCTAACGGTATACTACGCCTTCCACGTCACTGGCAACGGGTTCTACACAATGCTGGTGGCTATATTGAAGGACAGTAACAGGTGCAAATGTCTAACTCTTTTGTATCAATTGTGAATAAATAGTTGCCACTATTTAAGTTCCAACCCTTGTATTTTCCACAAAACATGCAAGTAAAAAGAATTTGCTGTTTTGTGATCAAATATACACTTTTAGCTATATGTTAACCACTTTTAGAGGTGGTAGATAAGTAGTTAAAGATTGTTAACAGATTTTTTGGTTTATGGTGTCTTTAGTACACAATAGAACACTTGTATGTGGTACACAGTAAAACAGTGTAGTCTCGTGGATGCTGAAAAATTCAGGCTGAAGACAATGTATCAAGTCGCAATACGTGTTGGTTAAAGTTTTTAATAAGGCAGTGACACCAACGAATGTAACTTCTGCGTTTAGAAAAAGGTGGAATTAATCCACTTAATGTCACATCCTTGCGGAGTTGGAGTTCTGTAAGTCTGCAGTTTCAGACCTCTCTCTAAATTCGGATGACATGATTATTGCAGTAGAACCATCAGATTCAGATAGATGTGTGATCTGTCAACACACTTTAGAAGATAATATGCAAAATGTTGAAGACAGTTGTGGTTTTCATGCCAATAACAGTAGCACCAGAATATTGTATATCTAACTGAAGGAGTTTCATGGTTTCCCAAAGACTCGTCTCGGAAATCAGCTGGATATTCAAAAGAGAGAAACTTCATATGGACTTAAGTGTCTGAGAAATTGACCATTGAAGAAAAACCTTTAAGGAAAGGGGGAAAATAGAAGAAAAAGAGAAAGGAAGTGTGGAGAGGGCTGACAAGCAGAAAACTGAGCAACATGAAGATAAAAGGACTTCAAACAAAGGTAGTGAACAAAGTAGTAAAGATGAAAGTTATATGATAAATCAGACAGATCTTTTTAATTTGAACTGGAATGTTTTTATTTGTGACTATATTTTGGTAGCATTTCCAAAAGATATATTTTTTGTAGCTAAAGTGTTGAAGCCAGTAGACAGTGATGATGAATATGAGGTCGTATTCATTCTAAAGAGTAAAACATAGGGCAGGTGTGAGTAGGTCTCGCACTCTAATGGTTCTGTACAAATTTAATTATGTATGTATATAGACAGTTCATCCATCCCATGAATTGAGAATCTCTACGATTTTTGGACGTTATTGACATCAATAATGGTAAGATATCTGTTCTGGGAATTCCAGGACTTTCGGGACTTGTAATTTCAAGTTTGAAGTTTCATAGCAAATAACAAGGAATATTTTTTTCACGTGATATAATTACAAATTAACATTTTTTTCCCCCATATTTGTATTGTTTGAAACCTTCCTTCTTGCCTGATTTCATGATTCTAGGTCACTGGGAAGTACCCAATAGGTTTCGATGATGAGTTTGTGAGCCTCAAAATATGTGGCTTAGATGGCCTGTCTCTTGATTTCATTGACTTAGATGCTTACATTTATTACACTGCCAAGGGATCATGGACTTTAGCATGTGACATAAATTTCAGCTTGTTACCGAACCTGTTTCTGAGAAAATGGCTCTTACCAGACAGACAGTCAGTCTAATAACAAATGCCATAACAATTGTTTTTCATAAAATATAATTACATATTAACAATTTTTGGATTTTTTTCTTCAGTTGTACTGCAGAAAGTTGCTTTTCGCTAAATTTTATCATCCTAAGTCAACAGGAAATATGCAATAGATTTCCAATCAGTGAGTTTGCAAGTGTTAAAATATGTGACATTAATTGGTGTGTCTTTTGGCTTCATTGATTTGGAAGCTTCATTGGCTTGGAAGTTTCCGTTTTTTACACCACCAAGGGATTATAGACCTTAGTATGTAAGGTAAATTTCTACTTCATAAATTGATCTGTTTATGAGAAAAAGGGTTTATAATAGTCCGACAGACAGGTGGATGGACAACAAAATGAACCTATACGGGTTCTGTTTATATCAATTGAGGTACAGAACCTTAAAAAATAACAAGTTTTGTTTCTCAGAAACAGAAGATACAATGTATGTATAGCGCTAGGACGATTCTGCCTCCAGCGTTGACTGTGGCTACTAAATGACTATCAAATTATATTCGATTTCTGATCAGTTTAGGTAACCTTGGTGTTTATTGAACAAAACTTAACAGTTGTAGCTGTATTGAACTTATTCATTTATGTTATATGTTTGATCTAAGCTCTTCAGGTGTTAATAAATGTAAAAAATGATTAAGTTATAACTTCATTATACAGTGAAACCTGCTTTTACACTTTTCAAGGGACATCAAAAAACTGGGGTAAGATGTAGGAAATAACGTTTTAAGCTTTAAAAGTTACTTATAGCATACCCCCTTGCACTTTATGCATGATATATGCACATAATAGGCATCAAAAGACTTGTCAGGGACTTGTTTGTTATCTAATAAAGGTTTATTATCTAATAAAAACTGCTGATGTAACTGGAACTGTTAACTGTGCCTTCCTTGCCAGTTAGCTGTTCAAGCATTCAGATACAAACCATGTCATGTTGATGTGACAAAGTAGGTGA
This sequence comes from Schistocerca serialis cubense, assembly GCF_023864345.2. Taxonomy (NCBI): domain Eukaryota; kingdom Metazoa; phylum Arthropoda; class Insecta; order Orthoptera; family Acrididae; genus Schistocerca; species Schistocerca serialis. Next base: position 388,194,159 of record NC_064645.1, read on the forward strand.
CAGGTAATGCATCCAAGGTGTTTTCCTGATGATCTTACAAGCTCTGCATGAATGTGCTGCACCGAGTTCTTCATCTGTATTGTGTTTAAAATTAGCTTTTGGTAGTTCAGTGTGGAGTGAGTGGAGGGAAGCACAGTTGCCAGTGTGTGGTCTGGTAATGATAATGCATGTCCTACTCAGTGCAGAACCTGGCAAGTTTGTTTGGTTGTGTGAATGGCAAGTTGCACAAGCTGGCCGATTTGGAATCTTTCACAAATGATTTAAAAAAAAAACTATTCAGTAATAAACTCTGAGACTTGCATATCTTATAGCTTAATTAGTCAGCTTCATTATGACCTACTTATCATTCATTACTGGTCATAGTTATTATGATATTTTGATATTAGGTAAACTACAGCAAGAATTCTTAGAGTTTGAACTGAAAAATAGCAGTCTCTTTGAATTTGTGGTTGGTGTGTGGTAGGTCGTATGTTGGCTGCATGTGAAATGTAGATAACATATTGAATTATTCTCTAAACTTGGAAGGATATCACTGTGTCCAACCTCAGGAAAATCGCATGTGTGTAGACTAGTCTGTCATGAACATATGTGGCAGCGAAAAAGCCAGAATGAAATACTCATAACTCCGTCATATCTCCTAAACAGTTTGAGGTATGGAAACAAGATTTTGGCATATGATAGCACACAGAAAGGAGAGTATTTTGCCATACAATTAATATGTGAATGTTTTATATCTACCACAATATTGAAGCAAATTCAGAATTTTTCAGTGAGGTAATGTAATTTTTAAGGACCATCAGTAGCTGGTGAAATGAAAATTGCTTTGCGTTTTGTAACAAAATAAATGAAGTTACACTGTTTATTTTTATTCTGAGAGTGGGCATTTTCTTCAAATTGATCCTTTCTTGCTTTCAGTTGCTAGTTTAATAATACAGTGTTTCATTATTCTGTTGCAATTTCAGCTGCATTTGGTGAGATGAATATTTGTAAACCGTGGTGTGTTTTGGCAAAAGAAACAGATTTTAACATGGCAACAAGAGAAGTTCCGTATTATTCAAAACTCATCATAGTCCTTCATGAATCCTTAGTTGGGCCGGCCGGAGTGGCCGAGCGGTTCTAGGCGCTTCAGTCTGGAACCGCATCACAGCTGCGGTCGCAGGTTCGAATCCTGCTTCAGGCATGGATGTGTGTGTCATCCTTAGATTAGTTAGGTTTCAGTAGTTCTGAGTTCTAGGGGACTGATGACCTCAGATGTTAAGTCCCATAGTGCTCAGAGCCATTTTTGAATCCTTGGTTGACAACTCAAGATCTATCTTGTGGTTTAACATTTGCAATGGCTTCTTTTGTCAGCATTTTAGCCTCATTGAGTGTAAACTACTTGCTGTTTTTTGCCACATTGCATTTCACCTAGGCCCATATATTCTCAGTCAGATTTAAATTAGCACTATATGGAAGAAGCCTTATTAAACTATGTCCTTTAGTGTTGGGTTTGTAGACCAGGTAGTATGGAGTTTTTGGCTTGTACAGCACAAGTTCCAGTAACTTTGCCATATACATGGTAGGTTCAAGTTTATCCAGTAAAACATTTCTGTGTGCCCAGAGCAATATATCTGCTTTCCTCCACTGCACAGTTGTAGCTTTATCCATCATGACAGAGTGATATGGTGCATTGTCCATTTTGTTATTATTGAATTTGCAGAAATGTTTTGCAGCAGAACATTATTTTCACAGGCAAGTAAATGTGCTCCTGAATGACCATGTGTATTGAAAATGTCATGTTCAGACATGCTTCATTGCTGTTATTAATGCATCACTGACACAAACCACATGTTCACAATACCTGATGACTACAGAACACTTCAACACTAGAAAATATCACTTTACAACGAGCGCTAATGAATTAGATGCATCTGATATATGACACCACATAGTATGTTTATGCACGGCATGTCAGTAGGGATGCTTTACCAACTGAACCGCTGGTGACGAGGTAGGGAAAACAACTCACCATTGGTGCTACGTGGGCAGCGGTGTCAGGTCCCCTCCTGTGAGCCAAATGTCAAAAGCTGCAATAATTTTAAACTCACTATAGGGCTCATCATTCCACTTGAAGAGTAACACGATCTTCACATTAGTGTGAGCAACTTTCTCAGTAAAGTGTGTGATGTCACCTTTAGTTGTGTAAGTGAGATTATGGTTCAAATTTGTTCTGTATTTTTCCACAATGGTTCCCCAAAGAACCCAAAACAGGACATTTGGCTTAAAAATACTAGTTATCTGGTAATCCCTTCTGAAAGAGTACTGTACCAGGGTTAAATTTAGTGACTAAGTTCTTGTTAAATGTAAATATTTTCGAGTTGGAGGAGACCACTCACTGAAAAGCAGAAGTAATGAGTTCTCAATAGGCACACACAAAAGAACGAAAACTTTCTGATTTTCAGAAATATCGTTTGATGAGTTAGAGTAAAACGCACACACACACACACACACACACACACACACACACACACACACACACACGCCTATGCTCCTACATGGTGCTGGCTGTACCAGGTATGACATTCCACTCCCATGACCAGTGCATTCCTGGCCTTGTTATAGCTTTTCTCCCTAAGACTTGACTTGTACCTTATGCCCTGTAATACTAGACTGATTGTGAACTTGTAGCATTGTCTGGAAAGTTTTTGACCACAGTCTGCAAAGCAGGCACTGTGACACAATATGCAGTTTTCCTGCAGACACTCAGATGTTTCCCATAATTCACCATCAGAGCTGAATTCAGGCTTTTGGTCTGTTACCTATTATAATACAAACTACGAGACATTTAAGTCTGAAAGATGTCCTGCAAAGAATCCTCTTGTTTGTTTATTTGGGAAATTAATAAGAGATGAAACAGGTATAGTTCTGAGGCCCCCTGCCCCCCCCCCCCCCCCCTCCTCCCAGAGTTGTGTCTGTTCACCAGTAACCCTGTTGGAAGATATTTTGCAGAAACAAAGGCACCCAGCAAATCGGGCTGTTGATTTTATATATGAGAATGCAGTGCTGATGTCACTTGACTGATGTCAAATTGCAGTCCTGCGAGTTTTGCATCATTTACATATGTTACAGACAGATATAATATAAATACCTAATTACATACCTTATTTTACAGATATTGGATGAATTTAAACAAATATTTCGTAAGCTACTGGAAAAACCAAATTCGATAGAGCATCTTTTTGAAATAAAAGAATGGATGGAAACTGTACCAGTAACTGTGAAAAACCTGGAAGAAGCTACGAGAAAAATTGTGATAGTAAGTAGATTATTTTATTTACAAGTTTTGACTATTTTCTTGTAAAGTGTCTTGAGATGTACTCGGTGTATTTCAAGTAACAGAAGAAAAGAAAGTCCCACCAAAAAAATGAGTTAACACTAGAATGGAAGGATAGTGAGAGATAGTTCTTTAACATCTCATTACAAGTATATTGCTTTATCTTTTCTGTTCCTGATTTTTTTGTGCAGTATGGAGCACTGTTAGTCTTCTGCTAGTACTGAGCTGAATCATTTACAAACTCTCCACTTAATTTGTTTCTTGTTTTCCGTCTGTAAGTATCAATCCTAGTAATGCTTAGTAACAAAAGAAGTACTAATATACTAGCTGGTTAATGCTTATCTGACTGTCCTATCCCCTCTATATCTGCATATCCTGTGCAAATTCACACACATTTTCATTCACAAATTATGTTCTCAGTGGAACTTCAGTGAAATTAAGTTGCACATCTTTGAACAAATGTTGATTCTTAACTTAGTATTTAAATTGAATAATTGAGTGCGACCTGGTAAAAATAGCACCTGCAACGAACCACACAAATGTTGGCGTGGTTCCTGCTTTCATGCAGTATGATCATCCCCAATTGAACAGCTCCGTCAGGAGGGTCAATATGGAGCTAGATCAGCTGCTTCGTGCAGCTACTTTGTCAGGCATAGGTTTGGTTCCTGTTGATTGTATTGCTAGGTGGGACTTCACGAAACATGGCCTGCATCTCAATAGGAAAGGGAAGGGTAAACTAGCTGGGATGATACCAAAATCTTTAAGGAGGGGGGGGGGGGCACTGAAACTCATGGGAGTACTTTGTTAGGGTAAGATCAGTGTCCAGTCATCCAAAATTGATTGAAATTAAGCTTAAAAAGAAGTTCAGACAGGCAGGTATTAGAGATGTTAAAATATCACAAGATTCTAATAATAGTACAGTGAAAAATAATGTTAGTATGTTGCAAGATTAACATAAAAGCACAGTGAAAAATTTTGTTGGTATATAGCATCAGAATATAGGGGTATTAAAAAAAACGTAGTAGATGAGCTTCTTGTTTGTTTAGAAGATTTAGAAACTGAGCATGGAATAGATGTACTATGCCTGTCTGAACAACGTATAGTCACAGGTATGAAAATGGTAAATGTAGGTGGATATAAACTTTCAGCACATTGTAAGTAGAGACACTATGGAGAGGAGTTGCCATATATGTTAAAATCTGTCGTAGTGTGAAAAATTTGGAAACTAAAAAATGTTGCATAGAGCAACATATATAAGCATGTGCGAGTGAACGTAAACTAAATAATGGCACCTGTATAATGTAGCCGTATATAGGTCCCCATTGGGAAATTTTCAACTATTTTTGAAAAACTTGGCTTCTTTGTTGTGCTATCTGTCAGACAGAGGAAAGCTAATTGTTGTTTGTGGGGATTTCTATGTAGATTTTCTAAAAGAGTCTGATAGAGAGCTTGACCTTGAAGTATTACTTGGTTCTTTCAGTTTGACATCAGTTATTGATTTTCCTACTCAGGTGGTACAGGAAAGCAGCACACTGATACTGTTTTCACAGACCAAGATAAATTTAATCAAATAAAAACTATTCCTGTTAAGAATGGTCTGTCTGATCATGATGCACAGCCAGTTACTGTATATGACGTAACTCCATACGATAATGCAAAACAGCCCTCCAAAATAGTGCATTCAATAAGCGATTTCACAATTCAAAATTTTGGGGAAAGCTTGCAACAGTTAGACTGGGGTGAGGTGTTCAGGGAACATGATGCTAATTTAAAATTTAACCTATTTCATGATACCTTTGTGAGTATGTTTGAAAACAGTTTCCCTAAGAAAACAGTGAAATATAATTATAAGAACCTATGTAAAAAGCCATGGCTTATTAAAGGGATAAAAATATCTTGTAAACAGAAAAGGGAAATGTATCATATAGCTTGGAGGAGTAATGATACCGAAACAGTGAAACATTGTAAAAACTACTGCAATGTATTAAGAAAAGTTATTAAAAAGTCCAGAAGTATGTGCGTTATGTTGAGATTAACACATCTGATAGTAAAAATAAAACAATTTGGAATATTGTTAAAAGGGAAACAGGGCAACTGAGAGTACAGGAAGACTGTATTTCTATCAAACTCAATGAAAAGTTTGTTAACAAGAAGTCAGAAGTAGAAAACATTTTTAATAATCATTTTTAAGTGTTGTAGAGAAAATAGGATCCAGCTGTTCATTAGAAAATGCAAGGCAGTATATGGAAGAGGCAGTACCAATGCAATTTGATAAAATTGAAACTCAACCCACCTCTCCCACTGAACTTAGGAAAATAATAAATTCACTCAAAAGTAAAACCACACATGGAATTGACGGCATTTCCAACACAGTACTAAAAGCTTGTTCGCAACAAATAAGTAGGATTCTCAGCCACTTATGTAGTAACTCACTGAAACAGGGCATTTTCCAGATGATATTGTTACACCATTGCCCAGTCTCACTTATGACAGCTTTATCCAACATTATTGAAAAAGTAATGTATTCAAGAGTAGCATCACATATTTGTAAAAATGAAGCACTAACAAAATGTCAATTTGGTTTTCAGAAAGGCTTTTCAGCAGAAAATGCTATACCAGCACAGGAAGACAGTATTACCATCAAATTGAATGAAAACTTTACGAACAAAAAGTCAGAAGTTGAAAATATTTTTAATAATCATTTTCTAAATGTTGTGGATATAGTAGGATCCAGGTGTTCATTAGAAGATGCTAGGCTGTTAATGGAAGAGGCCATACCTATGCAATTTGATACAATTGAAATCTCACCCACTTCTCCCTCTGAAATTAGGAAAATAATAAACTTGCTTAAAAGCAAAAACTCACATGGAATTGATGGCATTTCCAGCAAAATACTAAAAGCTTGTTCTCAACAGATAAGTAAGATTCTCAGCCACCTGTGTAATAGCTCTCTGGACCAGGGCATTTTCCCTGATAGACTGAAATATGCTATTGTGATACCTTTGCATAAAAAGGGGGATGGATCTGATGTCATCAATTACCGTCCAATCTCCCTTCTAACAGCTTTATCCAAAATTTTTGAGAAAGTAATGTATTCAAGAGTAGCTTCACATCTCTGTAAAAATGAAGCACTAACAAAATGTCAGTTTGGTTTCCAGAAAGGTTTTTCAACAGAAAATGCCATATATGCTTTCACCAATCAAATTTTGAATGATCTGAATAACCGAACACCACCCATTGTGATTTTTTGTGATCTCTCAAAGGCTTTTGATTGTGTAAATAATGAAATTATGCTAGACAAGCTCAAATATTGTGGCATGAGTGGGACAGTGCACAAATGGTTCAGTTTGTACCTAACTGGACGAGTGCAGAAAGTTGAAATAAGCAGTTCTCATAATATGCAAAGATCAGCACATTTCTCAAACTGGGAAACTATCAAGAATGGGGTTCCACAAGGGTCAGTCTTGGGTCCTTTGTTGTTCTTAATATGTATTAATGACTTGCCATTCTATATTCATGAAGAGGCAAAGTTAGTTCTCTTTGCTGATGATACAATTATAGTAATCACACCTGACAAACAAGAATTAACTGATGAAATTGTCAATAATGTCTTTCAGAAAATTACTAAGTGGTTCCTTGTAAACGGACTCTCGCTGAATTTTGATAAGACACAGTACATACAGTTCCGTACAGTAAATGGTATGACACCGTTAATAAATATAGACCTTAATCAGAAGCATATAGCTAAGGTAGAATATTCCAAATTTTTAGGTGTGTCCATTGATGAGAGATTAAATTGGAAGAAACACATTGATGATCTGCTGAAACGTTTGAGTTCAGCTAATTTGCAAATTTTGGTGATAAACATCGTAGTAAATTAGCTTACTACGCTTATTTTCACTCATTGCTTTCATATGGTATCATATTTTGGGGTAATTCATCACTGAGGAAGAAAGTATTTGTTGCACAAAAGCGTGTAATAGAATAATAGCTGGAGTCCACCCAAGATCATCCTGCAGCCATTTATTTAAGGATCTAGGGATATTCACAGTAGCTTCTCAGTATATATACTTTCTTATGAAATTTGTTATTAACAACCAAACCCAATTCAAAAGTAATAGCAGTGTGCATAACTACAATACTAGGAGAAAGGATGATCTTCACTATTCAAGATTAAATCTAACTTTGGCACAGAAAGGGGTGAATTATACTGCCACTAAAGTCTTTGCTCACTTACCAAATAGTATCAAAAGTCTGGCAGATAACCAACAAGTATTTAAGAAGAAATTAAAAGAATTTCTGAATGACAACTCCTTCTACTCCATAGAGGAATTTTTAGATATAAATTAAGAAAAAAAAATATTAAAAAAAAAATAAAAAAAAAAACAAAAATAAAAAGTTGTTATATTAACTTAAGTATGTTGTTAAATTAACTTAATTATGTCATATATTGGAAAAGTTGACTCGTTCCACATCATTACGAAATATCGTATTCATGATACATGGAACTAGTATTAATCTAATCTAAACCAGCTTTCACTGAAGAAATATTAAATGCATTGAATCACCAAACACCACTCATTGGGATATTTTGCGATCTCTCAAAGGCTTTTCATTGTCTGACTCATGAAATCGTTCTAGATTATCTTAAGTATTGTGGTATGAGTGGAACAGTGCACAAATGGTTTAATTTACACTTAACTGGAAGAATGCAGAAGGTTGAAATTAACAATACAGATAGTCTCCAAAAATCGGCAGAGTCCTCTAACTGGGGAGGTATCAAGAATGGTGTCCCACAGGGTTCAGTCTTGGGTCTCTTATTGTTCTTAATATAACGACTTGCCACTCTATATTCATGAAGATGCAAAGCTAGGTCTTTTTGCTGATGATACAAGTACAGTAATCACAGCCAACAAGCAAGAATCAGCTGAGGAAATTGTAAATAACGTCTTTCAAAAAATGATTAAGTGCTTCTCTGCAAAAGGACTCTCACTGAATTTTGAGAAAACACAGTTTATACAATTCTGTACAGCAAATGGCATAACACGATTGATAAACGTAGACTATGATTCGAAGTCTGTTGCTAAGGCAGAATACTCAAAATTTCTGGGTGTGTGCATGATGAGAAATTGAAATGGAAGAAACACATTGATGATATGCTGAAACGGTTAGGTTCATCTACTTATGCTATCAGGGTTATTGCAAATTTTGGTGATAAACATATCAGTAAATTAGCCTGCCATGCCTGTTTTCATTCACTGCTTTCATATGGCATCATATTTTGGGGTATTCATTCCACAAAAGCATGTGATCAGAATAATAGCTGGATCACCTTGCAGATATTTATTTAAGGAACTTGGGATATTCACAGTACCTTCGCAATACACATATTCACTTATGAAATTTGTAATTAATAACCCATCCCAATTCAAAAATAAGAGCGAAGTGCATAGCTACAACACTAGAAGAAAGGATGAGCCTCACTATTCTGGATTAAATCTCACTTTGGCACAGAAAGCGGTGAATTACCCCGCCACAAAAATCTTTGGTCATTTGCCAAATAGATAGCCAACCAACATTTAAAAGCAAATTAAAAGAATTTCTGAATGACAGCTCCTTCTACTCAATAGATGAATTCTTAGATATGAAGTAGTAACTGTAAAAATAAATAAATAAATAAAAATAAAAAAATAAAAAAATGAATTATTTTGTGTATAGAAAACGTTAAAGTGACACGTTCCACATCATTACAAAATGTTTTATTCATGATCTATGGAACAAGGATTAATGTATGTGTGTATGTATGTATGTATTTCTCATTTTAATGAAGCAACTCTCTAAATGAAAGTACAGCTTTATATGAGGAGAAAACAGAATACAGTGGAAATACACACATGTGCCCATCTCGTTTCTACATTCATTTTTCATACAAAATTTCTAAAAGTGGATAAGTAAGATTTCTTATTACTTGGTAATAACTACGTCTGTGTAATGTTACAGTGCTTTAAAAGTGCATTAGTAAAATCTCCAAAAGTTAAATAGTTACCATAGTGATAGTTATGCCATTGACAAGTGTTTTTAATAGAAATTAAGCTAAAATATTAAATAAAAAAGTATATAGGGTGTGCATTGAAATTTTGAAAATTAAATATTAGATACGAAAATAATTTTCCAGGTGCCAAACTCATATAAATAGTATATCAGTAGAAATGTGATACACTGTTTATTGTGTGTGGATATTCAGGAATGTTGATATTTAAGAGAAAACTTGTGTTATTTACAGAAATGCACTGAATGCTGTGACAAAACGTTAACAAATATTCTTTGTTAGTGGCAGGAATTTTAAAGAAATTGTATATTCATTAATCCATCATTGTTGTACATCATAGATTTTAGGCAGGATATTGAACAGGTCAAACATAATGCGCACTATTTGTGGAAAAGAGAAATATTACAATTTAGTTGATTACCCAACATGTAAAGAAAAATGACTGTTTCTACATGTCTATAAATTCTTGACAAAATAGAAACAGTGCTTTATCAGGAATGGCTTTAAAGTGATTTTAATTATCGATTTAAAAGCATGTTTCTTTTGATATGTTGTTCTTTTTTCTGGTAGGATGATGTGGTGAATACTTGACGTGTATTTGATTTTCCTGTCATACAGTAATGTGTGTATCCTTGTTATGTATTAGCCTGCTGGTTTTCTTGAGGCTGTCTGTGGTGAGTAAAATGCTTTCAAGGACAAACAAATACGGATTATTTTGACCAGTAAATTCATTAAAGGGAAATTCATAAAAACTCCATTTTTGAGATTACTAATTATCCCCAACCCCCTCTTTGTTTGAATTTTAAATATGTTTGTGCTCTGAGCAGGGCTACCCCAGAATATAATTCCATAGCTAAGCAGTGAATAACACTGGGCACATAATATGCTTGCAGCATTATTTGTTGGTTGGTTGTAGATGTTAATATATTTTCATGGAGTAGCACACCCTTGAGTGTTTTTGACAAATTACTCATATGTGTATCCCATTCAAGTTCTGCTGAACCCATCGACCCAAGAACGTAGTTAGATTTAAAGCAGATGAAGCGGATGAAATAAATGGGAGGAAGTTCACATTTACTGTTCTTTCAGTGTTTGCAATTAATTTGCTTATGTTAACAAATACTAACAAAGAGATAGAGGGGCTCGCCAGTACTTACCTCAGCTCAGTACAGCCTACAGATACACGAAACAGAACTCTGCCAAAACAGATATCTTTGGCTTCCCTGTGACAACCATGCCTCCATCCTTGCTAACCTCCCTGTTTACCTTTCCCTGTTGCTTCATAACCTGGGTTGTGAGTAACTGAATCCACTTTCCCTTCTTCCCCTTTTTTCCCCTCTCTCCTCTCTGATGAAGGAACAAAGTTCCGAAAGCTAGGAATGTAAATTTTCTGATCTGTTTTGTGAATCTGTCGGCTGTACTGAGCTGAGGTAAGTACTGGCCAACCCCTCTATCTCTTTGTTAGTATTTGTTTCACATCTTTATATGAGATTTTCCATTAATCATTTGTTTTTGTTAAAGCAGTATGAGAATCAAGCGTGGTCTTAAACCTTGAGGTACTTCATATTTTCTGACTTTAACATTGAATTCTTACTGCTATGAAACGTCTGCAGGTTTCCAGATGTAAAAATAAAACTGCAGGAGAATATTTTATGTTCTGAAGATGGCATTAGCCAAAACCGTTAATAGTGGATTGTAAAAAAAATTGTGTGGTCGAGGCGGAGCTTAGAAAGTGCTACAATATGATCACAGACTCATTACAGACTGTCTTCAATTGATAAATGTTTGTTAATGCCTTCTTCTTTATTGAAATACCCCTCTTAATTTGTGCTTTAAATTTATCTTCACAGCTATTTCCAGTTGAATCATTAAATTTATCTTTACAGCTATTTCCAGCTGATTCAAAATTCTCTGTTCTCAGACAGATATGAACATAAATTTTCATTTTATCATTATTCTTAGCAAAAAAAGTACAAATAGATGACTTTTGTTCATAGGAGTATGATATATTTGACCATTTCTGGTACTCGTTGTCTCAAGAAGATTTTGAAAGCAAATGGGAAGCTGTTGGATGGCCATTGCGAGTATATGAACAAATAGATGAGACAAATTTGTTCCATGAGGAGGAAATAGAAAGGCTTCACAAAATCCAAATAGAAGACGAATTTGCTTTGTATGCCAGACTTGAGCAGATAACAGTTCAAGTCAGTCAAATGGCCAGAGAGACTGATATAGCTAAGGTAATTTCAAGAGTGTTTAATATTGTGTTAAGCATGTTCTGTAGGTATATTTGAGACACCCTAATTGATTCTAAAGAAATAGAAACTTAGTAATAATAAGTTTTGAATGGTGATGTGTGTTTTCTTCAATTATATTTGTCTCTAATCAAACTAGTAATCTAGTCAGTTGGTTTTCAAAACAGCCCAAAATTTGTGGAAGTTTTTTTCTTCAATGTTCCTGTATGTCTTTTGGGGCTGAATCTGAATTTCATGTTATCTGCTTTGTAAGAGCTCGGCTTCTCACCTCAGACTCCAGCTCTCATCTGAGATACGAGTATGTCTACAGAGTGGCAAGTGAAGTGTTTATCCTTTTCTGTGTTTTCCATGGAGTATACTTATTACATTTTGTACGTGTTTGTCTGTTTAAGAGGGTTAATCTCACGTTTTTGTAAGAGTAAATTCATTCAGTCCGTTGGTGACACATCTGGGGGTTACAAGTCACATATCTAGGATTGTCTGCTTTTATAGTCACTTCTTCAGTAGTTTTGTTAGGATTGACATGATGTGCGCATGCTGTGTGTGGACGTAGGAGAAGCTGGCCACAGTTTGCGAATAGCTCAACATGCTTTTGGCTATGGTCAGTCACCTTCAGACTGCTGTTTCAGGGTGTAGAGGTGGTGGAGAATCTGGCGCATTGTATGGGATACCTCAGGCATCACTTGTTTTGCACACAGACTCTGCTTCCAAGGCCCCTCCTAGTGCACCTGATGTGGTGAATCCACTCTCACAACAGTGTGAGTGGCGGGTGGTAATGTGTTCGCGTCACTCAAGCTGGAGAGACATGACCACTCCTTCAGCAGGGTCTGACAGGCATGGTGATGGTGCGGAGGGGGGAGGGGGGGGGGTGTTTACTGGTTATTGGGAGCTCCAATGTTAGGTGTGTTATGGAGCCCCTTAGGCAGATACTGTTCTGGGCTGGAAAGAAAACCAATGTGCACTCGATATGTGTGCCAGGGGGCCTCATCTGAGATGTGGAGGCAGCCTCACCTGTTGCTATCGAGCATGCAGGGTGCAATTGTCTGCAAGTTGTGGCTCACATCGACACAAACGATGCCTGTTGCATGGGTTCTGAGGTGAACCTCAGTTTGTACAGATGGTTGGTGGAGGTGGTGAAGACTCCTGGCTGCAGGGTGCAAGCAGAGCTTGCAATTTGCAGCATTATTCCCAGAGCTGATTGGGGTCCTTTGGTTTGGAGCCGAGTGGAGGGTCTCAACCAAAGGCTACGTCGACTCGGTGGAAGTATTGACTGCAGATTTCTAGACCTGCATTATTGTATGACCATTTGTAGGACTCACCTTGATAGACCAGTGGTGCACTACACAAAGGAAGCAGCTACTCAAGTGGCAGAGTACTTTTGGAGTGCACATGAGGGTTTTTAGGCAAGGCGGTAATTTGCTTGCTGTGAATCGACTGGCGAGTGTTCATTAGCACACGAATGAACATTCGCTAGTTGATTCACAGCAAGGGAAGTCAAACAGCATTCACAATAAAGACACACTGACTGCAAAAGTTTTATCACCAAACTGTCAAAGTATTCATAATGAAGTTCCTGAATTTACTACCCACCAAGAAAGATCTAACACTCAAATTATTCTTGGAACTGAGAGCTGGCTGAAACCCAAAGTGGAAAGCTCTGAGATATTTAATGAGTCATGGAACATATATTGCAAAGACAGATTAGTGACTATTAGGAGGGGCACTGTTTGTTGCAGTTGGCAAAAATGTTGTATCCATTGGTGTCGAAGTTGAGTGTGACAGTGAAATAATCTAGTCACATATAACAGGCGTAGGTGAAACTAAGTTAATTGTTGGATCTTTTTACAGGCCACCCAATTCTGCTATGACAGTTCTAGAGTCGTTCAACGAAAGTCTACTGTCAGTAGTGTGTAAATACCCATATCATGCAATACTAGTTGGAGATGACTTTAACTTGCCTAGAATGGACTGGGATGTCTATGGATTCGTTTCAGTGGTTACAGACAGACAGTCATGCAAAATACTTTTGAACATGTTTTCTGAAAATTATCTTGAGCAGCTAGCCTGGCAGCCCACACACAGTGGAAATGTCATAGACCTTGTAGCTACAAACAGGCCGGACCTTATCGACAAAGTCAGTATAGAAATGGGAATTAGCGATCATGATGTCATTATCGCAACTAAGATTAAGAAAGTTAATAAATCAGTCAAGAAGGCTAGGGGAGTGTTTCTGCTAGAAAGAGCAGACAAACATTTATTAATATGTCACTTAGACAGTGAATTGGCATCACTTAGTTACAGTAAGATGGATGTAGAGGAATTATGGGAACAGTTTTAAGTAGATAGTAAATCTTGGTCTGGGGAGTTACATGCCTAGTATGTGGATAAAGGATGAGAAAGACCCACCATGGTTTAATAATGAAATTCGGCGGGGGCTGAGGAAGCAGAGGCTGTTGCACTCTTGGTTCAAAATGGGATGCACAAATAACAACAAGCAAAGGTTAGTAGAGATTTATGCAATTGTGAAAAGATCTATGCGCGAAGCATACAACAACTACTACTGTCACAGCTTAACAAAAGATATGACAGAGAACCCAAGAAAGTTCTGGTCGTATGTGAAATTGCTAAGTGGGTCTAAGGCTTCCTTTCATTCCCATGTTGACCAGTCTGTTGTGGCAATTGAAGATAGTGAAACAAAAGCTGAAGTTTTAAATTTCACATTCAAGAAATTGATCACACAGGAGAACCGTACAAACATACCATCATTTAACCATCAGACAGACTCCTGTATGGACGGCATAGAAATAATCAAACCTGGCACAGAGAAACAACTGAAAGATTTGAAAACAAATAAATCACCAGGTCCAGATTGAATCACAGTTAGATTTTACAAAGGGTACTCCATGGCATTGATCACTTACCTAGCTTGCATTTATCACGAATCTCTCACTCAAAACAAAGTCCGAAGCGACTGGAAAAAATCACAGGTGACGCCAGTATATAAGAAAGGTAAAAGAACAGACCTGCAAAATTACAGGCCAATATCCCAAACTTCTGTTTGCTGCAGAACCCTTGAACATATTCTCAGTTCATATATAATAAACTTTCTTGAGGCGAAGAAGCTTATATCCACAAATCAGCTTGGTTTTAGAAAGCATCGCTTGTGCGAAACTCAGTTTACCATTCTCTTGCAAGATATATTGAGAACTATGGATGAAGGGCAACAGACAAATTCTATATTTCTAGATTTCTGGAAAGTATTTGACATGGTGCCCCATTGCAGGCTGTTAAAGGTATGAGAATATGGAACAAGTTTGCAGATATGTGAGTAGCGCAAGGACTTCTAAAAAAATAGAACCAAGTATGTTGTCCTCGATGGCAGGTGTTTATCAGAGACAAGGATATCATCAGGAGTGCCCCAGAGAAGTTTGATAGGGCTGCTGTTGTTCTAGATACACATAAATGCTTTGGCTGACTGGGGGGTTAGCAATCTGTGATTGTTTGCTGCTGATGCCGAGGTGTACAGTAAGGTGTCAAAGTTGAGTGACTGTAGGAAGATACAAGACAACTTAGGCAAAATTTCCAGTTGGTGTGATGAATGGCAGCTAGCCCTAAATGTAAAAAAAATGTAAGTTGATGCCGATGGTTGGAAGAACAAACCAGTAATGTTTGGATACAGTGTTACTAATGTCCTACTTGCCACAGTCAAGTTGTTTAAATATCTTGGCATAACATTGCAAAGTGATATGAGGTGGTACGAGCATGTGACAACTGTGGTACGGAAGACAAACAGTCGACTTCAGGTTATTGGGAGAATTTTAGGTAAGAGTGGTTTACCTGTAAAGGAGAATGCACATAGGACCTTTCTTGAGTATTACTCAAGTGCTTGGGATCTGTACTAGGTCGGATTGAAGGAAGACATCGAAGCAATTCAGAGGCGGATTGTTAGATTTGTTACCGGTAGTTTTGAACAACACATAAGTGTTACAGAGATGCTTCGAGTACTAAAATGGGAATCCCTGGAGGGAAGGCGATGTTCTTTTCAAGAAACACTAGTGTGAAAATTTAGAGAACTGGCATTTGAAGCTGAGTGCCAAACAATTCTAATGCTGCCAACATACATTGCATGTAAAGACCACGACGATAAGGTACAAAAAATTAGGGCTCATACGGAGTCTCACAGACAGTTGTTCATCTCTCATTCTATTTGCTAGTGGTACAGGAGAGGAAATAGCAAATACTGGTACAGGGTACCCTCCACCATGCACAGTACAGTGGCTTGCAGAATATCTTTGTAGATGTGGATGTAGATGCAGATGAACACAAAAAACTTAAAATTTTTCCTCTTTCAGTTTTATCTTGTATTTTGAGAACTACGTTTTTGCTTATGATGACCACTCTACACAGAATTACAGTAGACAAAATTTTCCACAGAATCCACCAGTCAGGTTTGATTTTCTGATGAGCAATATCGGCACTGGACCATGCTGAAAAGCAATGATTTATTGGCCCTTCCGCAATAACGTCAAAAATGCCCACTTCCACCCCTAAAATTTGGAAAATATACATGTTATCAACAAAAACCCCTACACCTTTTGAAAGCACATTAAATCTCCTGTAAGCGACACCAGTTTTCTCATAAGGGAGGCAAGAGAAAAACAAAAATTACGAAAAATGCCTTTTGTACCTTACAGCCAAATGACCCCACCCTCCCACCTATCTATCTCTCATTGGTGCTAAACTTTTGGTGTGTTATGCTTGCAAGAGATTGTTGTGAATGAATTGATGGGAAAGCAAGTTTGTTGAAAACATTAACAGATTATATTTGCATCATATTAGGTACATGACACTGGAGAGGAAGAAGAATATGATGTCCGTATGTAGTAATGTAGAGATCATGTAAAATAAGTGAATGTCGAGCCTAGGATTGGTCATTTCTTTGAGTAGGTTCTCCATCTGGAAATGAAAGAAGGCATTTAGTGACAGAATATGAGATACAAAAGCATGTAACTTGTATATTGAACTGGTGCTAATGTCATGTGTGCAGTTCTTTCACTTGTCTCTGTTTGGCTGTTAGTGGTCCTGTCATTGTATCTTTGGGACTAGAAGGTTCAGGTGAAGGATCCAGAACAAGGAAGCTCCAGGCAAAGTGTCAGGCTGTGGAATGTCTAGTCTGAACAGTGGGTTGTTGCTGTCCTTCAACTGAAAAATTTGTAGTTGGATGATTAATGTTATGATAGGGAAAAAGTGATTCATAAATATGCGTAATGCTGCAAGTATCACAAAAATTAATACCTTCTGTCACCTCAGCTGCTTCGATAGTGATACTGCAAGAGGCCCATCCAGATAATCTTCTATATCAATATTGTCGTCAATGTTGGAGCGTGATCTTTCACATTGTTAATACTGTTTCATGCGAAACAGTCCTGCTCATGTACGCCCACACTGGTCTTCGCAATCTGTCTTGCATTTACAAGATATAAGCAGAAGATGCCTCTCTGGAGCTGGGGGTTTCAGTGTTGTAGTGGGGAGCTAACCCTCTTTTTGTCACATTCCAGCCCCAATGGTCTGGATCCAAGTATTACAGTGTATGTGTAAGGCAGGGATATGGTCTTTCACCCCTACTTGCTTTTGAAGAAGCAATGACAGAAATAAAAGAATAGTTCAAGAGTGGAATTAAAATTCAAGATGGAAGGATATCAATGATAAGATTCACTGATGATATTGCTATCTTCAGTGAATGGGAAGAGGAATTGCAGGGCTTGCTGATTGGAATAAACAGTCTAATGAGCATAGAATATGGATTGAGACTATATCAAAGAAATATGAAAGCAATGAGAAGTAGCAGAAATGAGGACAGTGAGAAATTTAACATCAGGATTAATGATTGTGAAGAAGATGAAGTTAAGGAACTCTGTTACCTAGGCAGGAAAATAGCCCATGACGCATGGAGCAAGGGGGACATCAAAAGCAGAGTAGCACTGGCGAAACTGGCACTTCTGGCCAAGAGAATTCTGCTAGTATCAATTTTAGGCCTTAATTTGAGGAAGAAATTTCTAAGAATGTACGTTTGGAGCATGAAATTGTATGGTAGTGAAACATTGACTGTGGGCAAACCAGAACAGAAAGGAATCAAATCATTTGAACTGTTACAGCAAATAATCGAGGTTGGCATAGGAGAGGAATTTGAGGTAGGTTGCATCAAAGCAGACAGATGATTCAAAAAAGGTGTGTGTGTGTGTGGGGGGGGGGGGGGGGGGGTTTGTTGCCACATTCATATGCTCAAGTGGGCACATTTTCTAACCAATTTGCGACTCATACATCAATTATGTATAAAGTAAGTACAATAAAAGTGTGACAGTTATGTTCGATGGGTACTCCATGGACAGAAGGATACCAAGTCTATGGAGAGATTGAGTAGGTTGAACAAAAAGCACTCTGTGGAGATACAATTTAGCAGCACCATAACAGCAACAGTTTCACAAATAAATTTCTATCAAATGCAAAAAAAGCAAGGATAGACAAATCACCATGCTCATGGCAAAATGCAATGAATGTGGAATCACCTCCAAGCAGGCAGCTGATGATGGAGACACACAGATTAAGCAGATAGCAGAACACCTGGCTTTGGCTCACAAGAGTGTTACAATTGTGGGGAAGATGCTGATCTTCTGGTCATAATGATGGGTCTCAAAATCGTCCCAGTGTATAGTTCCTAAAGCCAGGGAGAGGTACAGCTCCACAGCTCCTCTACTATCTGGGAAATGGAGAAGAATGTTGCCAACCACTTTCTCTTCATCCACACAATGAGTGGTTCTTACCCTATGTCTGCATTATTCAACAAAGGCAAGGTTAAATTTCTCAAGATGCCCTCCAAAAATCAGGGTATTGAATCATACATTTCCCATTCAGTGATCCTTCAGCACATCAAAAGGAAATAACAGCAGCTGGTAAGAAATTTCTAATTGACCTTTATGAATGGTAACCACCCAATCACTACATTCAGCAAGTTGAGGTATAAGCAGTATGTTACATCAGCGTACAAGGCATTAACAAACATAGCCCCAAAATCTTCCATTGAAGCTGCAGCTCAATAACACACCTTCAGAGTTATCCACAAGAAACAGCAGTGGATTGTAATGTGTGTGGATCTGGAACAGTTGGGGTGGGAGCTGACAAAAAATGGGTTGACTTCCCACTACCACACTGAAATCCCCAGCTCCAGAGAGATATGTTCAGCTTATTTCTTGCAGATGCCAGACAGAATCCCATGGTTGGTGTGGGTGACAAGCAGTACTGTTCCACATGAAGCAGTGCCATCACTGTGAAGTGTTGTGCTCCAATGCCGATGACAATTTTGATATACATGTGGCATTTAATAAGTAATGCAACACATTTTTTTCTGAGAGCTGAAGGATTTTATTCAGGTTTTCACTACACCATACTATTTTCCACTCTTTTGGATGCAAAAACCCTAACTTTCAACATACTCTCAGTTCAGTACAATGCCCTTACGCCACGTTACTGGGAGCGCCTGTACGCCTGTACCACTGTAATGGCCGATGCTGGAGCCATTGTCTTATTGCTTCAATAACCTCTCCATCATTCACATACTGCATTTGATTGTTTTCATTGGCCCAAACAGATGGAAGTTGGAAGGTGTGAGATCTATACTGTATGTTGGATGAGGAAGAACAATCCAATGGAGTTTTGTGAGCTCCTCTCAGGTGTGCAGACCTGGATGAGACCTTGCATTGTCGTGGGGAAGGAGAAGTCATTTGCATTTCTGTAACAATGAACATGCAGAAGTTGGTTCTTCAGTTTCCTGATGGTTCCACAATACAATTCAGAGTTGATCATAGCACTATGAAGGAGGTCATCAAACAGAATAATGTGCCAAAAGACTATTTCCTTGACTACCAGCTGAGGATGTGGCTTTGATCTTTTTCTTCAGAGGAAAAGTGGTGTGGTGCTACACCATGGATTGCCATCTTGTTTCCAATTCAAAGTGAATGCATGTTTCATTGACTTGATGATGTTCAACAAAAAATTGTCATGATTAGCCTCATAATGTGCAAGTAATTCTGCACAGATGTTCCATTCATTACTCTTTATGGTGTCCTGTTAGGCAGTGAGGACCCAGCACTCACAAATCTCTGAGTATGCCAACTGGTGGATGAGTGTGTCAGCAGTACCAACAGATGTCTAGTTGTGCAGCCAGGTGTTTGAATGTGATCTGTTGATTATCTCAAATGAGAGTGTCTACACTTTCCAACATTGCAGGAGTTACAGCTGTTTGCGGCCGGCCAGTACGTGGGAGATTGGACGGGTTTGCATAACCTTCTTGCGATGATGACAGACGCCTCGCCCAATGACTTACTTATTTTTGTTCACTGCCATGTCTCTGTAGATGTTCTGTAAGTGCCCATGAATATCTGAAATGCTCTGGTTTTCACCAAAAGAGACTCAATGACAGCTCGCTGCCTGGAACGCTCCTCTGTTACAGATGCCATTTTGAAGGTTAACATATGGCACCATCACCTATCAGAACTTTGTGAAACTGTAGGGGGTGAAGTAGGAATATTCCATGATGACCCACAACAAATTCTACTTTTTTCCCAACCGAAATTGGCCAAGAAAAGAAACATGTTGCATTACTTACTGAACACCGCTCATACAAACAAAGACCATTTGGATGAGCCACTTGCAGTACCACTGTCTGAAGCAGCTGAGGTAACAGAAGGTATTAATTTATGTAATATTTTGTGCTTTATGCATCTTCAGAATCAGTTTTTATCGATCGTACCATTAATCCTTCAAATACAAATTTTTCAGTTGATGGACAGCAACAACTCACTGTTCAGCCTCGACTTTCCACAGCCCCTGGCGCTTTTCCTGGAATTTCCATTGCTCAGGACCATTCACCTGGACCTTTTAGTGCCAAAAATACATTGGCTGGTCCATCAACAGCCAAACAGAGATGAGTAAAAAAAATTGAGCACATGCCATCAGTACTTTATACATCGACAGTTCACTCTACAAATTATCTGCCTTCTGTATCTATATTCTGTCACCAAACACCTTTTTTTTCCATATGGAGAGCCTACTCAAAGAAGTGACCAATCCTGGGCTGACATTCACTCATTTCATAGAATATGTACATCACTACACACAGATATCATATTTGTCTTTTTTTCCAGTGTCGTGTACCTAATACGTCATAAATGTAATTTGTTAATGTTTTTATCAGACATGCTTTCCCATCAGTTCATTCAAAACAACTTTTTTTAAGCATAGTACCCCCATGAACCATGGACCTTGCTGTTGGTGGGGAGGCTTGCGTGCGTCAGCGATTCAGATGGCCGTACCGTAGGTGCAACCACAACGGAGGGGTATCTGTTGAGAGGCCAGACAAACGTGTGGTTCCTGAAGAGGGGCAGCAGCCTTTTCAGTAGTTGCAGGGGCAACAGTCTGGATGATTGACTGATCTGGCCTTGCAACACTAACCAAAACGGCCTTGCTGTGCTGGTACTGCGAACGCCTGAAAGCAAAGGGAAACTACAGCCGTAAATTTTTCCCAAGGACATGCAGCCGTACTGTATGGTTAAATGATGATGGGGTCCTCTTGGGTAAAATATTCCGGAGGTAAAATAGTCCCCCATTCAGATCTCTGGGTGGGGACTACTCAAGAGGACGTTGCTATCAGGAGAAAGAAAACTGGCGTTCTATGGATCGGAGCGTGGAATCTCAGATCCCTTAATCGGACAGGGAGGTTAGAAAATTTAAAAAGGGAAATGGATAGGTTGAAGTTAGATATAGTGGGAATTAGTGAAGTTCGGTGGCAGGAGGAACAAGACTTTTGGTCAGGTGAATACAGTGTTATAAATACAAAATCAAAACGGGGGAATGCAGGAGTAGGTTTAATAATGAATAGGAAAATAGGAGTGCGGGCAAGCTACTACCAGCAAGGTAGTGAACGCATTATTGTGGCCAAGATAGATACGAAGCCCACACCTACTACAGTAGTACAAGTTTATATGCCAACTAGCTCTGCAGATGATGAAGAAATTGATGAAATGTATGATGAGATAAAAGAAATTATTTGGGTAGTGAAGGGAGACGAAAATTTAATAGTCATGGGTGACTGGAATTCGAGAGTAGGAAAAGGGAGAGACGGAAACATAATGGGTGAATATGGATTGGGGGAGAGAAATGAAAGAGGAAGCCGTCTGGTAGAATTTTGCACAGAGCATAACTTAATCATAGCTAACACTTGGTTCAAGAATCATGAAAGAAGGTTGTATACATGGAAGAATCCTGGAGAAACTAGAAGGTATCAGATAGATTATATAATGGTAAGACAGAGATTTAGGAACCAGGTTTTCAATTGTAACATGTTTCCAGGGGCAGATGTGGACTCTGACCACAATCTCTTGGTTCTGAACTGTAGATTAAAACTGAAGAAACTGCAAAAAGGTGGGAATTTAAGGAGATGGGAGCTGGATAAACTGACTAAACCAGAGGTTGTAGAGAGTTTCATGGAGAGCGTAAGGGAACAATTGACAGGAATGGGGGAAACAAATACAGTAGAAGAAGAATGGGTAGCTCTGAGGGATGAAGTAGTGAAGCAGCAGAGGATCAAGTAGGTAAAAAGACGAGGGCTATTAGAAAACCTTGGGTAACAGAAGAAATATTGAATGTAATTGATGAAAGGAGAAAATATAAAAATGCAGTAAATGAAGCAGGCAAAAGGGAATACAAACGTCTCAAAAATGATATCGACAGGAAGTTCAAAATGGCTAAGCAGGGGTGGCTAGAGGACAAATGTAAGGATGTAGAGGCTTATCTCACTAGGGGTAAGATAGATACTGCATACAGGAAAATTAAAGAGACCCTTGGAGAAAAGAGAACCACTTGTATGAACATCAAGAGCTCAGATGGAAACCCAGTTCTAAGCAAAGAAGGGAAAGAAGAAAGGTGGAAGGAGTATATAGAGGGTCTACACAAGGGCGAAGTACTTGAGGACAATATTATGGAAATGGAAGAGGATGTAGATGAAGATGAAATGGGAGATATGATACTACGTGAAGAGTTTGACAGAGCACTGAAAGACCTGAGTCGAAACAAAGCCCCCGGAGTAGACAACATTCAATTGGAACTACTGACGGCCTTGGGAGAGCCAGTCCTGACAAAACTCTACCATCTGGTGAGCAAGATGTATGAGACAGGCGAAATACCCTCAGACTTCAAGAAGAATATAATTATTCCAATCCCAAAGAAAACAGGTGTTGACTGATGTGAAAATTACCGAACTATCAGTTTAATAAGTCACAGTTGCAAAATACTAATGTAAATTCTTTACAGACGAATGGAAAAACTGGTAGAAGCCGACCTCGGCAAAAATCAGTTTGGATTCTGCAGAAATTTTGGAACACGTGAGGCAATACTGACCCTACGGCTTATCTTAGAAAATAGATTAAGGAAAGGCAAACCTACATTTCTAGCATTTGTGGACTTAGAGAAAGCTTTTGACAATGTTGACTGGAATACTCTCTTTCAAATTCTGAAGGTGGCAGGGGTAAAATACAGGGAGCGAAAGGCTATTTACAATTTGTACAGAAACCAGATGGCAGTTATACGAGTCGAGGGGCATGAAAGGGAAGCATCGGTTGGGAAGGGAGTGAGACAGGGCTGTAGCCTCTCCCCTATGTTATTCAATCTGTATATTGAGCAAGCAGTAATGGAAACAAAAGAAAAATTCGGAGTAGGTATTAAAATCCATGGAGAAGAAATAAAAACTTTGAGGTTTGCCGATGACATTGTAATTCTGTTAGAGACAGCAAAGGACTTGGAAGAGCAGTTGAACGGAATGGACAGTGTCTTGAAAGGAGGATATAAAATGAATATCCACAACAGCAAAACGAGGATAATGGAATGTAGTCGAATTAAGTCGGGTGATGCTGAGGGAATTAGATTAGGAAATGAGACACTTAATGTAGTAAAGGAGTTTTGCTATTTGGGGAGCAAAATAACTGACGATGGTGAAAGTAGAGAGGATATAAAATGCAGACTGGCATTGGCAAGGAAAGCGTTTCTGAAGAAGAGAAATTTGTTAACATCGAGTACAGATTTAAGTGTCAGGAAGTTGTTTCTGAAAGTATTTGTATGGAGTGTAGCCATGTATGGAAGTGAAACATGGGTGATAAATAGTTTGGACAAGAAGAGAATAGAAGCTTTTGAAATGTGGCGCTACAGAAGAATGCTGAAGATTAGATGGGCAGATCACGTAACTAATGAGGAGGTATTGAATAGAATTGGGGAGAAGAGAAGTTTGTGGCACAACTTGGCAAGAAGAAGGGATCGGTTGGTAGGACATGTTCTGAGGCATTGAGGGATCACCAATTTAGTATTGGATGGCAGCGTGGAGGGTAAAAATCGTAGAGGGAGACCAAGAGAGGAATACATTAAGCAGATTCAGAAGGATGTAGGTTGCGGTAGGTACTGGGAGATGAAGAAGCTTGCACAGGATAGAGTAGCATAGAGAGATGCATCAAACCAGTCTCAGGACTGAAGACCACAACAACAACAACAAAATCCCCATGGTACACAGAGCTTGAACATCATGGTTATAATTGCAATTGACGAACTTAAGTGGGAAAACAAATTAAATACCTGTCTCCATATAACAACACACCGGTACAAGTCCCACTATCAAGTTGCTGCTCTGTACATTTTTTAAAATATCGGTCATGAGTGTGGCCTTTACAATGCATTTTTACAGAGAAGAATATTTATATAAAAATACCTAAAACATGAATTTGTCACCACAAACTGCCCTTATGTGTAAGACATTAAGAAAGGCACTTACACACCAAACAAGGATAAAACTAGTGGTACTTGTTACATACAGTAGCTACGGATTTAAAACTTAATAAATGATGAACAACTTGAGCTCACGATACTGTTCAAAATTGGACAGGATAGTAAACTCATTACTTGGATTTCAGCTGTAACCAGGGTGCAGGAACAGTATAATAAGCACAATAATTCTCATCGGTTTCTGGAGAACCCAGAAAAAGAGTGCCAGTGCACCATAACGGAGCCCTCAAGACCACCTGGAAGTAACATTGTGGCCACAGACTACCAGAGTGTAGAAGAATTGACAATACTTTCGTAATAGTCTTCCACAATGTCATCAGGTCATTGCAGGATCCACAAGACTCCATGCCACAGAATTCCAGATTACCATGCTGCCCCTTGACTTGTTCTACAGGGGCTGACAGAGCCTTTCATGATACACGTGCCTCTAGCAGTTGCATTTGTCCCACACTATTACTGATGTGCCAGCCACATTGAACTCACCACAGCTGACTGCTCTGGCCCAAGCCATCGCACTTAGTGTCACTTATGGCACCTCATGGGCAGCCACCACATGACCCAGGTGCTGCAATCCAAGTCTCTCCAGTGGCAGCTTGCATGCACCCAAATAGTCTCCTGCTCACTGCACAAGAAACGCTTGTGATGATAAGTTTAGAGAGAACAATCAAACTGACAGAGGTGGTAGAAGGCGCAGTGAAACCATAGCAAAAAACAAATTGCTACACGCTATCCAAGGGTCATTGTCAGTGTGTTCTATGCATTCCTTTCACCTACAGTATTTCTTGAGGCAACACATTTGACGTGTGGTTCACTATCTTCATGATTATCCCTGTTGGATTAGAGGCAGGCCACTATTCAGCTATTGAGAATTGTTCTATGTCATTCCTCTGTAGCATTTCTTTCCACTCTCTTGAAATAAACTGTCGATGATTGTCAGTCAGAAACTGTTTATGCTTGCATTCATTTGTGAAGCAATGGTTGTCCAGTTTTGCAGACATCTCCTTTTTTTTTGCTCCTCTCAGTATGTACTAGTTGTCATACTTTGAACTCACCTCTAATACCACCATTGGCTGCATTAAATTTCCACAAGATTTCTGTAAAGGACCAAATAAATCTATGGCCACAATATCGTTAATGCCTTTTGATATTGTTTGGTGCATAGACGCTTGGTGTCTTAACAGCTGCTGCCTTTGCCTTCAGGCATATGTCACATGTGTGGAGGATCTTACGAATGTTTCTGTGGATTTCCAAAAAATAGACACACTCAGCATTTGTCTGCGCCAAAATGGTCATTTCTGGAATTCATGGACTGCAACAGGTATTCAATTTTGTGTTCCAGAATACAATACCCAAGCCTGTGTTAACTCATTCAGGTGCTGATAGATTGTTTGATGAATCAGATAGTATTTCCGCTGCACAACTGTACTTTAATGTTCTTCAGTTGCAGATGCTCAATCTCCCATGATATTCTTAAGTAACTTTGTCAGGTATGATTTATATGGCACTTCCAGTATCAAATTAATGTAGTGTTCTGGCTTCCAGGACATTAGATAACTCTAAATTGCTAATGTGCAAAATCAGGACCCATCTAGGAAGGTAGCTGTGGCGCAATTTTCTTTACAGAAGAAAATAATGTCTTATCATGATTACAACCGTAGTGACCCTGAATGTGAATCCCTGCAGGATTGCAGGTGCCTCTCTTTCATTTACGGTGTACTGCCACCCCCACTTGGTCAGACACCTGCACCTGCTCATAGACATGATAGGTCTTATGTTACCATAGTCAGCCTCATTTATTGGTACGGATATACACACAGTCCAAAATGCAAACTATCTCAGGCCATGGAGATCTAATTATTCAAGTATGGACATAAAAGTAATTGTAGATTACACAGATGTCTTAATCTCATCAGATCGCCATAGGCATTCCCCAGTTCATCTCCATAGAGTCTTCTTTTTCAGTAGGTGCAATCATTAATAAGCTTCCTATACCATCCATATAAGCTAAGGAATCCTCGTAAGCTGCTTCTTACAGTAAGGCACTGCAAAACTTAAAAATTGCTTTTAATTTTGCATCCTCTGGTTTTATTCCTTGTACATTGGTAACATGCCTCAGAAACTTTATTGTATCTTTTCCAAATTCTGACTTCTTTAAATTTGCAGTTACACCCTCTGTCTCAAAAGCCATGAGTTGTTGTTGTTGTGGTCTTCAGTCCTGAGACTGGTTTGATGCAGCTCTCCATGCTACTCTATCCTGTGCAAGCTTCTTCATCTCCCAGTACCTACTGCAACCTACATCCTTCTGGATCTGCTTAGTGTATTCATCTCTTGGTCTCCCTCTACGATTTTTACCCTCCATGCTGCCCTCCAATGCTAAATTTGTGATCCCTTGATGCCTCAAAACATGTCCTACCAACCGATCCCTTCTTCTAGTCAAGTTGTGCCACAAACTTCTCTTCTCCCCAATCCTATTCAATACCTCCTCATTAGTTACGTGATCTACCCACCTTATCTTCAGCATTCTTCTGTAGCACCACATTTCGAAAGCTTCTATTCTCTTATTGTCCCAACTAGTTATCGTCCATGTTTCACTTCCATACATGGCTACACTCCATACAAATACTTTCAGAAATGACATCCTGACACTTAAATCTATACTCGATGTTAACAAATTTCTCTTCTTCAGAAACAATTTCCTTGCCATTGCCAATCTAAAGCCATGAGTATGTCTTCAATCATCTTCACTTGTTTTTCCCATGTTGGACTTCCGATTAAACTGCCATCTGCATACATGGTCACCTTAGTAATTAACTGTTCGCCAAGTACTTTGTTGATTGATCTTATGAAAGCTGAGGTGGAAATATTGAAACCAAACAGTAGAATACAGTATTTGTAGCTGCTTCCAATGTACAAAAATGTTGTGTGCTATCTGAAATCCTTGTGAAATGGTACTTGCTAGTATCCAGACCTCAAGTCACAAAACACTTTCATCCCATGGAACTTATGGAGTAAGTCTTCTAAGTTTTTATGTCTGTCTCACTGTGGAATTAATATCTTAGTCACTGTGTGTGCATTTAGAAAGAGTCTGATGTCCTAATTTTGCTAACAACAAGAAAGAGTAATGACCCAGAAACAGCCAAATATTATAAAAACTACTGTCCTACATTAAGAAAGGTTATTAAAAAGTCCAGAAGCATGTGCATCATGTCTGAGATTAATACCTTTGATAACAAAATCAAAATAATTTGGAATATTATTACAAGGGAGACAGGACAACCAAGAGTACAGGATGACGGCATCACCATCAAAGCGAATGGAAACTTGATAAACAACAAGCAGGAAGTCGAAAACATTTTGAATAATCATTTTTTTAATGTTGTAGAGAAAATAGGATCTAAATGTTCATTAGAAGAAGCAAGGCAGTTAATGGAACAGGCCTTACCCACACCATTTGATACAATTGAAATTCCACCCACCTCTCCTGCTGAAATCAGGAAGATAATAAACTCTCTCAAGAATAGAAGCTCACATGGGATTGATGGCATTTCCAGCAGGATAATAAAAGCTTGTTCCCAAGAAATAAGTGGGATTCTTAGCCACATATGTAATAGCTCTCTGAAGCAGGGTATTTTCCCAGATAGACTGAAGTATGCCATTGTTATACCACTGCATAAAAAAGGGGATACGTCTGATGTCAACAACTACCGTGCAATCTCTCTTCTGACTGCCTTATCCAAAATTCTTCAAAAAGTAATGTATTGTAGAGTAGCTTCACACCTTTGTAAAAATAAAGTTTTAACAAAATGTCAGTTTGGTTTCAGAAAGGTTTTTCAACGGAAAATGCTATATATACTTTCACTAATGAAATATTAAATGCTCTGAGTAACCGGAAGTCACCCGTTCGGATTTTTTGTGATCTATCAAAGGCTTTTGATTGTGTAAATCATGGAATACTTCTAGATAAGCTCAAGTACTGTGGTATGAATGGGACAGTGCTCAAATGGTTTAAATCATACCTAACAGGAAGAGTGCAGAAAGTTGAAATAAACGGTTCACATAATATGCAAAAAACTGGTGATTTCTCAAACTGGGGAACAATCAAGAATGGGGTGCCGCAAGGTTCAGTCTTGGGTCCTCTGCTGTTCTTAATATATATATTAATAACTTGCCATTCTATATTCACGAAGATGCAAAGCTGGTACTTTTTGCCGATGATACAAGTATAGCTATCACACCCGACAGACAAGAATTAACTGGTGAAATTGTAAACGATGTTTTTCAGAAAATCATTACGTGGTTCTCTGCAAATGGGCTCTCATTAAAGAATGACCCCATTAATAAATATAGACTTCGATCAGAAATCGGTAGCTAAGGTAGAATATTCCAAATTTCTAGGTGTATGCATTGATGAGGGGTTGAACTGGAAAAAACACACTGAGGATCTGCTGAAACATTTGAGTTCAGCTACTTATGCCGTTAGGGTCATTGCAAATTTTGGCAATATACATCTGAGTAAATTTGCTTACCACACCTATTTTCATTCTCTGCTTTCGTATGGCATTATATTCTGGGGTAACTCATCATTGAGTAAAAGAGTGTTCATTGCACAAAAGCGTGTGATCAGAATAATTGCTGGAGCTCATCCAAGATCATCCTGCAGACACTTATTTAAAGAGCTAGAAATCTTCACTGTAGCCTCACAATATATATATTCACTTATGAAATTTGTTATTAACAATCTGAATGAATTCAAAAGTAATAGCAGTGTACATGGCTACAACACTAGGAGAAAGGATGATCTTCACTACTCAAGGTTAAATCTAATTTTGGCTCAGAAGGTGGTAAATTATGCTGCCACAAAAGTCTTTGGTCACTTACCTAGTAGCATCAAAAGTCTGACAGATAGCCATATAGCATTTAAAAGGAAATTAAAAGAATTTCTTAATGGTAACTCCTTCTACTCTATTGAGTGTCATGTAATATTTTGTCGAATGTAATATTTTGTATAGATACCTTTTATTAACCTGACACATTCCACATCATTACGAAGTGTCATATTCATGATCTATGGAACAAGTACTAATCTGATCTAATCTAATCTAGTTGACCGTTTGATAATTCCTATCTGTAGTGTCTTTTGAATTTCCTCATACACTGCTCCACATTTGACTGTTAGATTGGATATGGCCTTACCAAAAAGGCCCATACTATCCTGGCCGTATGGAAAGCTACTGTCCCCACACCCTCCATCCAACAGTTTTCTGACCCGTCGGTCCTGTCACCTCTTTCCAATTCACGCCCGCACCCTACCGTGTGACACACTGGTCTTTTCCCCTTCTCTGCTCCTCTCCTTTTTCACTCCCCCCACAGCCTCCTGACATTGTGTCTGGCAGCCTTATCCTGCCTCCTATCTAGTCCTCGCATGCTCCACCAGAGTCTCTCTCTCCATCTGCACACTGCTATCTCTGCCCCTCCTCCATCCCTGTTGTACCCATTCAACAGGCCAGCTCATTGGTCAACCAACAGAGAACATGCTGAATAGCATGTAATGCATGTAATAGCACAAAATAGAAATATGTTATTGATTACTGATTCACAGAAGATTATAGGATCATAATGGAAAGAGTGCCAGACTCTTGACTGATAATAATTTGTAATAAGTGAAGTCCAGTTAGCTAAAAGATAAATAAGCCAAAGAGCACCATCACAATGCATGCAGTGAAATTTTATAACAAATTATTTGAGTGTCTGAATTAAACATTCAAGGTGGTCAATCAGAAAGAGATAAGCATTGAGAATGGTTTGCAGGGAATTGATTAAAATGAGAGATCACTTCTGTGGCAGACTTTGAGGCTCACAAAACCCATCTTCTTAAGTGTTGATCATCATCTGAGACCTTATGAACTATGAATGATTGAAATGATAGAGAAGAATTCCTGTGCTCCATATGGAAGTGGAATAGTTATGGAGGAGATTATTCTGGTATCTTATGTACTGTTCACCATACAACATACAGTGGTGTGTAAAGTATAGATTTAAATGAAGAAGCCTTTGAGAGAGAATTCAAAATTGCTGTTATGGACCTCCATGTTACTGCTACTGCATAAGAGCTGTGCACTCACAGACTTGCCTAGTTAGCAGAACAACACTGAAGAAACATCCGACTCAGTAAGTAGATACAGGCAAAAAAAGCACTGTGCAGTATCTACTGTTTTACTCCAAAGTTTTGGGAGCCTGTGTTCAAATAAGTGTGTAGAAACATATAGCTTCCTCTAACTTCTGTGTTACATAATTTATTTCAGTTTAAAATTAAAGAAACATGTATACACTGAGACATACTGACTGTCATTTTTCCCATGCACTATATGCAAATGGAATAGTTAGGGAGGGTACGATTGTGGTATCCTGTGTACCGTTCACCATACATCACGCAATGGTCTGTAAATTATAGCTTTAAATGAAGAAGACCTCTGGGAGAGAATTCAAAGCTCCTGCTGTGGACTGCATGTAGGGATGTTGTTGATGGGGTGACAGTGCTCAGTATTTCCAATTTGGACCTCCCAAGTTGCTACATGCCTAAATTGCTGCTACTGCGTAAATACTTGACATCACAGCTACTGCAGATGAGACTTGATACTTGGCAATTGCACAAGTAGGCATGAATTAAGTTAGCTTACAATGTTCTAAATAAATATCTCAAAATCTTAGTAAATTAATGTACCTATGCAAATTGTCCCTAAGAAGTACAAGTAACGTGGGAAGTTTAATCAAGTGTTAATTAATGTAAAATGCAATATACACCATATAGCAGAGATGCTGATTTACAGATAGGCGCGCATGTGCCAACGCAACTCACACACACAGCTGCAGTCTCAGACAATTGAAGCCACACAGAGAATGCGGTCTTGTGTGTGAATTGCATTTTCTCTGCTGTATGGTGAGTAGCAACTTTCCTTTTCATAATATTGTTACATTCCATCCTGGATTTTCCATCGTTTAAAATGCATTGTATTTTTTCTGGTAATATTTTCAAAGTTATGTATTTTTAAATATTGTGTACTGATGTGTGGATTTACAGTGGATTCTAGTGATGCAAATAAATACATTATTCACAAAATTCTGACTCAGGAACCACAGTCAATGTTGCAATACATTTGTTGCTGATGCGCGTTTATTCACATTCCCAGCAGCTAG
Organism: Schistocerca serialis cubense; assembly: GCF_023864345.2. NCBI lineage: Eukaryota > Metazoa > Arthropoda > Insecta > Orthoptera > Acrididae > Schistocerca > Schistocerca serialis. The sequence continues at coordinate 388,225,849 of NC_064645.1, forward strand.
TGTACATAATCACATTATTGTGCATAACTGTTATACCCAACTCATATGCAAATTTTAATTAATTCACTGACTGAAAATGTTACAGTGGATGCACTGAAGTATGGAAGTGTCAGAATATGTCCATATTTAGAATGTTTAAATCAAATAATATTCGCTAGCTTTTTACTTAATATTTCAAATGTTTTTTATTCCAGTCTTTGATCACAATATGAATTCTTTAGACAATGACCGGTTTCAGTCTGTAATGACCATCCTCATGTCTATAATATACAAATATATACACCTATTGAGCAGTGTGTCTTTCAACATAATACAGCAATATGTATCGCAATATACTATCTTATAACCAGGGAAATGTACAGAAAATATGGTAAAACGTACCTTTTTTACACCATGTCCTAAAGTGATAAGGCCATAATGGCATCGTCAAAACATATAAATATAATCAGCATAGCATCGTCATATAGATCTAAAATAAGGTGTAGAATAGACCGCATCGTCCACAGAGTCATTATTGCAACTGGCTACAGAAGCACAGTAGCTGCCAGTAATTTGTTTGCCTACATCCTCCCTAGATGTTGCTACTGTCGGCTTAGATGTAGTCATCATTTACACAAAAAACATAATCTGATAAAAACACATTATGTAAAATGCATGCAGCATACTTTTAAAATTGATAACTATTATAGAAACCAATTGTGATGCATTAAAAGACGAATACAGTTACCCATATAAAATTATTAAAAGGAAATATATGAATAGAATAGGACCGATCCTTTTTATGGTGAATTTACGGTCAACAATTAATATACGTATTACATTGCATGTAGCAACCTATAAATTGCCTATGGAAGATAAAATGTCTATATGACAGCTGAAAAAAGGACAGATCAATGAGCAGCGCCCTCTGTTGGGTCGGCCGTCAGGATGTTATTTAGGCGTGCACTGATCTTATGAACTTAACCACTAGAGGGCTTTACGTACAATATTATATGTCTCCCACAGAAAACTTTTAAACAACATATTAACAGTCAATAAATAAAATTATATAGTCTGGTTAAACATTCAATGAGCAGGTAGGACATAATCAATTACAGGATTAGTGCGATTAATGTATGGAAGTAGGCAAATGTCTGCTGTTCTCGACATAAATCGTCAAGTAAGGCTAGGTATAAATACACGAGGCATTACTTGGTTATCGTAGTACGTTATCAAACAAAGCAAAGTAGGCATTGGGCACAAAATCGCTTTGCCCATTGAGCACCTTAGTGGGCTCATGCTATTTCGCTTTGTAAATCTCCAACTCCTCCAGCAAGTCAAGAGCGCGACCCTTCTCTGCCCTGTGTAGAATACGCATACAGCTCTCGATATTGCCTAGGGTGTGGCCGGTTTCTGCCAATTGCATTCCCAATGCAGTTATGTTATGTGCCTGCAAATGCTCCCTGAATCTAACCAGGACATGCTGTAACAAAGGTACGTTTTTCTGTATTTTCTGCGCATTTCCCTGGTTGTATGATAGTATATTGTGATACATATTGCTGTATTATGTTGAAAGACACACTGCTCACAAGGTGTATGTATTTCTATATTATAGATTTGAGGATGGTCATTATGGACTGAAACCGCTCATCGTCTAAAGAATTCATGTTGTGACCAAAGACTGGAATAAAAAACATTTGACAGTATTACATCACTGTTTGTGTACGTGACCATGTCGCAGTTGGTGATACTTAATGTTTATTATTAACCACAGAATTTTTTGTGTCAGTAAGCATGAGATTATAATCCTGACGTCCAAAGTTGTTGATAAACAGTATCTTTTAGAGTGTCAACCAAATTTAGAATTCCATCTTATGATTGTTGATTAAATTCAGTAGATTTCTCAGTTTGACTTTTATTGTTGTAGGCTCATGAACTGGCTGTGGAAGTTAGACGTATGTGGAAAGCAATGAAAGAGACTCAGGAACATGGCCAGCTGCTGAATCAGAGACAAAGGCTCTTCGGTGATCCTATAACTCCTTTTGATGCACTTGTGAGGCTCATTAAGGAATCTGAACCATACAGAAACATGTGGCTTGCAACATCAGGTATCTTTTGTCTGTAATGCATAATGTAATGTAATGTTTAAATAAGTTACACATTCTTTAAGTAAAAATGCACTTGGTCATTTCTTTTTATAATAGAGTATGTCTCATGGTGAATTATGTTTAGCAATTTAGCAACAATTTTATGTTCTCTAAATACATGTTTTATGACATAAATTATGAGCTCTAATAGCTTAATATTTAACATTAAACTGCATTCATTTATGATTCAAATTTGTTAAAAAAAGAATGGTGAAGAATGTAAAAGAATATGAAGAATGATAAGTAATAGCTAAACTCGTGGCAATTAACACAAAATGGTTTAAACTAATGTATTATTCTTTATTTTATGCAAATACTATTTCTGGGATTGTCAACTCATTTTGAGGAGGGGGTGGGGGTGGACAATTTTAATGTGAGGTCACTTCCAAACAGTATTAGTAGCTGATGAAATGATGACAGACAGTTATCAAGGCCTTGGTGATAATTGGCTGTTAATAATGTGGAAGAACTGGTAATAGGAGGAGATACAAGTAGATACCTTCATATAATTCTAAAGTTAAAAAATAGAGAATTGAAGAGGATAAGACATTTAGAGAATGGTTTTGATGAGGGACACCAGAAACAAAGGAAGAAATAAAGTGAGAAAGAGGGAGGCGCAAAAAGTGGTTGTAGAGGCAAAGAGAAAGTTGATGAATAAATGGACCACAATGGTGGAACAAGATAATAAAAGATTTAAAAGCTACTGTATGGAATGAGTAGACATAGGAGAAGATGAATAAATGGCAGAGAATAAAATAATCATTGATAAGGATAGAAATGAGGAGGTGGAAGAGGAGAAGGAGGATGAGGAGGAGGAGGAGGAGGTGGAGGTGGAGGAGGAGGAGGAGGAGGAGGAGAAAGTTAAAGAGATGTCAAGGACATATTTGATGATTTGCTGCATCCACATGGAACAGTGGAGGAAGCTAGAGATGTAGAAGAGTAGAAGAGATAGTGGAACGGAAATATGGAGAGATATAATGTGATAGAAGAGATGAGGGTGTACACCTGCTGTACAGAGTTATGAATGTTATATGCAAGAAAGTGAGAATTCCAGAAAACTCAAAGAGGGAATAACAGTCCAGTTTTCAAGAAAGAAAGACAAAATATTTAAAAAAAACTATGGCATTGTCATGCTTAAGTGCTACTGTGCAAAGCTATTTTTGAGAAGACTGGAGGAATGAACGAGGATAACAAGGTAAGAGCAACTTAGGAAAGTATAACTTCAGGTCAGGACAGTGCATAGTAGATCCCCTGTTTGCAGGTAGACAGATGCTGGAACACCACCGTGTATAAAGGAGAGACATACTGATGGTCATCTGTTATTTAGGGAAGCACACAAAACTGTGTCCAGATTTAAAGTGTAGTGGGGACTGAGAAGAAAAGGGTCAGGGGAGGAGCATAGTTTTCTACTGTCACAATCACCCCCCACCCCAAATCCCCCCACCAAATATGACTCACCATCACCAATTATAATGTGCCATGAGTGACAAGTATTCCAATAATGATAACTAAATACTTTTTTTGCATCAGTGCTTAGTTCATCATATTAGCATAACTTACAAGAAATGCCGTTCACAGCATTGGAAATCCATTTGTCTGAAAATTTGAGAATCACATGTGTCACACAATCAGGCTATCTATCACAGCATGGACATCAGGATACTTTACACAATATAAATTCATAGTGTGCGGACTCTATAATCAGTACTTCATTTAAATCCAAGATGTGAACACAGGTCTACAAACTGTGGCTGTGCAAACATTCAATGAAATTAACACTACTTCTTTCTGTTGCCTATGCCTTCATGTGGGAGGTCAGTCTTTATGTTGTTTTTTCTGCTGAGTGTATGGTCTTTCTGCTTTGTGTTGCCTTACACAACTGCCTATGCTTTTCCAGTTCTAGGTTTGTGCTCTGTGTCAGATTTGTTGACAGCAGGCACTGAATAAGTACCTTCTATGTGAAATCTTCTGTGCAGATGATCATGCCAGAAACCATCTGACTTCGGGTAATCTACAGGTTGCAAGCCCATCTATTTGCAAGACTGTCACACAAGCAACTGAAAAGCATCCTGTATTAAACACCCGTGCAGCTTGTAATTCCTAGAATTCCTTACTATTTTTCACTCTGCTTTATTCTCCAAAAATTAGCAGATAAATTTGGAATTTTTTTATGCACTATATAAATGCTATATGCTTTTCTTTAGGAGGGAGTGGTGAGGGGAGGGGACAGGGGACAACAGGTCATGACACTCATGGCCCCTTTCCTCCCAGATCTATGTCTGCTGAGAATGAAAGAATTGAACTAGTGAAGAATAATTTGCATGAGAGTGGGAAGAAAGAGATCAGAATGGCTGAAGCAGAGAAATGATCCAAGCTAAGGAAGCACACATCTCCATTACTTTCCATAATGTCGATTGGTGAAATAATAACACAAGTAGCAAGAGAGGCAGGATGGCAGCAACACTTGTTGTTGATAATTTGATGTGGCTAAACAATGAGGGAAAAGCACAGAAGTAATTTGATCTTTGGGAAGAAGTTTTCCAAGAGTATGGAATAAAATTAACAGCAGAGAAGTGTGAGCTGGTATTGAGCCTACAGTATTTAGCAACAGACTTCCCTATAAAAAATTTTGGTTCCTCTGCGGCCTCACATGTGGGATAATTCTAAAACATGATGTGAACTGGACTGACAAAATAATCTAAGCCCCAATGTGTGCACTGTACACCCACTTGCTGCTGAGAAATCAAGTTAAACACTAACTTCATAATCTCGTGTCCTGAAGAAAGAGCTCCTCATTTTTTCAGGTTTAAACACAGAGCTTCCACACATTCTAGTCTTTCCAATTCCCAACATGCAATTCCATATTACTATACTTTCCCCACTGCTTCTGTTTGCTTGGTTCCCACTGGCTGCCACTATCAATTCTTACTTACTAAGCTGCTCAGTTTTACCAATGTGCATTACATTACATAGTAATACAGCTGAAGAATTAAATGGCCAACATCAGTGAGAGTGTTCATACTCAAAATGAAATAAAAACAACACATCATATGTCTAAATGAATTGCTTCTCTTAAAACATTCCATTAAAGGATCTGCCACCTCCAATGCATTAACAACTGTACATGAATTAGTTATTCTCTATACCTGTTATTCAATCACAAAGGTTGACCAATATCACAAACATCCTTTATTTTGTTAGTTCAGTACTAGGTACTTCAAACTTTCATTTTATAAAATTTCATTAACAGGAATATTCTATTGATAAACTAAGACATATGTACCAAGTGTATAAGTATGAAATGCTATAAAGATTTGACACTGCACCATTTTGTTGTGCCATCAACAAGTGTCAGATGTGTATGAGTGATAAATTAGAAAAAGTGATTTTTTGTTTTTATTTGAAGAAAACTACTGCTTAATCATATCGATTGCTTTGAGAAGCTTATGGTGAACATGCTCTATCACAAGATACATGTGATGATGTTTTCAGCCTTTCAAAAATGGTGGCTTTGATGTTATAGACAAGGACTGTGGAAAATCGTCAATACAATATGAAGATGTGGAATAGGGAGCGTTATTGAATGAAGATGATTTGCAAACACAAAAACAACTCACTGAGCAATTGGGCGTTCGTCAACAAGCTGTTTCCAATTGGCTAAGAGAGATGGGAAAGATTCAGAAGCATGTGTTGAATGACAGGCAAATGGAAATGCGTAAAAACACATGATATTTTGCTCACTCAATACAAAAGGAAGTCATTTTTGTATTTTATAGTTACAGGTGATGAAATTGGATTTATTTTGAGAATCCCAAGCACAAAAAATCACGAGTAGACCGAGGCACACCATCCACATCGACTGTAAGATTGAATCACTTTGGGAGAAAGACGATACTCTTGTGTTTTGTGGGACCAGAGGGTTGTGGTCTATTATGAGCTGTTAAAACATTGGGAAACTTTTGTTACCAACAACAATTGAATGATTTGAATTGATCACTGCTTGAAAAAAGCCCACAATACTGAAAGAGGCAACACAAAGTCAATTTTCTTCACAACAGTCCTCCTTCACATAAGGCAAAGCCAGTTTGCGACATGTTGGAAGACTCAGATGGGAAGTTCTGTGGCTTACTCACCAAACTTGGCTCCTTCTGATGACCACTCGTTTGCATCGATGCAGCACTTTGGTTCATACAAAGATGTGAAATAATGGCTTGATGAATGGTTTGCAGAAAAAGGGAAACATTTTTACTGGCGTGATATTCAGAAATTGATGGGAAAAATGTATAACAAACGATGGAGCGTACTATGAATAAAGCACTGTTTATCATTCTTCTGAATTCAACAAGTTTTTTAGACAAAAATCTACATTTCATACTTGTACTCTTGGTAATCTGCACATTTTCAGTATCAAGTAAGGATGTGCAAATTTAGAAATTAGGTGATCTAGTTTTGCATGTTGTGATATGTGCAAGAAGTGTCAAGTTTGGTTTGGTTGAATTATACCTCAGTGGCCTGTGTAGCGAGAGCTGCTCCTCTACACCATTGCTGTTTGGTGGCTTTCCCTCCTTGGGTCAGGCCTAGTTTGATGGCTAGCGTATCTGCTGCTGCTGCTAAGCACCCTGTCAACTATACATTTTGCATAGAATAATAGCATCCCTTTCAACTTTCCTTACTGGAAATATTTCAGTCCCATTTGCATACAGAAACATCCTGTCCTACTGCAGTATTTCTAATGGAAACCACAACAAAAGGTTTATAGACCTGGCTGCTCACAGCTTAAGTTCTCTCAAGTGCTCTGTACTCAGTATTCCTCATTGGAAATCTTTAAGTTATTAAAACCCACACTCAGGTGTTTCTCAGTGACCATCTGCGTGGCTTCCACCTGCACCACTAACAAGTATGATTTTCTTCATTGTCAGGGTCTGCTTGGAACACAAGAATAAGTGTTCTCTGATCTTCACACCATCCCTCTGTTGCTATTCTGGTGTAGTTTTCTACTCTCTCCTGAAAGCATTCTTCTACACCTTTCAGTCATTCCGCTTGATATCTTACCCTTCATCAATCTTCCTGGGTATCTTCTTATCATCCATTCTCTTCACATGCTCATACTACTTTAAACTTTTTCCTGAATCTTTCCTTGTTGGGTTTCCTTATGGGTTATCTCCTCAGTCATCTTTGGTATTACAGGAGGGGTCTGGGTAATTTGGCTCTTCTCTTTAATCTTCCCCAACCTATCCCTATCCCTCTCTTCTACCTAAGTAAAGATTAGTCCCAAAAACAAGAAGAGTATAATATACTTTTTCGGGTGTCTATCAGTAATTCTAAACATTTCACCTCATGAAAGTATCTTTTTTTCATTTCTTCCATTTTCCTAAGTTATACTCCCAGGTACTTGAAAGATTCCACTGATCACAGCTAATGCCCACTAACTATCATGTTTTCTGTAGATCTATTCCTTTTACCTGTTTCACCAGCAAACATTTCTTTGCAGTAAATTCCCAAAGATGTAATTACTTCTGTACTTCTAGGTCATTGTCTGCCTACATCAAGTTATTCATGAATCATGAGGGATATTTCAAGTCAGCTATTGTGGATTTGGCTTAGAGCTTATGTTGCTCAGGAAATTTGTACTGTTACAACAGCACTGTGTATTTAGTGATTAAACTACTGAGTTTAAAATAAGTAGTGGTGTCACCTAACTTGTTTGATAAAATTAACTCCAGCTACATTTATTTATTTATGTTGCAGGTAACAAATCTGCAAAAAACTGCCATTTTTTGAAAATAGGAACTCTTTTGCAGTAGCGTTCAATTGGTCTCTAGGCAACACCTAATGAGTCAAAATCATTCGAAGTAGACCTGATCATGTGTTTATGTTCTCCTTCCAAGACATGTTTATTAAAACAGAGTGGTAACTTGCATGACTCCCTATTAAAATTGCCAACTAAAGCAGTTCCTATGCACACTTATCTTTCCTGCTTAGAATATCAACCCTTTCTCAATTTTTTGTATGCCTCCTTGATGCCCTTTCTGTGGTATGGTGTCTTGCTTGCTGCAAGCCAACACTGGTCAGTCTCTTAATCTGGTCTATATCCACCACAGTGGTGCATGTGCTCTAGGTCTTCAGCTGTTGATTTTTCCTTCTGTGATTGTTCTTTCCATTGCCTCTTGCCTTCTAGAAATGTAATCAAAATATTTCAACTGATTTTGGTTGAAAAGTGTCTACAGTCTTGTTCTGATGTCAAGCTGCCTCAGGATCGATTCATTGGTTTGATCTCCTGTCCACGGTATTTGACGTACTCTTCTGTAGCACCACATTTCCAGAGCATCAAACCTGTGATGATCTGCTATCTTCAGTGATCAAATTTCAGCTGCATATTTCATGATAGGGAGTGTGAGTTTTTGTCTTGACAGTTACAGTGCCCTTCCAGATTCAAACAAGTTTTGCTGTAGAATTCCTTGTAGTTGAAATGCAGCTATGGATTCCAGGTTTGCATTCTGCAGTATTAATGACAACAGATCCTAAGTACTCGAAGCAACTGATGACCACATAGCCACCAGTTCTTGTGATGTCTGGTCTGTTGTCATTAGGGTGATCTACAGTCGTCACTTTGGTCTTTGTGTTGTTGATTTTGAGACCATATTCACTACTTCATTCGGGCTACTTTTGCATGAAGATTTCCAGCTGATGTTCATTTTGCAATTATCGGAGTGTCATTCCTTACCTGAGATTGTTAATTTCTCTGCCACTTACAACAGAGCCATCATACCAATCTTCAAGTACCTCCCTCATAACGTGCTCACTACATGCATTTAACAGTAATGGAGAGAGAATGAAACCTTGTCTGACACTGTGTTTGAAAAGTACAGTCTCCGGATCAGATAGACAAGGTGTCTTGGTGTACCCATTGTGATGATGAGTGTCCACAGCTTTGAGCATTTCATCTTGTCAAAAGCTTACTTTTAATCCACAAAGCACATGAATATTCTGATATTATATTCCCTTGCCTTCTCTATGGACTGCTGGATGTTTAGGATCTGCTCAGGGGTTCTAAAGTCTGAAATAAACGCAGTTTGTTCATGTGACATTTGTGGAAGCGAGAAGGTTTCAGCCTCTCATTCAGCCTCTTGGTGTACCCATTGTGATGATGAGTGTCCACAGCTTTGAGCATTTCATCTTGTCAAAAGCTTACTTTTAATCCACAAAGCACATGAATATTCTGATATTATATTCCCTTGCCTTCTCTATGGACTGCTGGATGTTTAGGATCTGCTCAGGGGTTCTAAAGTCTGAAATAAACGCAGTTTGTTCATGTGACATTTGTGGAAGCGAGAAGGTTTCAGCCTCTCATTCAGTATAGTGAATGTGATTTTATGGGCACGGGAGGGCTATAGTTTGATAGTTTGTGCAGTCAAGTGGAGAACTTTGCTTGAACAGTGGTATGAAAATGGAGTGGCACCATTACTTTTGCCAATTATTATTATTATTATTATTATTATTATTATCATCACCAAATGTACTACTAGGAGATCAGTACAGACCGGTAGCAATTGGAAGCACTTAGTTTTCTACAACAAACTTTATTGCTGATATTCAAAATTTTATACGTTAGATGCTGGAATGAAGTCTAGTTGTATGAGCAGCAAAAGGTCATACAGTATGTGATACATCCCCATCCTACCTCTTACACTGCCAGATCAAAAGTACACCCCTGTATAATGCAAAATTAACCACTTGATGTCATGAGAGATGGATCCACCATTACAAAGGAAGGAAGGAAGGAAGATAAGGGTTTTACATCCTGTCCACAATGAGGTCATTAGAGATGGAACACAAACTCAGATTGGAGACATCCTGGAATTTGTCTAGTGCAACTTAGGAAAGTCATGGAAAACATAAATGTGGATGGCAGGACACAGATTTGAACATTTGTCCTTCCAAATGCAAGTACAGTGTGCTAACCAATGTGCTACCTCACTCAGTTCCACCAGTATAAAAGGAGACAGGAAGTATTGCGTTGCAGTAGATAAGCAGTATCAACAGAATGGGTTGGTCAGGACAGCTCAGTGACTTAGAATGTGGACTAATCATTGAATGTCACGTGAATAACGAGTTAATCAGAAGCATTTCGGCACCTCAAAATCTGCTCAGGTTGACTGTTGGTGATGTGATTGTGAATTGAAAACATAAGGAAACAACCATAGTTAAACCTAGACTAGGCAGTTCCTGTTGAACAATTTGGAGGGTGGTTGTAAAAAATCGCATGAAATCAACAGAAGAAATCACGTGTTAGTTCCAAAGTGCTACCAGCAATCCAGCTAGCTCAGGGAAGGTGCATAGAAAGTTAAAAAGAATGGGACACGACGGTTGAGTAACTGCTCATAAACCGTACATTTCCATTGTCAGTGCTAAGCGATGCTTGAGGTTGTATAAAGAATGGTGCCACTTGACAGTGGATGATTAGAAATTAGTTAATTTGGAGTGAGTCACTCTCTACACTATGGCAATGCGGTGGACATGTTTGGGTTTGGTGAATGCCTGGAGAACATTACTTACCATCACGTGTAGTGCGAACAGTGCAGTATGGATGGGGTGGTGGGATGGTATCGGTGTGTTTTTGTGGTTACAGTGTATTTGTTCTCTTATTGCCATTACGAAGAAACTAAATGTGGAAGGATATGAATGCATTTTACAGGATTGCATACTGTATAGAGCAGAGGAACTTTTCAATGACGACAACTGATTGTATTGACATGGATTTGCACCCTTTCATAAAGCAGCGTCTATGAGACAACAGGCAATAGTTTGTGGACAATAACATTCTGGAAATGGACTGGGCTACCCAGAGACCTAACCTGAACCCAATAAAATACCTTTCAGATGAGTTAGAATGTCAACTTCACTTCATACTCCAGCATCCAACATCACTACCTTTTGTGATTTTTGCTACTGAAGAGGAATGTGCTGCCATTTCTCCACAGGCATTCTGACATCTTATTGAAAGGGTAGCCAGCAGAGTTCAAGAGTAAAGGTGAAGGGTGCACACGTCTGATATGTCCACTAATAGGTGTTCGGGTACTTTGATTAGATAGTGTATATGCTACAGACCATAGCCATTTAATTTTGCCATAGCAGTTAAATAGCTTTGAGAGATGACACAGCAAAAGCAGCAGCGGACCAAGTTGGTGAAAAGACAAGGCCCAGTGGAAATCTGTGACTAATATATAAGATATAGAATGTAACTGACGATAGAAAAAATATGCAAGTATAGGAAATTCAGAATGCAAAATGAAATATAAACATCTAACGAGTAAGACAGACATCACTCTCAATATGAGCTAGCAGATATGGCTAGAGGACAAATGCCAAGGTTGTAGAAGCATGTGTGAGGAATTTAAAGAGGCTTTTCGAGAAACTGAACATTTGTTGTAGTAATTTAAGATCTGTTTATGACATTTTTAGTAGGCTACATAATTTACTGCTATCATCAGGATATGCCAAGTGTCCCTCAAAATAACTATCTAGTGTATCTTTTTGTAGCATTTCACAAATATTTGTGATGTAATTTCACAATAAATGAATAGTCAGCCCGAATAAATACTACTCCTCATGTGTTTCTTCTGACACCAACTATCAACAGAAAACATAAATTTATTTCTTGTTACAAATCAAACAGTTTTAAAACTGGAATTTGATATTCCCACACAATAGAACAATCACACGTTAGTCCAATTTTTATAATATATAATAACAGGGACAGCAAACCATCATGATTAACAATATTATGAAAAGGATAGATTTCTACTCACCATAAAGATGACGTATTGTGTTGCAGACAGGCACAACGAAAAAACTGTCTGCAACTCAACATCTCATCTTTATGGTGAGTAGCAATCTCTCCTTTTCATAATATTGTTGAGATTCCAGCCTGGCACTTTCCATTATTTAAACATAATGTTTAACAAGCAATATGGGGCAAGTCAGCCAAGGACGACATGGCAAACAAATGTTCGTCAACCTTACAGTGTCTGTATCATTGATTGCATTAGACATTGATCAAGTGCAAGCCACATATCAACAATACTAATACAGTAAGGCCAGTATCACTCTGATGGCCTGGTTTTACATTTCCTGTATGCTAACATTATAATGTTGTTGTTATTGTTGTGGTCTTCTGTCCTGAGACTGGTTTGATGCAGCTCTCCATGCTACTCTATCCCGTGCGAGCTTCTTCATCTCCCAGTACCTACTGCAACCTACATCCTTTTGAATCTGCTTAGTGTATTCATCTCTTGGTCTCCCTCTATGATTTTTACCCTGCACGCTGCCCTCCAATACTAAATTGGTGATCCTTTGATGCCTCAGAACGTGTCCTACCAAACGATCCCTTCTTCTAGTCAAGTTGTGCCACAAACTTCTCTTCTCCCCAATCCTATCCAATGCCTCCTCATTAGTTATATGATCTACCCATCTAATCTTCAACATTCTTCTGTAGCACCACATTTTGAAAGCTTCTATTCTCCTCTTGTCCAAACTATTTATCGTCCATGTTTCACTTCCATACGTGGCCACACTCCAGACAAATACTTTCAGAAATGACTTCCTGACACTTAAATTTATACTCGATGTTAACAAATTTCTCTTCTTCAGAAACGCATTCCTTGCTATTGCCAGTCTACATTTTATATCCTTTCTACTTCGACCATCATCAGTTATTTTGCTCCCCAAATAGCAAAACTCCTTTACTATTTTAAGTGTCTCATTTCCTAATCTAATTCCCTCAGAATCACCCGACTTAATTCGACTACATTCCATTATCCTCTTTTTGCTTTTGTTGATGTTCATCTTATATCCTCCTTTCAAGACACTATCCATTCCGTTCAACTGCTCTTCCAAGTCCTTTGCTGTCTCTGACAGAATTACATTGTCATCGGCGAACGTCAAAGTTTTTATTTCTTCTCCATGGATTTTAATGCGTACTCCGAACTTTCTTTTTGTTTCCTTCACTGCTTGCTCAGTATAAAGATTGAATAACATCGGGGATAGGCTACAACCCTATCTTCCATTTCCATAATATTGTCCTCAAGTACATCGCCCTTGTATAGACTCTCTGCATACTCCTTCCACCTTTCTGGTTTCCCTTCTTTGCTTAGAACTGGGTTTCCATCTGAGCTCTTGACATTCATATAAGTGGTTCTCTTTTCTCCAAAGGTCTCTTTAATTTTCCTGTAGGCAGTATCTATCTTACCCCTGGTGAGACAAGCCTCTACATCCTTACATTTGTCCTCTAGCCATCCCTGCTTAGCCATTTTGCACTTCCTGTCAATCTCATTTTTGAGACGTTTGTATTCCTTTTTGCTTGCTTCATTTACTGCATTTTTATATTTCCTCCTTTCACCAATTACATTCAATATTTCTTCTGTTACCCAAGGAGTTCTACTAGCCCTTGTCTTTTTACCTACTTGATCCTCTGCTGCCTTCACTACTTCATCCCTCAACGCTACCCATTCTTCTTCTACTGTATTTCTTTCCCCTATTTCTGTCAATTGTTCTGTTATGCTCTCCCTGAAACTCTGTACAACCTCTGGTTTAGTCAGTTTATCCAGGTCCCATCTCCTTAAATTCCCACCTTATTGCAGTTTCTTCAGTTTTAATCTACAGTTCGTAACCAATAGATTGTGGTCAGAGTCCACGTCTGTCCCTGGAAATGTCTTACAATTTAAAACCTGGTTCCTAAATCTCTGTCTTACCATTACATAATCTATCTGAAACATGTCAGTATCTCCAGGCTTCTTCCATGTATACAGTCTTCTTTTATGATTCTTGAACCAAGCGTTAGCTATGATTAAGTTATGCTCTGTGCAAAATTCTACCAGGCGGCTTCCTCTTTCATTTCTTATCCCCAATCCATATTCACCTACTAAGTTTCCTTCTCTCCCTTTTCCTACTACCGAATTCCAGTCACCCATCACTATTAAATTTTCGTCTCTCTTCACTACCTGAATAATTTCTTTTATTTCATCATACATTTCTTCGTCATCTGCAGAGCTAGTGGCATATAAACTTGTACTTCTGTAGTAGGTATGGGCTTCGTGTCTATCTTGGCCACAATAATGCATTCACTATGCTGTTTGTAGTAGCTTACCCGCACTCCTATTTTCCTATTCATTATTAAAGCTACTCCTGCATTACCCCTACTTGATTTTGTATTTATGATATTGTATTTGCCTGACCAAAAGTCTTGTTCCTCCTGACACCGAACTTCATTAATTCCCACTATATCTAACTTTAACCAATCCATTTCCCTTTTTAATTTTTCTAACCTACCTGCCTGATTAAGGGATCTGACATTCCACGCTCCGATCCGTAGAACGCCAGTTTTCTTTCTCGTGATAACGACGTCCTCTTGAGTAGTCCCTACCCGGAGATCCGAATGGGGGACTATTTTACCTCCGGAATATTTTACCCAAGAGGATGCCATCATCATTTAGCCATACAGTAAAGCTGCATGCCCTCGGGAAAAATTATTGTAATATGCAGTATAAAATATTTCACAACTATTTGCAATTAAAAAGGCAAACCGCTACAATGTTCTCTAGCACTCTTCATATTAGGAACATTTGTTTGCCATGTCTATTACTATGCTGCGGTATTAGTTTCCTGCTGATGTAATGGTCATTGTTTGCGGTATGCTGTCCATAATAATGGATATCATTTGGCCAAATCATACTAGACTAATTTAGATCCATTCTATCAGATGAACGTACTGCACTTGTAAAAATATATTGTTTGTAATAAGAATCAAATCAACATTTTCAGCTGACATTGGGTGTCATATGAAATATGATGAGTGGCATTTCTTTGGACTGGCTCCACTGGAAAAATTAAACTGCAAATATATGTGAAAACACCAGAGATAATATGTCTGATGACTCTCTGGAGAGATACCTAGTATTGCTTGAAGATTCTAATCCCTTTAAGTTAAGACCCGCCCTTGCTAGATGTTTGTCATTTAAAAATTTGTTTGGCTCTGCGAATATAGATGCAAGCCTGTTCTCATATAGCAGACATTTATTTGCAAATGTGTTTATGATGGTGCTTATTATTAGTTTGGATAGTGGATATACACATTATGCTAAACAAACTGAGGTCCTTGTTTTACTAATAAGGTACTATTCACTTTCACTTTGAACAGAATTCACCATAATATGATTAAAGGCACCTTTATGATTATCCTATTATCCTTGAATTCTGTTGCATTGCCTGATGTACCTTGTTTCAAATTCAAAATACTTTTAATGTGTAGGTTGAGTTGATTTTCTGTAATCAGCATAAGTACACCAGTCTCATTGCTAGGAGTCACAACAGTTCTTAACGTAGAGTTGCTATTATTTTGTATCCGATTTGTAGCAAATCATTTCCAACATAATTACAACACCTGAAATCAAAATAATTTTATGCTGCCCACCCACCGTTTAAAACTTTATGTTCAAACTCCACATTATATGGGTATGAAAATTTATAACAAAGTGAAAGGAAGAGAATTGCTCAGTATAAATTTAGAAACACTGAAAAAATCCTTATATGAGAAACTAGTGCAGAAATGTTACTATTAAGTAGAAGACTTCATAAATGACAACATGAAAATTTGGGCAGGAGAGAGCAAGTACTTAGGACTGTCAATCTTAAAAGTTTGTTACTTTTGAAGAAAAATTATTAACTGCTTAATTAAGTAATTATTCAGTACTGTATATTATATTACTGGTATTATAAGGAAAACTGTAAACCAGTTTTTGTGTTTTGACTAGTCTTCTGTACTTTTAAGTCAATGTCTTGAAATTGTATGTTATGAGACAATAAACTTCTACTTCTACTTCTACTTCACAGTGTTTGGTTCATCTTTATCAACCCTCTCTTTCCTTTCACTGTCTTCCAGTTTTATTGACTTTCCAGTTTCCTAAGTGCTTCAATTTTCATATCATCATCACTGTCACCATCATCATAATTACTGCAAATGGTTTGTTTATCATAGCATGCACACGAGATTGGTTCTTGCAAATTCAGTACTGCAATTCACTTATTACCTTGGCCAGAAATTCCATTTTAAGTCTTTCCATGAATCTTTGCAGTAATTTAATTTCCTTTGAATTCAGTGCACTTAGTAGATCTGCACTTTCTGAGACATAAACAGTTACAGCATGACCAAGGATTGTCACTGATTGTGAATTTCATAAACTTTCAAACAGTTTTCGTGTATCCAACAATTAACAATTGACTCAGCCCATGAAATTCTGGTGATAACACATTTTTCACATTGAACTACCGATGTTTAAAAAAAGTATTAAAATATTAAACATTTTCCAGATGTTCTGCTAAAATTTTGCACTGTTTCTCTACATCATCTTTTTGGTGAATTTCATGTAGTTACTGCCTGAACCAGATAAAAAGTATTTCTTATAAAAAACTTGCCTGGAAATAGAACAATTTAGAGGTGTATAAATAATATATTACTTATTCATTTTCAGATTGGCTACGGTGGTATGATATCTGGATGGACAACCCTCTTATTAACATAGATGGAGAGATGATTGACAAAATGGTTTCTGAAATATACAAGACTATGCAGAAATCTATCAAAGTGTTCGCTGATATACCTGGTAAATTCCTCTTAATTCCAGTATATTATTGTGTGTCCTTTTTTATTTAGGTGTTTGGGTTAGGTGTAACTTGTTCAGTGATTATATTCATGTGGATCAGTAAATACTGAATTGAGCCATTTTATTACTTTTGCACATTATAAAGTAATAAGTAATGTTTCGGTTTCATCATGGTGATTTTTGTAGGTGTCCAAGCTATAGCTATGCAAGTAAGAGACCAAATGGAAGAGTTCAAGCCTCTAATCCCAATCCTCCAGGGTTTGAGAAATCCAGGAATGAAGCAGAGACATTGGAACCAGCTAATTGCTGAAACAGGTTATTATTGTGCATGTGATTTATGACTAGTATTTATATTTTATTGCTGTAATTCTTTACATATACTGTAAGTTGGTATGTGTTTTGTGTATGATGCTCATGTGCTTCAAAATGCTTTGACATGTATTTCTTGGTGTGGACATCAAAGATACACAAGCAGTGGATCTGTACTGGCATGTGGCATTGGAAAGTAGGAATTTTAAAATTCCCTTTATTGTACCTGTGTGCCAAAAAGAAAGCTTGCGACTGATATTGTGATGAGCTTTCTACTTTTTCTGTAGTTTATCAGTTTCACATGCTTGAAATGGAATTTTTGTAAATTATTTAAGATTGCAAACAGTTGTATTAATTGCAGACATTGTGTACTTTAATAATGTGTTTAGTTATGGAGTAGAAATGTTGAATAAAACACCTTTGAGAACTTTAGGATAAGAAATGTATCGTTGAAGCGTTAGTGGTGCATCCAAATAGCAATGTTTAAAGCTTGAAAGTTACGAATGAAAACTAGTCACTGGTTGAAACTTTGCAAGCATGCAAAAATGATGATTATATGGCATTATTGCACAGGAGACTAGTGTTTGCACTATTGATAGTACATTACTTGTGCATAGAGATTTGGGGTTCCAGTCGCTATCTGACACACAGTCTCAGTGTGTCAGAAGTGACCTTGCATCATAAACATTTCAAAAATGTCATTTCTGAAAGCTGTTATATTAAAAGCTCGTAGATTACATGTACTTTTTGTTCCAATAGATCCATAGTGAGGTAATCCTCTAGGATGTGGAACATGTCACAGAGCGAGAATGCACAAAAGATATTTACAAAGACAAATAAATATGCTAATGTACCTTCCACAGATCCTAAGTGAAACGGTCCTCGTGGACATATTTTAATTTAAAAGAAAAATAACATATTTGTCACAAAACATGTAAATGTTCAGTACACTGAGGGACATATGGTATTTATTAGGCTGTTGTAACCATGCATCATCAAGTAGAAAATTCATTTTACGACACTTATTTACTATGCACACATTACTGCACTGAATGCGTACAGTACTCAGATTGTATGTAATACTCATTTCATATTATTAGTAACTTATAGACATTAGTCAGTTCTGCTAAGAATTTTTGTCAGTGGAGTAGCAGGAGTTGACTGAAATTTTTTATGCCTGCTGGCAAGTTACTGAAAATGTGTGTTACTGAGTAAAGGACACCTTTCTCGACCAAAGTAAGTGACTTTGTCTTTGTCAAGATTATTCATATTTTTGGCATTAATTACATGAAAAGAGCTGTTGGTTTCAAAAGGCAATATATTTTTAATGATAAATGTCATTAAGGAATAAATATATTGGGGGAAAAAGAGTTAATGTCCTTTCAAAGTGCCGCCACGCAGTTACACGCGTCCTCTACATGCGGCGCTTTCTGCCAGCCATACAGCAGCAGCGCCACCTAAGCGGCCAGCCAGCCAGTGGCCGCTAGACTTGGACTCAGTTATGATTTGACTGTGAAAGTGTACACACGTCTTACTCTGTTTACTGCTGAGCTCTTACGTGGCCGACAGCCCCGCACGCTATTTCATCTTCTGCGGCCTTCCACCACACGGCCGCGGGTGCCTTTGCTTGGCCAGTTCACCACCAACGACCTTGTATGGGTACGGGGATATGGCAGGCTGCCAAAATGGAATCCTGGCCGCATCTTACGACACTGCGGCCAACGCCTGTATGAAATCCAGACGGACTCGGGTGTTGCAGTGCGTCATTCAGACCAGCTTCGGCCTCGTGTGCCGGCAACGCCTGTTTCGGATGCCGCTACACTACCTTCGGCTCTACCTGACGCTCAGGATACTGGAATCTCTCGTTACTCACAACACAGTCCTCTCATCATAATATTGGTGCCAGCACAAGAACTGACGCCACTAGGAGACGTGCCCATGCAGGAACCAGATGACCATCATCTGTAGGAGCCACTCTACTCTCCTCCTCCTCCTATGGACGTGGACACATCGCCCGTGTCTCCTGTTATAACAACCGGACTTGCCACAATGGGTAGATTGGTGCACGGGGCCCCAGCAGATTCGACCCCCACGTCTCCTGTCATCTCAACCTGTTATCATTGGGGACACTGTCCATATGGCAAGCCTCCTCCTCGAGACTTTACATTCAGTCAAACAACACTTGATTTCGTCGCGGCATCAAATGCGGGGCGTCTCTCATCGTTGTCTCGACCTACTTTTCCTCCTTATGACGAGACGGCGGAAGACTGGTCTGATTACGAAAAACGTCTTCGACAGCACTTCTTGGCATTTCATGTCACGGACGAACAACCATGTAAGTCTCTGTTCCTTTCCTGGATTTCACCTCAAATGTATCGGTTGTTGTCGCAATTGACTCCTTTGAAAGATCCTGTGTCTTTGTCCTTTGGTGAAATGTGCTCACTTCTGTCCGTCTATTTTCAATAGCAAACACATGTGGTAGTCTCTCGTGTTACCTTTTGTCATTGTCAAAAACAACGGAATCAATCCTATTGTGCTTGAGCTGCTGAACTTTACGGCCTCAGTAGAAAGTGTCAGTTTGTTACTGAAGTTCACAAAGAATCCTACACTGATTCCGTGGTACGGGATGCTATTATCCGATCGGAGCCCGACAAAGAAGTTAGGCAACAAGCCCTTCAGTTGGCAAATCTGACTCTAGATGAAGTCCTATCCATCGCTGAGTCTTTTGAAATTTCTTGTGCCGCTGGAGCGCAAGTAGAGGCATGGGGCGACGTCGGGGAAATACAGGTACAACCTCTGTGTGATGTTGAAGAAGTGTGTGGCGGTCCCCACCGGCCGACATGGCCGCAGTATGCTCCCAAGCGCAGCCTCGGCCTAATCGTAAACAAACCTCTAAGAAACTGCAGCAAAACCCATGGCAACTTCCTTCATGTCCGCGGTGTTTTGTGAAACATTCACAAGACGATTGTCCACAACGTTGGGCCGTGTGTCACAAATGCAAAAAAAAAAAGGGTCATGTGTTGTCCGTTTGCAAGTCCGACCACATACATGATGTTAATGAACATGACGCTGATTCTGATTCTGTGTTGTCTGTCAATTGTACTTCTTCCATTTCAGGGAAGTTATTCCTCACAGTCCAAATACTTGGTCGAGATGTTTGCATGCAGGTGGATACTGGTTCTGCTGCCACTACCATCAATTCTCAGACGTATCTTCAGTTGGGTTCTCCAATTCTGTCACCTGTCACTAGGCAATTGTTGTTGTTGTTGTGGTCTTCAGTCCTGAGACTGGTTTGATGCAGCTCTCCATGCTACTCTATCCTGTGCAAGCTCTTTCATCTCCCAGTACCTACTGCAACCTACATCCTTCTGAATCTGCTTTGTGTATTCATCTCTTGGTCTCCCTCTACGATTTTTACCCTCCACGCTGCCCTCCAATACTAAATTGGTGATCCCTTGATGCCTCAGAACATGTCCTACCAACCGATCCCTTCTTCTGGTCAAGTTGTGCCACAAACTTCTCTTCTCCCCAATCCTATTGAATACTTCCTCATTAGTTATGTGATCTACCCATCTAATCTTCAGCATTCTTCTGTAGCACCACATTTCGAACGCTTCTATTCTCTTCTTGTCCAAACTATTTATTGTCCATGTTTCACTTCCATACATGGCTACACTCCATACGAATACTTTCAGAAATGACTTCCTGACACTTAAATCAATACTGGATGTTAACAAATTTCTCTTCTTCAGAAACGCTTTCCTTGCCATTGCCAGCCTACATTTTATATCCACTCTACTTTGACCATCATCAGTTATTTTGCTCCCCAAATAGCAAAACTCCTTTACTACTTTAAGTGTCTCATTTCCTAATCTAATTCCCTCAGCATCACCCAACTTAATTAGACTACATTCCATTATCCTTGTTTTGCTTTTGTTGATGTTCATCTTATATCCTCCTTTCAAGACACTGTCCATTCCATTCAACTGCTCTTCCAAGTCCTTTGCTGTTTCTGACAGAATTACAATGTCATCGGCGAACCTCAAAGTTTTTATTTCTTCTCCATGAATTTTAATACCTACTCCGAATTTGTCTTTTGTTTCCTTTACTGCTTGCTCAATATACAGATTGAACAACATCGGGGCGAGGCTACAACCCTGTCTTACTCCCTTCCCAACCACTGCTTCCCTTTCATGTCCCTCGACTCTTATAACTGCCATCTGGTTTCTGTACAAATTGTAAATAGCCTTTCGCTCCCTGTATTTTACCCCTGCCACCTTTAGAATTTGAAAGAAAGTATTCCAGTCAACATTGTCAAAAGCTTTCTCTAAGTCTACAAATGCTAGAAACGTAGGTTTGCCTTTCCTTGAATCTTTCTTCTAAGATAAGTCGTAAGGTCAGTATTGCCTCACGTGTTCCAGTGTTTCTACGGAATCCAAACTGATCTTCCCCGAGGTTGGCTTCTACTAGTTTTTCCATTCGTCTGTAAAGAATTCACGTTAGTATTTTGCAGCTGTGACTTATTAAACTGATAGTTCGGTAATTTTCACATCTGTCAACACCTGCTTTCTTTGGGATTGGAATTATTATATTCTTCTTAAAGTCTGAGGGTATTTCGCCTGTTTCATACATCTTGCTCACCAGATGGTAGAGTTTTGTCAGGACTGGCTCTCCCAAGGCCGTCAGTAGTTCCAATTGAATGCTGTCTACTCCGGGGACCTTGTTTCGACTCAGGTCTTTCAGTGCTCTGTCAAACTCTTCACGCAGTATCTTATCTCCCATTTCATCTTCATCTACATCCTCTTCCATTTCCATAATATTGTCCTCAAGTACATCGCCCTTGTATAGACCCTCTATATACTCCTTCCACCTTTCTGCTTTCCCTTCTTTGCTTAGAACTGGGTTTCCATCTGAGCTCTTGATATTCATACAAGTCGTTTTCTTATCTCCAAAGGTCTCTTTAATTTTCCTGTAGGCAGTATCTATCTTATCCCTAGTGAGATAGGCCTCTACATCCTTACATTTGTCCTCTAGCCATCCCTGCTTAGCCATTTTGCACTTCCTGTCGATCTCATTTTTGAGACGTTTGTGTTCCTTTTTGCCTGCTACATTTACTGCATTTTTATATTTTCTCCTTTCATCAATTACATTCAATATTGCTTCTGTTACCCAAGGATTTCTACTAGCCCTCGTCTTTTTACCTACTTGATCCTCTGCTGCCTTCGCTACTTCATCCCTCAAAGGTACCCATTCTTCTTCTACTGTATTTCTTTCCCCCATTCCTGTCAATTGTTCCCTTATGCTCTCCCTGAAACTCTGTACAACCTCTGGTTCTTTCAGTTTATCCAGGTCCCATTTCCTTAAGTTCCCACCTTTTTGCAGTTTCTTCAGTTTTAATTTACAGTTCGTAACCAATAGATTGTGGTCAGAGTCCACATCTGCCCCTGGAAATGTCTTACAATTTAAAACCTGGTTCCTAAATCTCTGTCTTACCATTATATAATCTATCTGATACCTTTTAGTATCTCCAGGGTTCTTCCATGTATACAACCTTCTTTCATGATTCTTAAACCAAGTGTTAGTTATGATTATGTTGTGCTCTGTGCAAAATTCTACCAGGCGGCTTCCTCTTTCATTTCTTAGCCCCAATCCATATTCACCTACTATGTTTCCTTCTCTCCCTTTTCCTACACTCGAATTCCAGTCACCCATGACTATTAAATTTTCGTCTCCCTTCGCAATCTGAATAATTTCTTTTATTTCATCATACATTTCTTCAATTTCTTCATCATCTGCAGAGCCAGTTGTGGCATATAAACTTGTACTACTGTAGTAGGTGTGGGCTTCGTATCTATCTTGGCCACAATAATGCGTTCACTATGCTGTTTGTAGTAGCTTACCCGCATTCCTATTTTCCTATTCATTATTAAACCTACTCCTGCATTACCCCTATTTGATTTTGTGTTTATAACCCTGTAGTCACCTGACCAGAAGTCTTGTTCCTCCTGCCACTGAACTTCACTAATTCCCACTATATCTAACTTCAACCTATCCATTTCCCTTTTTAAATTTTGTAACCTACCTGCCCGATTAAGGGATCTGACATTCCATGCTCCGATCCGTAGAACGCCAGTTTTCTTTCTCCTGACAACAACAACCTCTTGAGTAGTCCCCACCCGGAGATCCGAATGGGGGACTATTTTACCTCCGGAATATTTTACCCAAGAGGACGCCGTCATCATTTAATCATACAGTAAAGCTGCATGCCCTCGTGAAAAATTACGGCTGTAGTTTCCCCATGCTTTCAGCCGTTCGCAGTACCAGCACAGCAAGGCCGTTTTGGTTGTTGTTACAAGGCCAGATCCGTCAATCATCCAGACTGTTGCCCTTGCAACTACTGAAAAGGCTGCTGCCCCTCTTCAGGAACCACACGTTTGTCTGCCCTCTCAACAGATACCCCTCCGTTGTGGTTGCACCTACGGTACGGCTCTCTGTATCGCTGAGGCACGCAAGCCTCCCCACGAATGGCAAGGTCCATGGTTCATGGACTAGGCAATTACGAACTTATAATAAACAGAATATTTATCTCTTGGGACAATTTGATGCTGAGGTATCTTACAAATCTGCCATTCGCACTGTTCCCATATTTGTGGTTGACCATGGTAACGAGGAGAATCTTCTTGGTTTTGATGCCTTTCACGTTTTTGGGTTCTCCATAGATGACTGTCAATATCGTCTCTGATGCTATTCCTTATGCTCAAGGGGATTCCTTGTCGATGACATTTTTGTCCCTTTTTTCTCCTGGGTTAGGCCATGCAAATGACTTTGAAGCTCATATCATGCTCAAACCCACTGCTTGCCTAAGTTTTTTCGGGCTCGGCCCATTCCTATGGCCCTTTGTGATCAGGTCAAACGGGAGCTGGATCTTCTCACTACTTCAGGGGTCTTGCTTCCTGTCACTTCCAGTGAGTGGTCCTCTCCTGTTGTTGTCGTTGCTAAGCCAAACGGTTATATTCGTCTCTGTGGTGATTTCAAAGCCACTGTAAATGCTCAATGCCTTATCGACACTCACCCTATGCCTCAACCTGAAGAATTGTTCACTAAACTTGCTGGAGGCCAGTATTTTTCTAAACTTGACCTGTCAGAAGCTTATCATCAACTTCCTCTCGACACTGCTTCCCGGCAGTTTCTGGTCCTTAACACGCCTTTCGGCCTCTATCAATACCAACGATTGCCATTCGAGGTTGCCAGCGCCCCTGCTCTCTTTCAGCGATTCTTGGAACAATTATTGCTCACTGTCCCTGGGTGTATAAATTACCAGGACGACATTGTTGTCATTGGCTCCACCATTGACGAACATCTTCAAAATCTCCGCACACTTTTTCATGTCTTACAGACTGCCGGTCTTCAGTGTAATTTTCAGAAATCAAAATTTTTTCATGCATCTGTCACGTACTTGGGGTTTCAACTCTTTTGGGATGGTATTCATCCGCTTCAGCAAACTGACGCTGTGATCGATGCCCATCCTCGCCCTACATCTGTTACGGAACTGCAGGCCTTCTTGGGGAAAATAGCATACTATCGCAAGTTTTTACCATCTGCTGCTTTGGTGGCTCAGCCGTTGCATCGCCTGTTGCATATAAACGTGTCTTTTCATGGTCCGCGTCATGCGATGTGGCTCTCCAGAAATTGAAGACTATGCTGAAACTGGCCCCGTGCCTGGCTACTTACTGACCTGGCCAATATCTTGTTCTTGCCACGGACGCCTCTCAATATGGCGTCGGTGCAGTCCTTGTGCACCGTTTTTCTGACGGATCTGAACAACCCATTGCTTATGCCTCCAAAACGCTCACGGATGCCCAACAAAAGTATTCTCAAATTGAAAAAGAAGCTTTGGCCATTATTTACGCTCTTCATAAGTTTCGTGTTTTTCTCTATGGATCCAAATTTCATCTTGTTATGGATCACAAACCACTTGTTTCCTTGTTTCATCCATCAACGTCACTTACCAACAAGGCTGCACACTGCCTCCAGCGTTGTACTCTTTACTTGTCTCGTTTCAATTATGAGATTCATTTCTGGCCAACGGCTCAACATGCAAATGCTGATGCTCTGTCTCGCCTTCCCATGGGTCCTGATCTGGCTCGAGGCTGCTACGGGTTCTGACCCTACCCTCTCCCGGGTTTTACGCTGTATTCAGAAGGGTTGGCCAGATCGTCCGTCCGCTAAGGCTTCTGATCTGTTGCGGAACTACTACGCTTTGCGTTACTGCCTCACGTTTAGGGATGGTGTTATCCTCCTTTCCACCGAAAATGCTTCGCCGTGTGTTGTGGTACTTGCGTCTTTGCATGCTTCGGTCTTGTGCCTCCTGCACCAAGGGCACTGGGGTGTCTCTCGCACAAAATCTCTGGCACGCTGTCATGTGTACTGGCCTGGCATTGACTCTGAAATCCCACACATGGTCACTGCCTGCGGCCCTTGTGCGTCACAGACCACTGCCCTGAAGTCATCTTTGTCACCGTGGCCTTCGCCTGAGAAGCCCTTGGAGCGTATTTATGCTGACTTTGCGGGACCTTTTTTAGGTACTTATTGGCTTCTCATTATTGACGCCTACTCTAACTTTCCTTTCATTGTCCGTTGCATGTCGCCTACCACCACAGCAACCACCAATGCTCTAGCTCACATTTTCTCTTTGGAAGGCCTTCCCTCTACTCTTTTTACTGATAATGGTCCGTAATTTGCCTCTTCCGATTTTGCAAATTTTTGTGCCCGTCATGGCGTCATGCATGTCACGGCCCCTCCGTTCCATCCACAGTCAAACGGTGAGGCTGAACGACTGGTCCACACATTTAAGGCTCAGATGAGGAAGCTCCTGACTTCTTCTGCTGATGATGTGCTTCTCCAATTTCTGGCTTCTTACCGTTTCACGCCCATTGGCGACCACAGCCCGGCTGAGCTCTTACGTCGCGGACAGCCCCGCACGCTATTTCATCTTCTGCGGCCTTCCACCTCATGGCCACGGGTGCCTTTGCTTGGCTGGTTCACCACCGACGACCTTGTATGGGTACGGGGATATGGCAGGATGCCAAAATGGAGTCCTGGCCGCATCTTACGACACTGCGGCCAACGCCTGTATGAAATACAGACGGACTCGGGTGTTGCAGTGCGTCATTCAGACCAGCTTCGGCCTCGTGTGCCGGCAACACCTGTTCTGGATGCCGCTACACCACCTTCGGCTCTACCTGACGCTCAGGATACTGGAATCTCTCATTACTCACAACACAGTCCTCTCACCATCATATTGGTGCCAGCACAAGAACTGACACCACTAGGAGACGTGCCCATCTGTAGGAGCCACTCTACTCTCCTCCTCCTCTACGGACGCGGACACATCGCCCATGTCTCCTGTTATAACAACCGGAATTGCCGCAATGGGTAGATTGGTGCACAGAGCCCCAGCAGATTCGACCCCCACATCTCCTGTCATCTCAACCCGTTATCATCGGGGACACTTCCATCCGTATGGTAAGCCTCCTCCTCGAGACTTTACGGCCAGTCAAACAACACCTATGGACCTTAGCAATCTACAGGCCACCTCCATCAAGACCTGTGCAAAAAATTCAAAGGGGGGCAAAGGGTTGTGACTCGCCGATCTTTGAAAGTGCCTCTACATGTGGCGCTGTCTGCCAGCCATGCAGCAGCAGCGCCACCTAAGCAGCCAGCCAGCCAGTGGCCGCTAGACTTGGACTCAGTTATGATTTGACTGTTATAGTGCACACATGCCTTACCCTGTTTACTTGGTCTGTGACTTTCATGTATTGCGTCTTCCTTGAAATATATTTGTTCAACTTGAAGTTATAACGGTTTGAGTAACAGATTCAGTTGCTTTTTGTATCTTACAAGATAACATTACTTTACTCCTTGAGTAATCCATGGCTTCCTTGTAGACTTTGGTCCAATTTGTGTTACTTTTGTTTGGGAGGGTGGGGAGGGGACAGTTTTCAAAAGAGGTTGGGACATTCTTAATAAAATTGTGGTATTTTTCATCCCTGCCACGAGTAGCCCATACATCCTCTCCATTTCATGTCTCTGAAGAGTTTCCTACACTTTTTATGTTACTAACCACCCCCTTGAACTCAGATTTAGTACCTTTCTATGCAGTATTAACATTTAACAAAAGGAATTGCATGCTGTGGTCTGAGAGACTATTTACTATTGATTTTGTAATATAATTTGTTCATTAGGTCTTTTGATAAAGATTCTGCCAGTAGCTATTTTTGAGTAAGTAGATACTGCAATTGGGAAGTTCACAGTAGGAATTAAGCTAAATCATAGATTTACGAACTGTAATAAATTGTTACTAGAAGAGCTTTTAAGAAAATCTATGGCTCAAATGGCTCTAAGCACTGTGGTACTTAGCATCTGAGATCATCAGTCCCATAGACTTAGAACTACTTAAACCTAACTAGCCTTAGGACATCACGCACATCCATACCCGAGGCAGGATTTGAACCTGCGACCAAAGCAGCAGCGCGGTTCGGGACTGAAGTGACTAGAACCACTCGACCACAGCGGCCAGCAAGAAACTCAATATTAAAACCATCAGCAACCTCTATTTATTTGTTTTTTTTTTCTGTTAAATAGGCCAATAAAGCTTGAAGGTGATTTATGAACAGATTAAAATTACCTGCTACAGATGATGCTCTAGGCCAAATTTATGAATGTTATGTTTTAAGTTTATGACAGTTCCTGATGAATATGGCAACTCCTCCTCCCTCTGTTCCTACTCTACAAAAGTGAGTTGTTAATGTGATTGCTGTAACATTTAATATATCTGTACCAGTGGTCACATGATATTCAGAGAGGCATGTTATGTCGACTGAGTTTGATGACTCTGATTCATTCACTCCTGCAGAAAAGTAGCTCATTAATTTTACTTCTTATCAATTGAAGGCATAAAGTCTTAAAATGAGTCCATGATGATATTTTTGGCACTTTATTTTACAGGTCTGTCTTGTTCACACAAACTTTTACACTTCGCTGTTTCCAGTTTTGGCTATTGCCATCTTCAAATCTGTTACGAAAACAAAATAGTGTCAAGGTTGCCACATGTTCGGGAAATGAGGGGAATCAGGGAACTTCAAACATGTGTGGGAAATCAGGAAAATTTGAAAATAAAAACACTAGAAAAATCTTGTTTTTTGTCTCAGTAGATGAAATGATTTGTTTACTGAGATGTCATGAATCGTTGCTAGCTGGGTGCACCCGAGTACATGTGCAACTTCCCTACTCCCTCATTCTCACTGCTTCTCCCCTTTCTACCACTCCCCTCAGCTTGCAGTCAGTGCTGCCACCACTTCTCACTGTTAGCCTAGGAGCTGCCAAGGGGAAGTAGGGAGGAATGAGGAGTAGTTCCCCCCCCCAGTCTGATTCTCAGGGACAGTTGATGCAGTGGTTGTAGATGGTGGTCGTGTGTCCATGGGAGGTGTGTGAATGTGTGTGTGCCCTCATTTTCTGACAAAGGCTACAGCCAAAAATTTAGTTATGAGAGTATGATTATCTTTTCTATGTGCCTCTCTGCGGCTCAGCTTTAATCTTTACAATGGATTGCTACCTATTCTAATTAGTATTGATTCTCAGAGTATTTGTGCAAGTTATCCATTGCATGGATTGTTCATCGCAGTCTCATTTCATCAACGTGGTGTCTGTGACACATGGATAGCTGGCCCCACAAGTGGACTTCCATGACAGGCCAAAACTGCAGGCCATTTCTGTGGGTATTTCTAATGGATTGAGCCTGCTGATCTGAAGCCAATCGTTTCTCACCAATGTGCAGGCCCTGCCTATCAGATTTAATCTCACTGACCTGCCCACAGGCCAGGTCTGTTTGTGTGTGATGTAATGCAGCGGATTTTCGTGATTTATCCATGGACCCAAGACTCCGGTGCTCCTCGGCAGGCCAGAGGCAATGGCTGATGGATTTCAGGAATTGTGACTGTCTCACTGCAAGTACTTTGGACAGTGTGGCATTTTATAGACATTTTATTTGTTCTAGTACATTTTTGACACTTTGAAAGTAATTTATATATTAGAAAGTATGGACAATAAGGAGAAGAAAACTATTATTCGCTGGCAGTTTGTACGCTATGTACTCATGTACTTCTTGAAATAAAAATCACACACTACTGTAAAATAATAGACATAACACTGTGGCAATAACCAACAATAACATAGTAAAACCAACATTTTATTGGCGGTCACCTACAGTGTTGGTTTATACAACTCTTCCCTGCCTTGTGCACTTCTTTCAAGAGGCCTACTTTTTCCTGAGGTTATTTCTGATGAAATCAATGAAGGTATTTTAAATCCATTTTGTGACTCCAAGGAAATGCGTATTTTTGTCACCAAATGTGTTTTGTTTTATTGAAATAAAATAGGTTTAAAGCAACCAACCAACCAGCCACCTAAAAACAGTTCATTATAAAAGATGTTGATGTTAGTACTTGAGACTTTTGGTCACGTGTTTAGAAATACAGAAGTCCTTACCTTTTACCTACCCTTGAGATCTCAAAATTTGTCATGGAAAAATGCTAAAACTTGTCTGGAAATCAGGCAGACATCAGGGAATTTCAATTGGGGTAACTTGTGGCAAGCCTGAGTGTGTAACCAGCTAAGTTCAATTTGCTGATGCTAAATCTGTAAAGGCCTGGTGCTACCTAAGAAAGATAAATAGTGTTTTACATGATTAACTCTCCTGCCACAAGAGTTCATATGAGGTCGATCATGATGTCAATCTTGATATACCTTGATGCTGATGCAGTCTTTACCAGGTCACATAGTACTGGTATATTGTACCCAGGATCTCTGTCACCCACTATAACCATGGCGTCACCCTTGGCGAAGTCTTTACTTAGTGATCCTAAATTCTCTGTCACCTGCCCAAGACCAGCAATGACATTTAAAAAACATGTGACCTGATATTGTGATCTTAGTTTATCTTGAAAAAATTGCCTACAACTCTAGCATGAGAACTACTTAACAACAAAAGTTTTTTTTTTTATCTTTACTTTTCAGTTTATTGCTGAAAGTCTGTTATGCCCTGTCTATACTTATATCTGCCCGAGACTCATCAGTTTCATACACAACACCATAAAGCAGTCAGATGAAGTTATGGCATTGTTCCTACTGTTAACTGATGCAGAATCTTTCCTATCCTTGTCTAATTAAGCCTGGAGGGCTACATAGCCTACAAAACCATGCCACTACAGTCACCCAAATGAAAAAAACTACAGCATCCATCACTTTAAACTCTGGAACTAACAATTCTGTGGCAAGTCAGGCACTTTGTGCTCATGATAAAAATAATAACTTAGTAAGATTAAGTCAGTTACATTACCTATAAACAAGAAAACATTTTTATAAACATTTGACCGATAAGCAGTTGCATGTAAACAAACAACTTGCACAAAGTTTCTGAACGAAACAACTGGAATACAATGTTAAGGAAAGAGAAGAAGATATAAGTGAAGATGAGATGGGTGATATGATTCTGGAAGAAGAATTTGACGAAGCACTGAAGGACCCAAGTGGAAAACAAGACCACAGAATAGGTGACATTCCCGCAGAATTATTGAGATCCTTGGTAGTCAGCCATGATGAAATTATTCCACCTGGTGTGCAATATATATGAGGCAGGTGAAATAACCTTAGACTTCCAAGGGTATAATTATTCCAATTCCAATGAAGATGGATGCTGACAGGTGTAATCATTACCAAACCATTTCTTCAATAAGTTCTAATTACAAAATATTGCCACAAATTGCTTACAAAAGACCAATTTGGATTCCAGAGAAATCGATGACCACACAAGGCAATACTGCCCCTATGACCAGTCTTAGAAGATAAAATGAAAGACAAATCTATATTTATAGCATATATATAGATATAGGAAGACCTTTTGATGTTGATTGAACTACAGTCTGTGAAATTCTGAAGGTATCAAGGATAAAATACAGAGAAATAAAGGTATCTTTGACTGAGCTGCAGTTGTGAGAGTTGATGTACATGGAAGGAAGATGGTAATTGAAAAGTTCAAGTAAGCAGTAAAGAAAACTGCAGAGAAATTTGGAAAGAGAAAAGTTCCAGGAGATAAGTAAATGCTTCAGGATTGCCCTTGACAATGTAGTTGTCACACAAGGCAAAGACTGAAAAGATCAATTGAACAGAGTTTATAGTGTCTTGAAAAAAATTATTCAGTGAACGTCTGTGGAATCCTACTCAAAATATTATCTACACACTCCCCCATATAAGCCTTAGAAGTTTGTAACAAGAATTTCTGAACAGCCTGTATGTTTCCATAACAACTGTTGTTGTGGTATTCATTTCAGACACTGGTTTGATGCAGCTCTCCATACTACTCTATCCTGTGCAAGCCTCATCATCTCCGAATAACTACTGCATTGGAACCTACATCCCTCTGAATCTGCTTACTGTATCCATCTCTTGGTCTCCCTCTACGATTTTTACCCTCAACGCTTCCCTCCAGTACTAAATTGGTGATCCCTTGATACCACAGAATTTGTCCTACAAACCGATCCTGTCTTCTAGTCAAGTTATGCCACAGATTCCTTTTCTCCCCAATTCTATTCAGTACCTCCTCATTAGTTACGTGATCTACCCATCTAATCTTCAGCATTCTTCTGTTGCACCACATTTTGAAAGCTTCTATTCTCTTCTTGTCTAAACTATTTATCATCCATGTATCACTTCCATACATGACTACACTCCATACAAATACTTTCAGAAATGACATCATGACACTCAAATCTATACTCGATGTTAACAAATTTCTCATTTTCAGAAACACTTAACCTTGCCACTGCCAGTCTACATTTTATATCCTCTCTACTTCGACCATCATAAGTTATTTTGCTCCCCAAATAGCAAAACTCATCTACTACTTTAAGTGTCTCATTTCCTAATCTAATTCCCTTAGTGTCACCTGATTTAATTCACTTACATTCCATTATCCTCGTTTTGCTGTTGTTGAAATTCATCTAATATCCTCCTTTGAAGACAGTGTCCCTCCCGTTCAATTGCTCTTGCAGATCCTTTGCTGTCTCTGACAGAATTACAATGTCATTGGCAAACCTTAGTTTTTATTTCTTCTCCATGGATTTTAATACCTACTCCAAATTTTTCTTTTGTTTCCTTTACTGCTTGCTCAGTATACAGACTGAATAACATCAGAGATAGGATACAACCCGGTCTCACTACCTTCTCAACCACTGCTTCCGTTTTGTGATCTTCCGCTGTTATAATTGCCATCTGGTTTCTATACAAACTGTAAATAGCCTTTCACTCCCTGTATTTGACCCCTGCCACCTTCAGAATTTGAAAGAGAGTATTCCAGTCAACATTGTCAAAAGCTTTCTCTGAGTCTACAAATGTTAGAAACATAGGTTTGCCTCTCCTTAATCTACCTTCTAGGATAAGTCATGGGGTCAGTATTGCCAAAATTTTTACAGACTACAAACTGATCTTCCCTGAGGTCGGCTCCTACCAGTTTTTCCATTCATCTGTAAAGAATTCGAATTAGTATTTTGCAGCCATGACTTATTAAACTGATAGTTTGGTAATTTTCACACCTGTCAACACTTGGTTTCTTTGGGATTGGAATTATTATATTCTGCCTGAAGTGTGAGGGTATTTCACCTGTCTCATACATCTTGCTCACCAGATGGTAGAGTTTTGCCATGGCTGGTTCTCCCAAGGCTATCAGTAGTTCTAATGATATGTTGTCTACTCCCGGGGCCTTGTTTTGACTTAGGTTGTTCAGTGCTTCACACAGTATCGTATCTCCCATTTCATTTTCATCCACATCCGCTTCCATTTTCATAATATTTCCCTCAAGTACATTGCTCTTGTACAGACCCTCTATACGAGATGCTATCCAAAATTTTTGGGACTGGTGCTGCCATATGTTGAAACCTTACCTTTGGACTAATGGTCACCATCACCCTTGAAGTAGTTACCATCTGCATGTACACACCAGTCCCAGCGCTTCTGCCACTGGTCAAATGTTTTCTGGAAGTCCTGTTTTTTGAGGGTGTTTTTCACTGCCAGTGATCCTTCTTTGAATCCTCTCTAGATTGTCGAACTGACGACCTTTCAACTTGAGTTTCAGTTCTGGGAATAGTGCGAAGTCGCAAGGTGCCAAATCTGGTGAGTATGGTGGGTGGGGTTCAACCGCCATGTTATTTTTTGCCGAAAAGCTCCTGATGAACAAGGGCATGTGACAGGGCGCATTGTTGTGATGCAGCAGCCAGTTCCCTTGATGCCAAAGTTCAGGCCTTTGTCAGCACATGTTTTCACATAACCATCACAAAATGTCACAGCAGTACATGTAATTCACTGTTTGGTTGGTGGGACGAATTCTTTGTGCTCAATTCCCTTGGTATCAAAGAAAATGATGATCATGCTCTTCACCTGTCTCGTTTTTTTTGGGTCTTGGAGAGTCTGGGCTCTTCCACTGGGACGATTGTTGCTTTGTCTCTGGGTCATAAACGTAAATCCAGCTCTCGTCACCGGTGATAACAGTGATCAGTGATCAGTCAACATTCATTGACATGTCCCATAACCAATACCCACTTTATCCACAAGGTCTTGAATGGTTCAACGTTGATCTGTACGAACCAATTGTTGAAGTTTGGCAACAATGTCTGGCATTGAGCAGCTAATTGGCCTTCCAGTGTGAGCACCATCTTTGACATCGTCTATATGGCCGGCCCTGAACCAAGTGTGCTACTCAAACACATGCGTACGGCTCATGTTCTGTCCCCCAAACACTTGTTGAATCATTGCAAGGGTCTCCGTAGGACTTCTACCGAGATCCACACAGAATTTGGTACACACACGCTGCTCTGTTCGGGGATCCATCATGAAATTGCCACACATCAAACACAGATTATTTCAGAAATCACTGCGGACACACAACACGTCCTCCAAGCTGAATGCCACTCCGCACACTGACTCATCAGATATGCAGCTCTCGCTACCTAGCGATGCAAAGATCCACTACTCCTACTTTCCAGATAGCACCAACACTCCCGAAAATTTTGGATTCCATCTCATATGCTCCTTCCACCTTTCTGTCTTCCCTTCTTTGCTTAGGAATGGTTTTCCATCTGAGGTCCTGATATTCATACAAGTGGTTCTCTTTTCACCAAAGGTCTCTTTAATTTTCCTGTAGGCAGTATCTATCTTACCCCTAGTGAGATATGCCTCTACATCCTTACATTTGTCCTCTAGCCATCCCTCCTTAGCCATTTTGCACTTCCTGTCGATCTCATTTTTGAGACGTTTGTATTCCTTTTTGCTTGCTTCATTTACTGCATTTTTATATTTTCTCCTTTCATCAATTAAATTCAGTATCTCTTCTGTTACCCAAGGATTTCTACTAGCCCTCGTCTTTTTACCTACTTTATCCTCTGCTGCCTTCACTATTTCATCCCTCAAAGCTACCCTACTTCTTCTACTGTACTTCTTTCCCCCATTCTTGTCAATTGTTCCCTTATGCTCTCTCTGAAACTCTGTACAACCTCTGGTTTAGTCAGTTTATCCAGGCCCCATCTCCATAAATTCCCACCTTTTTGCAGTTTCTTCAGTTTTAATCCACAGTTCATAACCAATAGATTGTGGTCAGAGTCCACATCTGCCCCTGGAAACATGTTACAATTGAAAACCTGGTTCCTAAATCTCTGTCTTACCATTATATAATCTATCTGAAACCTGTTAGTATCTCCAGGTTTCTTCCATGTATACAACCTTCTTTTATGATTCTTGTACCAAATGTTAGCTATGATTAAGTTATGCTCTGTGCAAAATTCTACCAGGCGGCTTCCTCTTTCATTTCTTATGCCCAATCCATATTCACCTACTATTTTTCCTTCTCTCCCTTTTCCTACTATCGAATTCCAGTCACCCACGACTATTAAATTTTTGTCTCCCTTCACTATCTGAATAATTTCTTTTATCTCATCATACATTTCTTCAATTTCTTCGTCATCTGCAGAGCTAGTTGGCATATAAACTTGTACTACTGAAGTAGACGTGGGCTTCATGTCTATCTTGGCCACAATAATGGCCACAATAATGCATTCACAATAATGGGCACAATAATGCATTCACTATACTCAAGAGGACATCGTTATCAGGAGAAAGAAAACTGGCGTTCTACGGATCAGAGCGTGGAATGTCAGATCCGTTAATCGGGCAGGTAGGTTAGAAAATTTAAGAAGGGAAATGGATAGGTTAAAGTTAGATATAGCGGGAATTAGTGAAGTTCGGTGGCAGGAGGAACAAGACTTCTGGTCAGGTGATTACAGGGCTATAAATACAAAATCAAATAGAGGTAATGCAGGAATAGGTTTAATAATGAATAAAAAAATAGGAGTGCGGGTTACCTACTACAAACAGCATAGTGAATGCATTATTGTGGCCAAGATAGACACAAAGCCCATGCCTACTACAGTAGTACAAGTTTATATGCCAACTAGCTCTGCAGATGATGAAGAAATTGATGATATGTATGACGAGATAAAAGAAATTATTCAGGTAGTGAAGGGAGACGAAAATTTTACAGATGGGTGACTGGAATTCGTCAGTAGGAAAAGGGAGAGAAGGAGACATAGTAGGTGAATATGGATTGGGGGGAAGAAATGAAAGAGGAAGCCGCCTTGTAGAATTTTGCACAGAGCATAACTTAATCATAGCTAACACTTGGTTCAAGAATCATAAAAGAAGGTTGTATACCTGGCAGAATCCTGGAGATACTAAAAGGTATAAGATAGATTATATAATGGTAAGACAGAGATTTAGGAACCAGGTTTTAAATTGTAAGACATTTCCAGGGGCAGATATGGATTCTGACCACAATCTCTTGGTCATGAACTGCAGATTGAAACTGTAGAAACTGCAAAAAGGTGGGAATTTAAGGAGATGGGACCTGGATAAACTGAAAGAACGAGAGGTTGTACAGAGTTTCAGGGAGAGCATAAGGGAACAATTGACAGGAATGAGGGAAAGAAATACAGTAGAAGAAGAATGGGTAGCTCTGAGGGATGAAGTAGTGAAAGCAGCAAACGATCAAGTAGGTAAAAAGACGAGGGCTAATAGAAATCCTTGGGTAACAGAAGAAATATTGCATTTAATTGATGAAAGGAGAAAATGTAAAAATGCAGTAAATGAAGCAGGCAAAAAGGAATACAAACGTCTCAAAAATGAGATCGACAGGAAGTGCAAAATGGCTAAGCAGGGATGGCTAGAGGACAAATGTAAGGATGTAGAGGCATATCTCACTAGGGGTAAGATAGATA
This sequence comes from Schistocerca serialis cubense, assembly GCF_023864345.2. Taxonomy (NCBI): domain Eukaryota; kingdom Metazoa; phylum Arthropoda; class Insecta; order Orthoptera; family Acrididae; genus Schistocerca; species Schistocerca serialis. The sequence continues at coordinate 388,262,317 of NC_064645.1, forward strand.
CTGCCTACAGGAAAATTAAAGAGACCTTTGGAGAGAAGAGAACCACTTGTATGAATATCAAGAGCTCAGATGGCAACCAAGTTCTAAGCAAAGAAGTGAAGGCAGAAAGGTGGAAGGAGTATATAGAGGTTTTATACAAGGGCGATGTACTTGAGGACAATATTATGGAAATGGAAGAGGATGTAGATGAAGATGAAATCGGAGATACAATACTGCGTGAAGAGTTTGACAGAGCACTGAAAGACCTGAGTCGAAACAAGGCCCCGGGAGTAGATAACATTCCATTAGAACTACTGACGGCCTTGGGAGAGCCAGTCCTGACAAAACTCTACCATCTGGTGAGCAAGATGTATGAGACAGGTGAAATACCCTCAGACTTCAAGAAGAATATAATAATTCCAATCCCAAAGAAAGCAGGTGTTGACAGATGTGAAAATTACTGAACTATCAGTTTAATAAGTCACAGCTGCAAAGTACTAACGTGAATTCTTTACAGACGAATGGAAAAACTAGTAGAAACCGACCTCGGGGAAGATCAGTTTGGATTCCATTGAAATGTTGGAACACGTGAGACAATACTAACCTTACGACTTATCTTAGAAGAAAGATTAAGAAAAGGCAAACCTACGTTTCTAGCATTTGTAGACTTAAAGAAAGCTTTTGACAATGTTGACTGGAATACTCTCTTTCACATTCTGAAGGTGGCAGGGGTAAAATACAGGGAGCGAAAGGCTATTTACAGTTTGTACAGAAACCAGATGGCAGTTATAAGAGTCGAGGGGCATGAAAGGGAAGCAGTGGTTGGGAAAGGAGTGAGACAGGGTTGCAGCCTCTCCCCGATGTTATTCAATCTGTATATTGAGCAAGCAGTAAAGGAAACAAAAGAAAAATTCGGAGCAGGTATTAAATTCATGGAGAAGAAGTAAAAACTTTGAAGCTCGCCGATGACATTGTGATTCTGTCAGGGACAGCAAAGGACTTGGAAGAGCAGTTGAACGGAAGGGACAGTGTCTTGAAAGGAGGATATAAGATCAACATCAACAAAAGCAAAATGAGGATAATGGAATGTAGTCGAATTAAGTCAGGTGATGCTGAGGGAATTAGATTAGGAAATGAGACACTTAAAGTAGTAAAGGAGTTTTGCTATTTAGGGAGTAAAATAACTGATGATGGTCGAAGTAGAGAGGATATAAAATGTAGACTGGCAATGGCAAGGAAATCGTTTCTGAAGGAGAGAAGTTTGTTAACATCGAGTATAGATTTAAGTGTCAGGAAGTCGTTTCTGAAAGTATTTGTATGGAGTGTAGCCATGTATGGAAGTGAAACGTGGACGATAACTAGTATGGACAAGAAGAGAATAGAAGCTTTCAAAATGTGGTGCTACAGAAGAATGCTGAAGATAAGGTGGGTAGATCACGTAACTAATGAGGAGGTATTGAATAGGATTGGGGAGAAGAGAAATTTGTGGCACAACTTGACTAGAATAAGGGATCGGTTGGTAGGACATGTTTTGAGGCATCAAGGGATCACAAATTTAGCATTGGAGGGCAGCGTGGAGGGTAAAAATCGTAGAGGGTGACCAAGAGATGAATACACTAAGCAGATTCAGAAGGATGTAGGTTGCAGTAGGTACTGGGAGATGAAGAAGCTTCACAGGATAGAGTAGCATGGAGAGCTGCATCAAACCAGTCTCAGGACTGAAGACCACAACAACAACAACATGCTGTTTGTAGTAGCTTGCCCACACTCCTATTTTTTTATTCATTATTAAACCTACTCCTGCATTACCCCTATTTGATTTTGTATTTATAACCCTGTATTCAGCTGACCAGAAGTCTTGTTCCTCCTGCCACCGAACTTCGCTAATTCACACTATATCTAACTTTAACCTATTCATTTCCCTTTTTAAATTTTCTAACCTACCTGCCCGATTAAGGGATCTGACTTTCCACGCTCCGATCCGTAGAACGCCAGTTTTCTTTCTCCTGATAACGACGTCCTCTTGAGTAGTCCCCACCCGGAGATCCGAATGGGGGACTATTTTACCTCCGGAATATTTTACCCAAGAGGGTGCCCTCATCATTTAACCATACAGTAAAGCTGCATGCCCTTGGGAAAAATTATGGCTGTAGTTTCGCCTTGCTTTCAGCCATTCGCAGTACCAGCACAGCAAGGCCATTTTCATTAGTGTTACAAGGCCAGATCAGTCAATCGTCCAGACTGTTGCCCCTGCAACTACTGAAAAGGCTGCTGCCCCTCTTCAGGAACCACGCATTTGTCTGGCCTCTCAACAGATACCCCTCCGTTGTGGTTGTACGTACGGTACGGCTGTCGGTATCGCTGAGGCACGTAAGCCTCCCCACCAATGGCAAGGTCTATGGTTTATGGGGGGGGGCTATAAATACAAAATCAGATTGAGGTAACACAGGAATGGGTTTAATGATGAATAAGAAAGTAGGAATGGGAGGTAAGCTACTATGAAGTGGACATATTAGCATAGCAAAGATAGATATGAAGCCCATGCTTACCACAATAGTACAAGTTTACTTGCCAACTAGCTCTGCAGATCATGAAGAGATTGAAGAAAAGTTTTATGAGATAAAAGAAATTATTCAGATAGCTAGAGGTGACAAAAATTTAATTGTGATGGGGGGCAGGAATTCTAGAGTAGAAAATGGAAAAGAAGGAAAAATAGGTCAATATGGGCATGGGGAAAGGAATAAAGAGCAAGCCACATGGTAGAATTTGGCACAGAGCATAATTTAATCATTGCTAACACTTGGTTTGAGAATCATAAAATGAGATTGTATACATGGAAGAGTCCTGGAGACACCAGGTGGTTTCAGGTTGATTGTATTATAGTTAGACATAGGTTTAGGAATCAGATTTTGAATTGTAAGACAATTCATTGGTTACAACCTTAGATTAAAACTGAAGAAATTTGAAAAAGGTAGGAATTTAAGACAATGGGACCTGGTTAAGTTGAAAGAACCAGAAGCCGTTGAGAGTTTCAGAGGGAGCATTAGGCAACAGTTAACTAGAACAGGGCAAATGAATACAATAGACTACGAATTGGTAGCTTTAAGAGATGAAATAATGAATGCAGCACAGGGTCAGAGACAGGCCTTGCAGAAATACTTGAATAACTCAGGAGATATTGAATTTAATTGATGAAAGGACAAAATTTAAAAATGGAGCAAATGATGCAGGTGAAAGGGAATACAAATGTTTAAAAAGTGATATTGACAGCAAGTGCAGAATTGCTAAGCAGAAATGGCTAGAGGACAAATAGGATTTACAAGCATGTTTCACAAGAGGAAAGATAGAATCTGCCTACAGGAAAATTAACGAGGCCTTCGGGGAAAAGTGAAACAGCTGTGTGAATATCCAGGGCTCAGGTAATAAATCAGGCCCAAGCAAAGAAGGGAAAGCTGAATGGTGGAAGGAATATATAGAGTGTCTGTACAAGGGAGATGAACTTGAAAACAATATTATAGAAAGGGACATGGACGTAGATGAAGATGAGATGGGAGATATGATACTTCGAGAAGAGTTTGAGAAATATCTGAAAGATCTAAGTTGAAACAAGATCACAGGTCTAGATGATATTCTGTCGGAATTACTGATAAACTTGGGAGAGCCAGCCACGACAAAACTCTACCACCTGGTGTGCAAAATATGAGACAGATGAAATACCCTCGGACTTCAAAAAGACTGTAGTAATTCCAATTCCTAAGAAAGCGTTGCTGACAGATGTTAAAATTACCAAACTATCAGTTTAATAAGTCATGCTTGCCAAATACGTATTACTGAAGAATGGAAAAACTGATAGAAACTGACCCCAGGGAACATCAGTTTGGATTCCAGAGAAAATTAGAAACATGCAAGGAAATACTGACCCTACGACTTGTCTTAGAAGATAGGTTAAGGAAAGTTAAATTTACATTTACAGCATTTGTAGACTGAGAGACAGCTTTTGAAAATGTTGACTGGAATACTCTCTTTGAAATTCTGAAGGTAGCAGGGTAAAGTACAGGAAGCAAAGGGCTACGTAAAATTTGTACAGAAACGAGACAGCAGTTATAAGAGTAGAGGGGCATGAAAGGGAAGCAGTGGTTGAGAAGGGAATTAAATGAGTTTGTAGCCTATCCCCAGTGCTATTCATTATGTACATTGAACAAGCTGTAAAGGAAACCAGAGAAATATTTGGAACAGGAATTAAGATTCAGGAAGAAGAAATAAAAACTTTTAGGTTTGCCAATGACACTGTGATTCTCTCGGAGACAGCAAAGGAATTGGAGGAGCATTGGAACAGAATGGACAATGTCTTGATAGGAGAATATAATGAACACCAACAAGCATTAGTTGACATGACACATTGTGAGGCATTAAAGAATTGCTAGTATGGTAATAGATAAAAGTGAACAAATACAAGTGAATGTAGGTTGCAGCAGTTCTGTAGAGATGAAGAATTTGCAGGGGAAAGACTGATGTGGACAGCTGCATCAAACCAGTCTTTAGAATGAAGACCACAGCATGTAGTAGTGATGATGTTGAAAGGAAGACAGAAGGAAGATTTGCTTCAGAAAGCACTATTAAAATGGAGGACATATGCATTAGGTGTGTAAGGAACATGGCATTCTAGCTACTTTATTAGCTATACCTTTAATTGCATAAAACCAGTTTTCTAACAAAACGTCCTATTCAGTCCAATGCCTTGGAGAGGTCTTAGAAAATAGCAACTGGTGATGATACTTTGTGTAAATTGAGAGTATTTTTGAGTCATCATTCTTCTGACTGGTTTTATGCGGCCCCCACAAATTCCTCTCCTGTGCCAACCTCTTCATCTCAGAGTAGCACTTGCAACCTACAGCCTCAATTATTTGCTGGCTGTATTCCAACCTCTGTCTTCCTCCACAGTTTTTGCCCTCTACAACTCCCTCTAGTATCATGGCTGTCATTCACTGATGTCTTAACAGATGTCCTACCAACCAGTCCCTTCTTCTTGTCAGATTTTTCTTTTGTCTTGCTTCCATTATCAATTGTAATGTCAGAATTGCTTCTCTGGTGCCTTTATCTTTCCTATAGCCAAACTGATCATAATCTAACATATCCCCAATTTTCTTTACCATTCATCTGTATATTACTCTTGTTAGCCCTCATGAACCATGGACCTTGCCGTTGGTGGGGAGGCTTGCGTGCCTCAGCGATACAGATAGTCGTACCGTAGGTGCAACCACAATGGAGGGGTATCTGTTGAGAGGCCAGACAAACACGTGGTTCCTGAAGAAGGGCAGCAGCCTTTTCAGTAGTTACAGGGGCAACAGTCTGGATGATTGACTGATCTGGCCTTGTAACACTAACCAAAACGGCCTTGCTGTGCTGATACTGCAAACGGCTGAAAGCAAGGGGAAACTACAGCCGTAATTTTTCCCGAGGGCATGCAGCTTTACTGTATGGTTAAATGATGATGGTGTCCTCTGGGGTAAAATATTCCGGAGGTAAAATAGTCCCCCATTCGGATCTCCGGGCGGGGACTACTCAAGAGGATGTCGTTATCAGGAGAAAGAAAACTGGTGTTCTACGGTTCCGAGCATGGAATGTCAGATCCCTTAATCGGGCAGGTAGGTTAGAAAATTTAAAAAGGCAAATGGATAGGTTAAAGTTAGATATAGTGGGAATTAGTGAAATTCACTGGAAGGAGGAACAAGACTTTTGGTCAGGCGAATACAGGGTTATAAATACAAAATCAAAACGGAGGAATGCAGGAGTAGGTTTAACAATGAATAGGAAAATAGGAGTGCGGGTAAGTTACTACAAACAGCATAGTGAACGCATTACTGTGGCCAAGATAGACACGAAGCCAATGCCTACCACAGTAGTACAAGTTTATATGCCAACTAGCTCTGCAGATGACAAAGAAATTGAAGAAATGTATGATGAAATAAAAGAAATTATTCAGATAGTGAAGGGAGACAAAAATTTAATAGTCATGGGTGGCTGGAACTCGGCAGTAGGAAAAGGAAGAGAAGGAAATGTAGTAGGTGAATATGGATTGGGGGGAAGAAATGAAAGAGGAAGCCGTCTGGTAGAATTTTGCACAGAGCACAACTTAATCATAGCTAACACTTGGTACAAGAATCATAAAAGAAGGTTGTATACATGGAAGAATCCTGGAGATACTAGAAGGTTTCAGATAGATTATATAATGGTAAGACAGAGATTTAGGATCCAGGTTTTAAATTGTAAGACGTTTCCAGGGGCAGATGTGGACTCTGACCACAATCTATTGGTTATGAACTGTAGATTAAAACTGAAGAAACTGCAAAAAGATGGGAATTTAAGGAGATGGGACCTGGATAAACTGAAAGAACCAGAGGTTGTACAGAGTTTCAAGGAGAGCAAAATGGAACAATTGACAGGAATGGGGGAAAGAAATACAGTAGAAGAAGAATGGGTAGCTTTGAGGGATGACGTACTGAAGGGAGCAGAGGATAAAGTAGGTAAAAAGACGAGGGCTAGTAGAAAACCTTGGGTAACAGAAGAAATATTGAACTTAATTGATGAAAGGAGAAAATATAAAAATGCAGTAAATGAAGTAGGCAAAAAGGAATACAAACGTCTCAAAAATGAGATCGACAGGAAGTGCAAAATGGCTAAGGAGGGATGGCTAGAGGACAAATGTAAGGATGTAGAAGCTTGTCTCACCAGGGGTAAGATAGATACTGCCTACAGGAAAATTAAAGAGACCTTTGGTGAAAAGAGAACCACTTGTATGAATATCAGGAGCTCAGATGGAAACCCAGTTCTAAGCAAAGAAGGGAAGGCAGAAAGGTGGAAGAAGTATATAGAGGGTTTATACAAGGGCGATGTACTTGAGGACAATATTATGGAGATGGAAGAGGATGTAGATGAAGATGAAATGGGAGATACGATACTGCGTGAAGAGTTTGACAGAGCACTGAAAGACCTGAGTCGAAACAAGGCCCCGGGAGTAGATAACATTCCATTAGAACTACTGACGGCCTTGGGAGAGCCAGTCCTGACAAAACTCTACTATCTGGTGAGCAAGATATATGAGACAGGTGAAATACCCTCAGACTTCAAGAAGAATATAATAATTCCAATCCCAAAGAAAGCAGGTGTTGACAGATGTGAAAATTACCGAATTATCAGTTTAGCAAGTCACAGCTGCAAAATACTAACAGAAATTCTTTACAGACGAATGGGAAAACTAGTAGAAGCCAACCTCTGGGAAGATCAGTTTGGATTCCGTAGAAATATAGGAACACGTGAGGTAATATTGACCCTACGACTTATCTTAGAAGCTAGATTAAGGAAAGGCAAACCTACGTTTCTAGCATTTGTAGACTTAGAGAAAGCTTTTGACAATGTTGACTGGAATACTCTCTTCCAAATTCGGAAGGTGGCAGGGGTAAAATACAGGGAGCGAAAGGCTATTTACAACTTGTACAGAAACCAGATGGCAGTTATAAGAGTCGAGGGACATGAAAGGGAAGCAGTGATTGGGAAGGGAGTGAGTCAGGGTTGTACCCTCTCCCCGATGTTATTCAATCTGTATATTGAGCAAGCAGTAAAGGAAACAAAAGAAAAATTCGAAGTAGGTATTAAAATCCATGGAGACAAAATAAAAACTTTGAGATTTGCCGATGACATTGTAATTCTGTCAGGGACAGCAAAGGACTTGGAAGAGCAGTTGAACGGAATGGATAGTGTCTTGAAAGGAGGATATAAGATCAACATCAACAAAAGTAAAATGAGGATAATGGAATGTAGTCGAATTAAGTTGGGTTATGCTGAGGGAATTAGATTAGGAAATGAGACACTTAAAGTAGTAAAGGAGTTTTGCTATTTGGGGAGCAAAATAACTGATGATGGTCGAAGTAGAGAGGATATAAAATGTAGACTGGCAATGGGAAGGAAAGCGTTTCTGAAGAAGAGAAATTTGTTAACATCGAGTATAGATTTAAATGTCAGGAAGTCGTTTCTGAAAGTATTTGTATGGAGTGTAGCCATGTATGGAAGTAAAACATGGATGATAAATAGTTTGGACAAGAAGAAAAAATAGAATTTTTTGATATGTGGTGCTACATAAGAATGCTGAAGATTAGATGGGTAGATCATGGTAGGACATGTTCTGAGACATCAAGGGATCACCAATTTAGTATTGGAGGGCAGTGTGGAGGATAAAACTCGTAGAGGGAGACCAAGAGATGAATACACTAAGATTCAGAAGGCTTTAGGTTGCAGTAGTTACTGGAAGATGAAGCAGCTTGCACAGGATAGAGTAGCATGGAGAGCTGCATCAAACCAGTCTCTGGACTGAAGACCACATCAACATCATCATCATCAACAGCAGCTAATAGCTGTTAAGCTAATTGGGTGATAATTCTTGCATTTGTCAGCTCTTGCATTCTTTGGAATTATATTGATGAAATTTTGCTGGAGTGTCCTCGACTGCGCACACTCCGGCAATCTTTTAATCTCCCGGGCACTTTGGCTTTGGTTTTATCCGACGATGCCTCCATGGCTGACAATGTTTTACATTTTATCCGTAGTAGTCCTTTTTATGGTTCGATTTATGGAGGTCCTGCGCCTTTCCCTTTCTGTGTCTTTTGTCCTTGTGTCTGTTGCTGTTCTGGTGTGCCGTCAGATGGTTGACTCTTTCCCTTTTTTTTTTCTCGTGGTCAGTCAACCAGTCTCCGGCCATCCTCCTTTCTTCTGTTTCTTTCTGTCTGGTGTTCCTCTGTCCTGTTCTTGTCTGTAGTGTTTGTTGCTGCATTTGTGTTCTTTTAGCGCCTGGGGGGACGTCTCCTCCCCCTTTGGTTTTTACCTGCTCCATAGATTTTCGGCTCGCCTGATTTTGGAATGGGGGACTGATGACCTTCGCTGTTTAGTCCCCCTTAAACATCCCAGCAACCACCACTATATTGATGAAATTTTTCCAAAAGTCAGATGGTATGTTGCCAGACTCATACAGAATACATAACAACATGAATAGTCATTTTGTTGCCACTTCCCATAATCCTTTTAGAAATTCTGCTGGAATGTTATCTATGCCTTCTGCCTTATTTCATTTTAAGACCTCCAAAGCTCTTAAATTCTGATTCTAATATTAGATCCCCCATATCTTCTAAATTGACTACTGTTTCTTCTTTTATTAGATCAGACAAATCTTCCCGTCATAGATGCCTTCAATGTACTCTTTCCACCTGTCCGCTCCTCTGCATTTAACAGTGGAATTCCCATTGCACTTTTAATGTTACCACCCTTGCTTTTAATTTCACCGAAGGTTGTTTTGAATTTCGTGTTTGCTGAGTCAGTCATTGTGACAATCATTTCTTTTTCGATTTCTTCAAATTTTTCATGGAGCCATTTCTTCTTAGCTTCCCTGCACTTCCTATTTATTTCATTTCTCAGTGACTTGTGTTTCTGTATTCCTGAATTTCCCTGAGCATTTATGTACTTGCTTCTTTCATTGATCAGCTGAAGTATTTCTCCTGTTACCAAAGGTTTCTTCACAATTACCTTCTTTGTACCTATGTTTTTCTTTCCAGCTTCTCTGACTGCCCTTTTTGGAGATGTCCATTCCTCTTCAACTGTAATGCCTACTGAGCCATTTCTTATTGCTGTATCTATTGCCTTAGAGAACTTAAAGCATATCTCACCATTCCTTAGTACTTCTGTATCCCACTTCTTTGCTCAATGATTCTTCCTGACTAATCTCTTCAGCTTTAACCTACTCTTTATCACAACTACAGTATGAGCTGAGCCTGTATCTGCTCGTGGATATGCCTTACAATCCAGTATCTGATTTCAGAATATATTTCTAGCAAAGATGTAATCTAAGTGAAATCTTCCTGTATCACCCCGCCTTTTACAAGTATACCTACTCCTTTTGTGATTCTTGAACAGAGTATTCTCTATTACTAGCTGAATTTTATTACCAAACTCAATTAGTCTTTCTCCCCTCTCATTCCTTGTCTCAAGCCTGTACTCTCCTATAACCTTTTTTTCTACGCCTTCCTCTACAACTTACAACTGCATTCCAGTCCTCCATGACTACCAGATTTTCATGTACCTTTGCATGCTGTATAACCCTTTGAATAGGCGCATATACTGTCTCTATCTCTTCATCTTCAGCTTGCAACGTCAGCATGTATACCTGAACTATCATTGCCAGTGTTGGTTTGCTGTATATTCTGATATGAACAACCCTGTTGGTGAACTGTTCACGGTAACACACTCCTGCCCCACCTTTCTATTCATAACGAATCCTACTCCTGTTATACCATTTTCTGCTGCTGTTGATACTACTGTATACTCACCTGACCAGAAATCCTTGTCTTCTTTCCATTTCACTTCACTGACCCCTACTATATCTAGATTGATTCTGTGCATTTACCTTTTCAGATTTTCTAACTTCCCTACCTCATTCAACCTTCTGACATTCCATGTCCTGGCTTGTAGAATGTTACCCTTTTGTTGGTTATTCAATCTTTTTCTCATGGTCACCTGCCCCTTGGCGGTCTCCACCCAGAGATCCAATTGGGGGCCATTCCAGAATCTTTTGCCAATGGAGAGATCATCATGACACTTTTTCAATTACAGGCCACATGTCCTGTGGATATGCATTATGTGTCTTTAATGCAGTGGTTTCCATTGCCTTTGGCATCCTCATGGCTTTGATCATTGGTGATTCTTCCAGCTTTATGGGCAGTTTCCCACCCCAAGGACAAGAGAGTGCTGTGAACCTCTGTTGCTCCTCTGCCCTCTTTGACAAGGCCATTGACAGAATGAAGGTGACTCCTTACGCTGGAAGTCTTTGGCCATCAATGCTGATTCTTAATCAAAATTTAAGCAGTGGTGGGTTTAGAACCGAGAACATTTTGATTACTTATCAAAGGTGCTACCCCCCCCCCCCCCCCTTCCCCACTGTTTTTTGTTTTGTTGATTTTCCTTCTTCACATTTGTTCGGGTCGGACACCCCATGACATCTGTTGAAGTTCATCCTAGGTCCATTAACTCAGTTTTTTTTTTTAATTACAGAAGGCAGCTAACCCACTTACCGAACATGCTGAGCTACTGTGGTGGCTATTTTTTGTTTTTTTTTGTTTTTTTTTTTTTTGTTTTTCATTTTGGCTGCTCCCTAGACCATGGCCATTTCCCAAGAAATACAATGGCAATAACAGAGCACCAGAATTACACAGGCATGTGAGAACATTAACAGAAAAATTAACAGTCCAGGTTGAGTCTGATGATAATCAAAATCCAGTATAGCAAAACCGTGGTAGAGTCCTAGTCAGCAATTAGACACTTCACTGAGCACAGCTGAGGCAAGAGAGGGCAAGGCCATGCTGGCAGCATGCAGCCAGGAATGTCCAGCAATGGTGATGCTGTCAGTGAGCAAAGCAGATGTCCTCATTTGATTTTCTTGCCAGCAGCATTGAATACGAATTCTTTGGCTGTGGTGGTGGCATAAGTGGGTGTAGCACTCCATCTCTCCCCTCCTCTGGGAAGCTGGCACTGCAGGTGTCAGTAGAAGAATGCTCTAACAACCCCACAGTGTCAGTCCAATAAACACAAAGATAATTAATTGAATGCAAAATAAGTTTCTGACAGTTCTGTGAGCATCAGCAGACATATAAATGTATAGTATTACACTTTGAGAACCAGAGTTGTATGTAGGCAGTGCCTATGTCGTTTCTTGCAATAAAAAACAAGTAAAAAATGTACTTGTCTTGGATTCTTGATGTTAGTGGCTCAGCTCGTAGTCTTGTTAACAAAAATTTGGGATACAATTCTTCTGGGGTCCTGGTCTTGATATGGTATGTTAACAATGATTCTTCGTAATGAATTCCTGAAATGAACTTGGGCAGTTATGAGATTTTGTTGACTTACATAAAAGTGTAACTGGATAAAATTGCGGACTTTTGAAATAAATATTTTTTTAACATCAGTTCCCCACACCCCACCCTAATCAATTGCAAAACAACTCTTGAATGTAAAATATTTGCTCATTGTCGAATTTCAACTAACACATATTTCATAGTTAAACATGGTGGCCTGACCCAGACTTACTTCCAACATCCAAACTCTTCCTCCACCTGACACAGACTTATTTAAGACACATTATTCACAGTCAACAAAGATGATACATTCTGACAGTACAAAGAATTTGTTAGATAACATTGTAACAAGCTTGTGATAACCTTTATATAGAAATGTTATTTGGAACACAAATATTTTGTAGAGAATAAGTAATTTTGTTATTTGGAACACAAACATTTTGTAGAGAATAAGTAATTTTGTAATCTTGAATATAATTTCTATAACAGATTTTTAATTACTTGTGTACTGGCAAAAGCATCATTATCTGCTGGTTAATGGCAAAAATGCAAAACTGATTTCATAGGATAATTAATCTTTGCAGAGATAAAGCGAAAATGCCAGAAAATGGATCTACCCCCCCCCTCCCCCCACCTCCACACACTCACACACACACGAGAAAGGGCAGAAAATATGAAATGATAAATGAAATTAAATATCAAATAAAGATGACCAAACTGCATAATAATCCCAGAAGCTCCCTTTTGAATCATAAAAGTATGCAAATTTCAAAGAAATATTAGAATAAGCATGGTATTCAGAATTTCATTTGACACCAGTGTATTGTTATCTACTACTGAGTAGGCATTACAAATGTACAGATTTGTCTCCAGGAAAGGGGCCACCTAGCTGAGACTGCTGTGGGAAATGGGCTAGCATGGCAGAAGAAGGCACGAGCTTCGCCCAGGTGACCTGGCAGCAGCAGCTGATGTGTGGAGGCTGCTGCCTGGTGACAGGGTTTGTTCCATTGGCTTGCTGGCATCCGAAGAGGAGTTGCCAGTATATGGCTGGATGTCAGCTGTCTCCACCCTGGTGGGGCACATGGCCGGAAGTGAGCTGGATGATGGTGAACTGGCTGCAGAAACAACCTTGCACATGACAGTGGTGTGGAAACTATGCTTTCAGCAGAGAGGGACACCTGAGGCAATGTCTGGAGAGGGGACACTGGGTGTTCCTGTGGGAGAGCAATGTGCAGGCAGCTGCTATCAAACACTAGCTGATGGCTCGGTGAGGCCAGCAGTCACATTGTGACATCACCCAACAGCACATCAAGCAGTAGTATCCCCATGGTGCCCAGCACATGGAGTAAAGCAACTCCTGCAGGAGAACTCCATTCTGGCATCTACAGTCATGGTGTGTCAGACCCTCACTGATGGTGCAGGTGGTTCTGGTGACAGGCTTCTGCCATTCAATGGTGTGCTCTTGTAGGTGCTGAGAATTAAGAGGCAACACATTTGTCCAGCAAGCACTATACTGACTTCCCGTATGACTGCTTATGAAACAATATATATAACATAAGGTGAGTGATACTATTGTGGGTGCAGAAATAATGAAATAATGCTGAAGTGTACTGTGGGCCATTATTGGAGAAGATCGTCTGAGGTAACCCTTCAGTCATGAAAACTTAGGAGAGAGCCTGCATAGTAGCTTGTGTCATGGCAGAGAGCGTGCACATGATGTAGATAATTTGATCATGTGGTAACCCCCTCCAAAAACATAGAATTATATAACGGACCTGCTAAGTCGATTCCCATGGCTGATTGGGTATGGGCAATGGAGAGAAAGTTTGTAGTGGTGCTGCCTGCTGCCCTGCAAAGTATTAGCATTCGCAGACAGTCTTCCCAATTGCTGAACCAGTGCCAGGCCAGTACACAAAATCCTGTGCAAGGGCCTTCATACAGGTTATATCCCAGTGGCCATGGTCTCGGAGAGCAAGGAAGCAAGTCCACAGGATTGGAGGGATGATGTCGTGAGGATTGTCCATATAGGTGCTAAGGAGGAGTGTGCAAGCCAATGTCTGAGTAGGAAACAGACAGACTACTATGAATGCAGTCTCTTGGGCCAACCATGCCACACAAAATGGACCTCCCTGCCAGAGCCCATTATTATGCCGAGTGGCCTGTGCTAAGCAATGGACCACGACTCGAAGTCTATCTACTCTGTGCTCCAAGTTAATGTCAGTCTGAAAACAGATGACTTAGGTGCTATTGACAGCCAGGTTGGATCCCATCTGCTGGCACAACAGTGTTTCTGCATTAACATGCTGTAACATAGATCTGTAATGAATCTCATAGTGATACTCAAAAACAAATCTCAATACTGAAGCAGTTGTGCATTCCTGTCAGGAAGCTGCAAATCGGAACAGAAAAGCACCACAAGTGGTTTATGGTCTGGGATGATATGGAATTTGTTGCCATAGAGGAAAACATAGAATTTTGGGACAGAATACACAATGAATAAACCTTCCTTTTCTAAATGAGAGTAATTGCATTCAGTTGCTGTTAATTGTTGGAGGGACACACGATAGGCTTTTCAGAGCCGTCACTGTTTCTGTGAGCCAAAACCACCCAAATCCTGTGTTGGGAAGCCTCTGTTGCAAGCATGAGCTGTTTGGTTGGTGTAAAGGTACCAATACATTGTGATGACCTTAGCAATGATTTTATATGCACGAAAGCTCTGTCACAGTCCAAAGATGAAATGAAAGAAATGCCTTTTTCTGCAGCTTTTTGAACATGTGAATAATATCTGCCACACTGGGGAGAAATTTTGACTAACTGCTTTTGCCCATAAATGATGGACGTTCCAAAAGGTACCATGGTTCAGACATGTTGTCAGTGGCTGTTACATGGTGTTCTCTTTAGGTTTGAAGCCATCCTTTGAAAAAAGGTGACTGAAGTATTTGATTCCTGTATGAAAAAAACTTCTGTTTCAGCAGACTGCACTTAAGGGCCACTTTTTGCTGTTTGGTGAACAGAATTTGAAAGTTAGCAATTATAAACTTCACTCAGCACAGTTGAGGCAAGAGAGAGCAACGCCTTGCTGGCAGCATGCGGCCAGGACCATTCAGCAATGGCGATGCTGTGAGTGAGCAAAGCAGGTGCCCTCGTTTCATTCTCTTGACACAGCATTGAACATGAGTTCTTTGGTTGTGGTGGTGGCATAAATCGGCGTACTGCTCCATCTCTCCCCTCCTCTGGGAAGCTGACACTGTAGGTGTCAGTAGAAGAATGCTCTAACAACCCCGTGCCCTCAGTCCATTAAACACACATATAAGTAATTGAATGCAATATTAGGTTCTGGGCATTTCTGTCAGTATCAGCAGACATAGAAATGTATAATGTTGAAGTAAAAAATATACTCATCTTGAATTTTTGATGTTATTAAGGAACACATGATGAGAATGTCATCAAGATAGTTTGAACATCATCGAGCACCTTGGATTAACTTTCCTAAAACCCACTGGAAAATGACAGGAGCACTTGTGACGTTGAATGGCAGGTGCCTATAATGGTATAACGCAAAGGGATTGTTAATAAACATAAACTGTTGATAGGTGGAGCCCAACTAAAGGTGTATGTATGCCTATGTCTGATCAATTTTCAGAAAACACTCACCACCAGCCAGCTTCACTTGTATTTATTTTTGGCAGGAAATAATGTACCATTCGACCATTGATTGGGTGTTAATGGTGGACTTAAAATCCAAGCATAAAGTAAGTGCCCCTGGAGGCTTTTGTATATCAGCCATATGCGTAGTCTACTGACTGGATGAATGGGTTCAATGATGCCCATGGCCATACAACCTGTCCAGTTTGCTCTTGACAGGAATAGGCCAAACATTACGATATTCCGGAACAGTCATTGATTTAAGGACGACATGAGCCTCATAATCTTGTGCAGCACCCAGTGTAGATGAAAACAGAGACTGTAACTCATGGAAGAGTGCATACAGTGTCTGAAATCGGATGGAGTCAAAAATGAGATGCACAGCATCCTAAATTTGAAAACCAAAAACTGTGGATGTGTCAAGACCAAATAGGTTTTTCAATGTTGCCCTTTTGATGACCATAAATGTGATCACGCTCTTGACATGCTGATAGACATTGTCAATTGTGAACTGGCCTCAAACAGGAATTGGAGTGATTGTTGCAACCAACCTAACCATGATTGGTGAAGAAAAGAGAAGGGTGATCAAAGCAAAATTTCATGAGAGACACAGGTGTCCTGGTATTGAGCTGGAAATGGAACAAATGTTCCTGCCCTTATGTAAACCTGTGAAACTTCACATACTCTACAACTGTGTCCAAGGGACAGTCATGGGGGCAGCAAAGTCAGACAGCCATGTGGGCAGCAACTGTGGGAATGCACAATCAGGGTATGAAGGGAAACAGTATCTGAAAGGGCCACAACCCAATGGCAAATGGTGCAAACATGAAGAACACAGTGAAGACATCACTGAAAGACACTGTTGCTGTGGAACTGAATGCACCGTTACTATGTTCATTGTGTCCTCAAACTGTTCAGTCATAGCATGTGGCACTTGAAATGGCTGAGTGACAGCCAGCACATCCTCGATTGTGGGATCTTCTGATATGATGTCTCATGACATAGAATGGGTGATAACATCAAATGTCAGATAGTTCGCATGGGACTGTTTACAGTGAGCACAAAAAAATCTGCACTTCTGACTTAAACCCTGGAGATCGCTACCCGCACCTGACAGGACTTGTCTGGTTTCTATTGTTCCTGGTGAAACTCCATATGGGATGCCAAGCAATTCTCAAATTTGAGAAAATGACAACACCTCTGTGGACATTAATGGGGCAAGTTTCCAAAGTAAGTGAAACATTCTGGGCTCCATCAAGAGAAGAAAAAGGATTTTTGCCAAATTGGGTCTGCAAACTGAAATGCTGCTGCAAATGCTGCACATATGAGTCGCATAATTCCTTTATATTGTGGAACAGTGGAAATGGTGGGGGCACACGTGGGTGAGACATTGACAGTTGCAGAAAGGCAATGGCACCCTGTGCAGTCATAACCAATTCATGAATCTAGTTTTAAGTACTGCTGCTGTTGCTGTTCAAGCTGTCACTCCTGTTGTAATAACTGGACCAGTGATTGTGCTCGCACTTAACGGAACGCATGCAGGTATGAAACAGCCTCGTCACCAAAAAGTGTAGTATCTACAATTTTTATTACAACTAAATACATAATAAATGCAATTCCAGTGATGGAGCACCAGAATTATACAGTCACAGAACATTAACAAAATAGCAACAGTCCAGTCCAAGTCCAATAACAGAGGAAAGTCTTTATAGGAAAACCATGAAATGGCCCTAGTCAGCAAGGAGAACCTTACCTGAGCATGGCTGATGCAGAAGAGAGAGAGCCCATGCTTGCATCGTGTGACCAAACTACTCGGCCAGCGTAATTGCTAACAAAATGGGTGGTTGTGGTGGTAGCCGTAGGTGCACCTCCACAACATCTGCTATTAATTATGAAATAAGAGCCTTTTTCTCTTTACTTCAAATAACAAGGTTTCAATGAAATTCTTAACACTAAAATTTTTGTTTTGTCTACAGTTGACTTCAAGGCAGTACCTTGTGTAGCATGTCTCTTTCTGAAAAGAAAATAACAGTTGCTTTTGCTGTTGTTATGTAGACAACTATGGAAATTGTAGAAATAGATAATAATGTAAATGTGTGTGATAATTACTGAAGTACACATCATCAGTGGACAGTGAATTGAAAAAGACAATGTTATTAAAATGCACATACATATGCAAATAGTTACGGTATATGTATCATGTGCGACCAAATCAACAGAAGATGGTTCTACACTCACAGATATCAAAGTTTGTCAAAAAAGAATATTTACGCAAGTACTCCCACTAAAATGTGGTGAGCTGCATAAAATGACACTAGCAACCACTTCAGAGACAGATTCATAGGAATACTTCACTTGTAACGACAGCGAAGTAGATCTACTTTATATCATCTCCTCTTTCTGTCTTAGTTGACACGACCCCTCAGGAGTGACCAAGAATCTTATTAAAAAAAAAAAAATTGTACCGTATTTACTGTTCTATAGTCTCTGAAATGACACAGAAGTAGCAGACTTTTTTCTTAGTCGTTTCAAGTAATAAACACAAAGTTTTTAAATGTCATATATTAGTAAAAAGATAACTGATAATACTGTACTAAAAGTTAAGTTCATTCAATAAAATAAATCTCCAACAATGAAACTTTTATTCTTTACTTTTAACGTATTGTGTTTCAAATGTTTAAATAGGTATTGAGCTTGAATATACTCCCAACCTCACATTCAATCAATGTCTCGATTTGGGGCTTGCTGACCATGTGGAAGTAATGACACAGATATCAGAGACAGCTGCAAAGGAATATGCCATTGAATTAACATTGAATAAAATGAAGGGAGACTGGGCCCACATAGATATGGAAGTAACACCCTACAAAGCCACAGGTATGTAACAATGGATTTACTCACCTATAATGTCTGTGTTATATTGTTGATAATTTTATGTAGGTTATTTCTCTTTTAGGCACTTACATAATGAAGATTGCGGATGAAATAACTCAGATGCTTGATGATCATATTGCTTTGACCCAGCAGGTTTCATACAGTCCTTACAGACCAGCATTTGAAGAAGAGATTACTGATTGGGAGGAAAAACTGCATCTGACTCAAGATGTGTTAGATGAATGGGTAGAATGTCAGAAGTAAGTAAAAGAGAAAACTGACACACAGATACTGCTGGTGTTAGTACACATAAGGTAACCATATTAATAGCTCACTTTGTGATGATCGAGCGTGTATCAGGTCTCACCAATCAAATAGACAGACTGTGTGACACATACATACTCCACAAGCCATCATACAGCGCATGGTGGAGGGTACTGTGTACCTAGAGTTGCCATCTGTTCACATATATGGGGGCCGTCACCGGACCTTCTTATCCTGACATCCCGAGAAGCTGCAATTTTGTCCTGATTGTGCGAAGTACTGTTATAAACTTGGCTCAAGTAAGAAGTAATGTCATCTGTTAGTGCAACATGTAAATGCAGCCTCAGTTAGTTTTATCTGTGTCAACAAGTTTATGTTGACAACGTTGTCCCACAGATGGTGTTGCTTGTTGCTTATACTGTATCAATGTTGCAACCACCTTCTACACAGTGAGTCACTAATTATTGCCACCTAGAATAACTTTGAAAGTGTGATAGTAGCTGCAAAGTCTGTGGGACAAATGTTTCATGGGAAGGGGGGGGGGGGGCATAATGTGATGTTGATTTTTTGTTGCTAGGTGGGGTCGCATCAGAGATATGAAGGCCAACTTTGATTTTTAAATGGGCTGCTATAGTTTGGTACTTATTTTCTGATAGCGGCTATCAAGACGAATCCAATGATGTGTAACAGTAAGGTCAATGAAAGTCAAAAAGGCAGTATGAATGTCCATTTACAGAAGGTGTTCGAAGTGATGACTGTTGGTATCAATGCAGTGCTGCAATCTTCTTATCATGGATTGAGTGGTATTCCTTACTTGCCATTCACATGTAAACACCATTTGACAGTTTCTCAATACAACACTAATAGAAACAGTAAGACTAGTATCATCAAATCAAACAATGTGACTGATGTATTCCTTCGAAGAGCAAGTTGATATGCTTCTTATTTACAGAGAATGCCAATGAAATACAGTGAGAACTGGAGACTTAAACGCTGAAAGATATCCTCGGCGTACTCACCCTATACGTGTCGTACATTTAAGTATGTCCACGATAAATTGAGAACAACGGGATCTTTAACACATTGGAAACATATCTGGCAAAGGAAAGTTACTAACGAGGAAATGGAAATTGGTACTCTTGCCACTGTGGTTTGAGATCCTTGTGTTTGTTCGCGTCAAATCACAAGGGAATGGGGCATGGGACAGAGTAGTGTTGTTCATGGTCTGCACCGCCATAAATATCATCCTTACCATACCAGTCTCCTCTAAGAATTAACTGGTAGGGATTTCAGATTCAGAGGGATGACACATTTATTAATTTGATTGTATTTACTGATGAAGCTACATTCACAAACCAAGGAAATGTTAATTTGCATAACATGCATTATTGGGCAATTGAAAATCCATGTTGGCTGCGGCAAGTTGCACACCAAAAACAGTGCTCGATCAATGTTTGGTGTGAGATTCTGGAGGACAGAATTATAGACCCCTATTTCATTGAAGGAAATCTTAACGGTAAAAAGTACACCACATTCCTGCAGGAAACATTAGGCCTATTATTGGAAGAAATACCTTTAGGAACAAGGAACAAACTGTGGTATCAACACAATGGGTGTCCGGCACATTTTTCTCTGATGGATAGAAATGAGTTGCAGAGACAATTCTCAAATCGTTGTATTGGATATGGAGGAGATGTGTTGTGGCCGGCTCGTTTGCCAGACTTGACGTCTCTGGATTTTTTCTTGTGGAGATTTGTAAAAGACATTGTTTATAAAGATGTTCCAACTACACTTAAAGATATGCGAGAGAGAATTTTCAGAGCATGTGTTTCAATAAATGCCAGTGTGATAAGAAATATCACTCAGTCCATGATAAGAAGATTGCAGCACTGCATTGATACCAATGGTCATCACTTCGAACACCTTCTGTAAATGGACGTCATGCCACCTTTGTGAGTTTTGTTGACGCTGAAAGACCTTACTGTTACACATCAATGGATTCATCTTGATAACCGCTATTGGAAAATGAGTACCAAACTATAGCATCCCATTTAGAAAAATGAAATTGGCCTTCATATCTCTGAAGCGACCCCACCTAGCAACAAAAAACCATCATATTATGGGCCCCATTGTCCCACGCAACTTTTGTCCCACAAATTTTTCAGCTCCTGTCATAATTTTTATTCTTGGTGGCAATAGTTAGTGAATCACCCTGTAGATCTAGTGCTATAATCTGAGAAAATACCAGACTTCTCCAGTAGTATGGGGCTGGAACTATTTAAGCAGCACCAAGTAATAGGGCAGTTCCCATTTGAATAGCAATCTGATGAGACAATTCTTTCTAAACATAATACAAACAAAAAGTGTGAGTAATGTTTGGAAGTGTAAACACTCCATGGAAGAAATGTAACAATATTATGAGAAGGAACGTTGCTACTCACCATACAGCAGAGATGCTGAGTCATAATTATCCTCCCAACCTTGTACAGAAACAAATCTCCTGTCCCTTATCTTTCCAGTCTCCCACCACCTCCCAAAGTCCCATCGTCTGGCCACAGAGGAGTATACCCCTTGTAACTCAGTGCCACCCAGGACGGGAGTGACTGAATTACATTCTTTGCCAGGGTTTCAATTACCTCTCATCATCCCATGCAATGAGAAATGTCCTGACCACTATCCTTCCACCCCTCCCACAGTGGTATTCTGCCATTCACCGAACCTACACAATGTACTTGTCCATCCTTACACAACCCCTGCTCCCAATCCCTTACCTCATGGCTCATAGCCTAGTAATAGATCTAGATGCAAGACCTGTCCCATACATCCTCTCACCACCACCTACTCCAGTCCGGTCACTAACATCACTTATCCCATCAAAGGTGTGGCTACCTGTGAAACCAGTCATGTGATCTACAAGCTAAGTTGCAACCACTGTGCTGCATTCTGTGTAGGCATGACAACCAACAAGCTGTCTGTCTGCATGAATGGCCACCGACAAACTGTAGCCACGAAACAAGTGGACCACCCTGATGCTGAACACACTGCCAAACATGATATCCTTAATTTCAATGACTGCTTCACAGCCTGTGCCATATGATCCTTCCGATCAACACCATCTTTTCTGAATTGCGCAGGTGGGAACTTTCCCTGCAATACGTCCTATGTTTCTGTAGCTCTCCTGGCCTCAACCTTTGTTAGTCACTGTATTCACATATCCAGCCCCTTCCCTGTTCCCATTCGAGCACTACACAGCCATCATTCCACCACCATATGCAGTATTTTTATTTCTCTCCTTTTCCGCTACTCCCTCCCCCCTCCCTCCCCACATCATCCCTATCCTCCATCTAACCTGTACCACTACAGTGTCTGCCACCCCCATCATACTATCCCTCTCCCTCTCTGCCCTGGCCCCCTCCTTAGCCCAACCCAGTCGCCACTCCCATCATGCACTGGTACTGCTGCTCGCAGCGTGGTTTCAGTTGCCTGAGACTACAGTCGTGTGTACGAGATGCGTTTGCGTTTGCTTGTGCATCCGTGTGTGTGCGTGTTGACAAAGGCCAAGGGCCGAAAGTTTTAATTGTGAAAGTCTTCTTGTTGTGCCTATCAGTGACTCAGCATCTCTGCTATATGGTGAGTAGCAACTTTCCTTCTCATAATATTGTTACATTCTCCATGGAAGACAGGAGGATTTACTTTCTTAAAGAAACCAAAAAGCCTGAAGCAAATGCCAACTGCTAAAATTATGCGAGTGTTTGTTTTCTAACCCTGCACGCAACACCACTGTGGAAAGAGTATTTTCACTGATGTCACCCCAGTGGACTGATGAAAAAAATTGACTGCTGCCAGGGACTGTGGAATTAATTTTACTGTTCTAGTTTAACTACAAGCTGTCTTGACTGAAGTTTTATAAATATACACTACTGACCATTAAAAATGCTACGCCACGAAGATGATGTGCTACAGACACGAAATTTAACCGAAAGGAAGAAGATGCTGTGATATGCAAATGATTAGCTTTTCAGAGCATTCACACAAGGTTGGCACTGGTGGCGACACCTAAAACATGCTGACATGAGATAAGTTTCCAACCGATTTCTCATACACAAACAGCAGTTGACTGGCGTTGCCTGGTGAAACGTTGTTGTGATGCCTTGTGTAAGGAGGAGAAATGTGTACCATCACGTTTCTGACTTTGATAAAGGTCGGATTGTAGCCTATCACGATTGCGGGGCATTGGTCGAGATCAAATGACTGTTAGCAGAATATGGAATCGGTGGGTTCAGGAGGGTAATACGGAATGCCGTGCTGGATCCCAACGGTCTCGTATCACTAGCAGTCAAGATGACAGGCATCTTATGCACATGGCTGTAACGGATCGTGGAGCCATGTCTCGATCCCTGAGTCAACAGATGAGGACGTTTGCAAGACAACAACCACCTGCATGAACAGTTCGACGACGTTTGCAGCAGCATGGACTATCAGCTCGGAGACATGGCTGCGGTTACCCTTGACGTTGCATCACAGACACGAGCGCCTGCGACAGTGTACTCAGCAATGAACCTGGGTGCACAAATGGCAAAAATCATTTTTTCGGATGCATCCAGGTTCTGTTTTTAAGCATCATGATGGTCGCATCCGTGTTTGGCGACATTGCAGTGAACGCACATTGGTAGTGTGTATTCGTCATCCCCGTACTGGCGTATCACCCGGCGTGATGGTATGGGGTGCCATTGGTTACACATCTCGGTCACCTCTTGTTCACATTGACGGCACTTTGAACAGTGGATGTTACATTTCAGATGTGTTACGACCTGTAACTCTACCCTTCATTCGATCCCTGCGAAACCCTACATTTCAGCAGGATAATGAATGACCACATGTTGCAGGTCCTGTACGGGCCTTTCTGGATACAGAAAATGTTCAACTGCTGCCCTGGCCAGCACATTCTCCAGATCTCTCACCAATTGAAAACATCTGGTCAATGGTGACCGAGCAACTGGCTCGTCACAATATGCCAGTCACTACTCTTGATGAACTGTGGTATCGTGTTGAAGCTGCATGGGCAGCTGTACCTGCACACACCATCCAAACTCTGTTTGACTCAATGCCCAGGCATATCAAGGCCGTTATTATGGCCAGAGGTGGTTGTTCTAGGTACTGATTTCTCAGGATCTATACACCCAAATTGTGTGAAAATGTGATCACGTGTCAGTTCTAGTATAATATATTTGTCCAATGAATACCCGTTTATCATCTGCATTTCTTCTTGGTGTAGTAATTTTAATGGCCAGTAGTGTATAAAAGGGAAAAAAGACTTACTGAAAGGTGTGAAATCTTCGGAAAAATATGGTGTACCAACTACTTCTGGCACAGCAAGTTGCATGTAATTGTGTTCAAAATAAAACTAGTTATATTAAATAAATGATTTACTTCATTTCTGCACCTCTATCTCAGTGTTTTGATGAGGTCCCATCTAGATATGGCAAACCTATGTGTACCACTACTAATCATTTTCTTTTCTCTTCCACCTGCATTAGAGTGAGGGAAAAATGCCTTATCCATAAGCCTCTGTAAGAGCCCTGATTTCTCTATTCTTATCTTCATGGTCCTTACATGAAATGTACCTTGGTGGCAGTAGAACTGATCTGCAATTGGCCTCAGCCTCAAATTTCTGGCCTCAGCCTCAAATTTCTGTAGTAATGCATCATGGAAAGAGTCTTCTTCCCACCAGCATTTCCCATTTGCGTTCACGAAGCATATCCATAATACTTACATGTTGATAAAATATACCAGTAAAAAAGTCTAGCAGCATTCCTCTGAACTACTTTAATGTCTTCCTTTAAATCTGACATGGTGGAGATTCCAAAAATTCGAGCAGTACTCAAGAACGGGCCGTAATTGCGTTCTACGTGCTGTCTCCTTTATAGATGAGTTAGACTTTCCCAAAATTCTCCCAATAAAGCAATGCCCAGCATTTGTCTTGCCTACTACCTACCTGATGTGCTCATTCCATTTCATATCACTCTGCAGCGTTACGCCCAGATATTTAATTAAGCTGACTGTGTCAAGCGGCTCACTACTAATGCTGTGGTTGAACATTACAGGATTGTTTTTCTAACTCATCCACATTACCTTACATTTTTCTACATTCAGTACAAGGTGCCATTCATCACACCAGCTAGAAATTCTGTCTAAGTCACCCTGTATCCTCCTGCAGTCACTCAATGATGACAGCTTTTGGTACATCACAGCATCATCAGCAAACAGCTGTAAATTGCTTCTCACCCTCTCCATCAGATTATTTATACATATAGATAATAAGAGCAGTCCTATCACATTTCCCTGGGGCACCCCTGATGACACCCTTATCTCTGATAAACACTCACTGTAGACAACGTACTGGATGCTATTACTTAAAAAGTGTTTGAGGCTCTCATATATCTGGGGAAAAAGTCTGTAAGCTCCCAAACTTTTTCAGTGGTCTGCAGTGGGAGCACCGTGTTGATTGTTCTCCCAAAATCTAGGAATGTGGAATATGCCTGTTGCCCTCCATCTGTGTTTTGTAAGATATGATGTGAGAAAAGGTCAAGCTGAGTTTTGCCCAAGTGAAGCTTTCTATATCTGAGCTAATATGTGGACAAAAACTTCTATGTCTCAGGGAAGTTTATTATATTTGAACTCAATATATGTTCAATAATTCTGCAGTGGACCAAAGTTAAGGATACTGCTCTGTAATTTTGTGGGTCTGTTCTTTTGCCTTTCTCAGTACAGGAGTCACCTGCTCTTTTTTCAGTTACTGGGACTTTGTGTTGGAGCAGAGATTTGCAATAAATGCAAGCTAAGTAAGTGGCCAGTGCTGCATAATAATCTCTGTAAAACTGAATTGGAATTCGAACATTTGCAGCCATTTTTGATGACTCGCATATTGATCCTGTGCTCAGAGATAAACAGTTTGGGCCTGGACTGAAACAGTTCTGAAAATGGCTATTCTAGGTCATAGCACTGTTGACATGTCTTGCAAAAGTCTTTAGGTTCTAGAAGGTTCGTGTTTTGTGGGCAGAATTGGCATAGGTCATACTGTCACATGCAAGAACTTGGAAATCGATAATCTGACCCATGGAAGTAAATATTGGTATTAGTGGATTGAGGGAACTAGTAAATAGCTTTGAACTAAAGGGCGTGCCAGGCTACTTCTGCGCCCACATCTTGCTACATAATGTTTGGACAAGTAATCAATAACATAGTCTGCATAAACGCAACTTGAATAACAATAAATTGCAGATCCTTTATGTTTGAAGATATGTTAATGAAGTTGGACCAGGAGCTAAATAACGTCAAATGCAGGATGGCAGTTCTTCTGGAAAACTAGGAATTCTCAGGGAATTACATTTTACTTGGAAAAATCAGGAATTTTGCAAAATATCGGGGAATTCTGTGTTTTCTTAACCTAACATTGGAATGGAATTTTATTGAGCTTCTTAAATTAAAAATTTTAAAATACTTAAAAAAACTGTGGTTAAATTACAGCTGAGGAATGAAAAGTCATTATTGTGATGTGATTAATCTCCCCTTCTGCAGCTCACCACTAATTTCTCAGGGGCTTGTTATAACATGATCTTCATCCAAATACCTGGTAATTTCAGGGAGAGATTAACCATGGTTATTTCTTCTTATTGAGCACTGCTACTCCAGTGCAATTGTATATGTGCTGGAAACCTTAAAACTTAACATCCACAGACAGTCATACATTTTAAGTTAGTATACTATTCTAGACTATCAAACTGATAATAATTTTTTTTAAAAAAGAAACACTTTCACTATGATGAATATCTTTTGTCAGTTCATTAGATATTGAGCAACACAACACTTCACTCAAATGATAAGTTACACTTCATATCTCCTTACTAAGATGAAGGATGTCATAGCAACTATAAAACATACACCATTGTATAACACTGGTAGTTCTGAATACACATTTGCTTTCGCAAATTAAAATTAGTTAAAACATCGGAAGTTAAAAACTGTTAACTTATGTTGTTTGTATGAAGTAATATTTCATATTAGTCCATTTTAAAACATTTTTAATTATGACGTAGTGCTAACATGGACTATCCACAATGAATAAGTATCAACTAATCTCTGCAAACCACCTGGTCCCGAAGTACTTTGATCAAGTTTACACAAACTTTGTTACAAAGTAACTAGTCCTTTGGTATGAATTTAACTTCATGAGGTAAGTTATAGTCGTAAATTGTGTGATCTTACACTATTTTTATATTATCTTTGTTTCCCTGTATGTGGAGCCTAGCCACAGCAGGTACTTGTAAACCAATTCACCTCTAGCGTGATTATCAGTTCGTTATTTAAACAGGATGACTATTCATCACTTAATCATACTCTTTGAACATGAAGTAATCATTAGTTCCTGTTATGGATTGAATATTGCTGTAACATCATCTGGAAGTCACTGGTGCATGGGCTACATCTGTGGAATCCTGTGAAAACAGATTCTAACATGTGGATAAGAGAAGACTTCCACAATGTAAACTACTGATTATGGAAAGAGGAAGGATAGACGTGGTATACTCCTGGTGGAGAAGAAAGAAAAGGAAAAGAAAGACTAGGAATGTTAGAGCCAAAGAAAGAAAGAAAGTAGAGCCCAAAGACAGATGCGTATTCCATTCCACACCCTGAGGCTCCATTTCTGGGAGGTACTTCACTGATGGCCTGAAGGATTAAGGTATTTGCCAGTCTTACAGAATGGTCACCACTGGCCCTGGAATTTGATTTTTATAACCTACTATTGTCAGCCTATGGAGAGAGTACAAACACAAGCAGTAACCACCACCTAGTTAACAAACTAAACTCGTAAGGAAGCTCTGGCCTTGGAGCCATACCTTTTACCTTCTCTACACTGCATTCAACTAAGATGAGGTAAGCAGGTGGATATGCTAACCACCCCTAAAAGATGTAGAAACTCAATCATACAATGTAACCAACTGAATATAGGGTATGAATTCTGCTAGTACAAAACTCTCAGCAAACCAGGTTGCTGTGATCCATGAGAAAAGTATACAAAACATACTAAGCTGTAATTGAAAAATAGGTATACATCTCTTGTCATTCAATGTATGCAGTTACTTGTGACAGGAGACTACTAATTTTTATAGATATTTAAAAAAATAGTACTGTACATGGCTAGATAATTTTCCAGAAATACACCAACTCCTTGTGTGGCAGCATTCTTTATTTATAATTATTCTCTTCCTAAATTGCCTGTGAGAGAGGTGTATGATAATACCTATATTGTTACCTTAACATTCCCTTGTGTCTTATAATTTAAGTGTTACAATTGTGATAGTAAAATAACAAACACATTCAGGTAACGTATTGTTAATATATGTGGAATTTTAAGAAACATTGATGTAACTTCAGTAAGCACAGAATGTATGTGGCACAAGTATGAATGTTTAATTACTATTTGGTACTTCTTATTTGTGTGTATGGTTTGCATGAAGCACCTGCAAGAGAGACTCATTAGACTGTTAACGTGTTGTTACTGAAATTACAGAAAAAATCATCAGAAACATGTGTTGTGCATCCAAGGAAATAATGTTGCCTGTTATTTAAAAATATTATCTTATTAACAATTTTTTGCTTGGCAGTTTAGAATTACACAAGGAAAACTGTTTGGATCACACAATACAAAAAAAAAGATAATCTTATGCTATCTGCTCATCATTTAAACTTAAGTGCTCAGATTCCCCAATATATGGGAATGAAAATTTACAACAAATTAGGTTCACTGAAAGAAAGTGACATGATACTCTACTTCAGCAATGCTACTAATCAGGTGAAGATTTGATGAAGGATGAACTGAATATTTGAGCTGGATGTAGTTTTTCAGTTCTTGTTATGTAAATATGTAAAGATGCTGTTTCATACAAAAGTTTTATTAGTGTTTAAATACTGCTCTATCTTGTTAATGACAATTTTATATCAGTGAAGTTGTATTAACCATATTTTGGCTTCTCTCCTGTACACTAATCAAATGATTGGCATCTGTATGTTATGAGATGAATGAATCACATTTGACAATTACATAACACCTCATCCTCCATTGATTATAATGCAGTCCCCTGCCACATGGTACAGATTTGTGTAACATTCTAGACAAAGACTAGATTAGTCGTTCAATATTTGAAACAGTATTAGAGAAGGAAAGTTGCCACTCACCATATAGTGGACATGCTGAGTCTCGATAGGCACAACAAAAAGATTCACACAGTTATAGCTTTCGCCACTAATGCCTTTGTCAAAAATAGACACACACACACACGCAAACGTGCAATTCGCTTACAACTGCAGTTTCAGACAACTAAAGCCACACAGTCTAACGCAACTCAGCAGTGTCTGAGACTGCAGTTGTTGAGCGAGTTGCGTTTGTGTGTGTGTGTGTGTGTGTGTGTGTGTGTGTGTGTGTGTGTGTGTGTGTGTGTGTCTATTGTTGACAAAGGCTTTAATGGCCGAAAGCTATAATTGTGTGAATATTTTTGTTGTGTCTATTGCGACTCAGCATGTCTGCTATATGGTGAGTGACAACTTTCCTTCTCTAATATTGTTACATTCCATCCTGGATTTTCTGTTGTTCAATATTTGAAACACAAACATGCTTTTAAGCATAGTAGCATACTAGCTCCTTCAGCAAATACACATAAATCTCTTTATCTTATGTTATTTGCAGCTTTCCCCATTGTTACCCAACTTCTGCAAATTAGGCACAAATGCCTCTGCTGATCCACATTTGTTAATGCTCTCTTATGCTTGTGTCAACATCACATTTGAATGTTTATTTCCACGACTTTCGTGTATCCTGTATTACATATGTATAACAACGAAAATAATTATTGACAATACAGTGTAAATGGATAGATAAAAAAATCTACTCACCAGGTGGCGGCAGGAGAAAATACAAACAAAAATGTTTAACTTTTACAAGGTTTTGGAGTCAGTGGCTCCTTTGACTGGCATAAGATTTCCAGGGGAAGGAAGAGGGGTGAAGGAAAAGGATTGGAGAGGTTTAGTGAAACAGTTCAGAAAAGCCACCAAGAATCTTAGCTCAGGGGAGAGTTACTGGATGGTAAGTTTCCCCTGACCCAGGATTCTGGGTGACTTGTGAACTGTACCCCTTTCCCTAAACCTCTCCAGTCCTTTTTCTTCACTTCCCCTTCCTTCCCCTTCAACTACCTGTCAGAAGAAGGAGCCACTGGCGCCAAAAGCTTGTAAAAGTTAAACCTTTTTGTGTGTGTGTTCTCCTGTTGCTGCTTGGTGAGTAGATTTTTGATCTATCCATTTACATTGTACAAATATTATGAGAAGGAAAGTTGCTACTCACCGTATAGCAGAGATTCTGAGATGCAGATAGGCACAACAAAAAGACTCACACAATTAAAGCTTTTGGCCATTAAGACCTTCGTCAACAATAGATATGCACTACATACACACGCACGAGCGCACCCACACCCACCCACCCACACCCACACACACACACACACACACACACACACACACACACACACACACACAGACATACACGCACCACACACACACAAGCCCAACTCACAGTTGCCTGAGACTGCAGTCATGTGTGTGCATGTCTATTGTTGACGAAG
Organism: Schistocerca serialis cubense; assembly: GCF_023864345.2. Lineage (NCBI taxonomy): Eukaryota > Metazoa > Arthropoda > Insecta > Orthoptera > Acrididae > Schistocerca > Schistocerca serialis. The sequence continues at coordinate 388,292,642 of NC_064645.1, forward strand.
GCCTTAATGGCCGAAATCTTTACTGGTGAGAGTCTTTTTGTTGTGCCTATCTGCGACTCAGTATCTCCTACTCTTAAATGATGGGACCACATAATTCACTATATTAACACACAAATTGTTTGTTGCACTTTTTAAGGGCAGATTGTTTGCCCTCTACAAAATAGGCGATACTAGCTTTTGGTCTCTGTCTGTTAGGGTCTTTTTAAGACTGCTGTTCTTATACTGTGTTACATGGCTGTGAGTGTGACAGCCCACATTGATACAGCAACAAATTGAGCAACTACATTCACAGTGTGATCGATAGGATGTCTGTATATGATAACTCCTTTCTCCCATTCTGTCTCTTTCTATGTGGACATGTCTTATTGCATTGGTTCTCTACAACTGAGAGGTGCATGCACGCAGTCACCAGTCACCAACCCATTCAGCCCCCTCCCCCACCCCCCATGCCATACACATATACACCCCTTCATCGCAATGGCATATGTCGATGGTGGAGGAAACACATGACAACCTGGTACATCATACATATGCAGTCTTAAGGATGTGATTAATATCTTGTCCACTGAGTTTACTTACTAACGTTTTCATATTTATCTGATGATTCACCTAGGCTGGATTGATTTGCTCTAATCCCCCCCCCCTCCCTCCCCCCCCCCCCCCCCGCCCTTCCCCCTGTTTTTAATGTTGTGTGTGCTCTGTAATTGCAGAGAATGGATGTATCTGGAACCAATATTTACGAGTGAAGATATAAATCGACAGCTACCTGTTGAAAGCAAGAAGTATAACACCATGGATCGAAACTGGAAAAGGATTATGAAAGGTGCATTTGACAACCCTAAGGTAATTTGTAAAGAAAAATGTTAAGAAGTAAAGCGCACTCTCTCTCTCTCTCTCTCTCTCTCTCTCTCTCTCTCTCTCTCTCTCTCTCTCTCACACACACACACACACACACACACACACACACACACACACACACACATAATGCTGTGACTTACCAAACCAGAAAGCGCTGATAGATAGACACAATAAAAAACACACAAACACACACACAAATTTCAAGCTTTTGCAACCCACGGTTGCTTCATCAGGAAAGAGGGAAGGAGAGGGAAAGACGAAAGGATGTGGGTTTTAAGGGAGAGGGTAAGGAGTCATTCCAATCCCAGGAGCGGAAAGACTTACCTTGGGGGGAAAAAGGGACAGGTATACACTCGCGCACACACACACATCCATCCGCACATATACAGACACAAGCAGACATATGTAAAGGCAAAGAGTTTGGGCAGAGATGTCAGTCGAGGCGGAAGTACAGAGGCAAAGATGTTGAGTGATAAGTGATGTACGAGGGGCAGCAACTTGAAATTAGCGGAGGTTGAGGCCTTGTGGGTAACGGGAAGAGAGGATATATTGAAGGGCAAGGTCCCATCTCCGGAGTTCTGATAGGTTGGTGTCGGTGGGAAGTATCCAGATAACCCGGACGGTGTAATACTGTGCCAAGGTGTGCTGGCGGTGTACCAAGGTATGTTTAGCCACAGGGTGATCCTCATTACCAACAAACACTGTCTGCCTGTATCTGTTCATGCGAATGGACAGTTTGTTGCTGGTCATTCCCACATAGAAGGCTTCACAGTGTAGGCAGGTCAGTTGGTAAATCATGTGGGTGCTTTCACACGTGGCTCTGCCTTTGATCGTGTATACCTTCCGGGTTACAGGACTGGAGTAGGTGGTGGTGGGAGGGTGCATGGGACAGGTTTTACACCGGGGGCAGTTACAAGGGTAGGAGCCAGAGGGTAAGGAAGGTGGTTTGGGGATTTCATAGGGATGAACCAAGAGGTTATGAAGGTTAGGTGGACGGCGGAAAGACACTCTTGGTGGAGTGGGGAGGATTTCATGAAGGATGGATCTCATTTCAGGGCAGGATTTGAGGAAGTCGTATCCCTGCTGGAGAGCCACATTCAGAGTCTGATCCAGTCCTGGAAAGTATCCTGTCACAAGTGGGGCACTTTTGGGGTTCTTCTGTGGGAGGTTCTGGGTTTGAAGGGATGAGGAAGTGGCTCTGGTTATTTGCTTCTGTACCAGGTTGTGAGGGTAGTTACGGGATGAGAAAGCTGTTTTCAGGTTGTTGGTGTAATGTTTCAGGGATTCAGTACTGGAGCAGATTCGTTTGCCATGAAGACCTAAGCTGTAGGGAAGGGACCATTTGATATGGAATGGGTGGCAGCTGTCATAATGGAGGTACTGTTGCTTGTTGGTGGGTTTGATGTGGATGGATGTGTGAAGCTGGCCATTGGACAGATGGAGGTCAATGTCGAGGAAAGTGGCATGGGATTTGGTGTAGGACCAGGTGAATCTGATGGAACCAAAGGAGTTGAGGTTGGAGAGGAAATTCTGGAGATCTTCTTCACTGTGAGTCCAGATCATGAAGATGTCATCAATATATCTGTACCAAACTTTGGGTTGGCAGTTTTGGGTAACCAAGAAGGCTTCTTCTGAGCGACCTATAAATAGGCTGACGTACAAGGGGGCCATCCTGGTACCCATGGCTGTTCCCTTTAATTGTTGGTATGTCTGGCCTTCAAAAGTGAAGAAGTTGTGAGTTAGGATGAAGCTGGCTAAGGTAATGAGGAAAGAGGTTTTAGGTAGGGTGGCAGGTGATCGTCGTGAAAGGAAGTGCTCCATCGCAGCGAGGCCTTGGACGTGCAGGATATTTGTGTATAAGGAAGTGGCATCAATGGTTACAAGGATGGTTTCCGTGGGTAACAGATTGGGTAAGGATTCCAGGCGTTCGAGAAAGTGGTTGGTGTCTTTGATGAAGGATGGGAGACTGCATGTAATGTGTTGAAGGTGTTGATCTACGTAGGCAGAGATACGTTCTGTGGGGGCTTGGTAACCAGCTACAGTGGGGCGGCCGGGATGTTTGGGTACTGTACTCCCACCTCGACTGACATCTCTGTCCAAACTCTTTGCCTTTACATACGTCTGCTTGTGTCTGTATATGTGCGGATGGATATGTGTGTGTGTGCGAGTGTATACCTGTCCCTTGTACCCCTTAAAGTAAGTCTTTCTGCTCCCAGGATTGGAATGACTCCTTACCCTCTCCCTTAAAACCCACATCCTTTCGTCTTTCCCTCTCCTTCCCTCTTTCCTGATGAAGCAACCATGGGTTGCGAAAGCTTGAATTATGTGTGTATGTTTGTGTTTGTTTCTGTGTGTGTTTGTGTGTTTTTTATTGTGTCTATACCAGCACTTTCTCATTTGGTAAGTCACAGCATCTTTTTTTAATATATTTTTCCCATGTGGCATGTTTCTTTCTATTTTTTATATATTTGGATATGGAATAATTTAAGCCATCCTTCTCACAGAATACATTACATTTATCAGAAAACAAGATGAGAAAACTTACATCTGTAAAGAATATTATGTAGATAAGTGGCTAAACAGGTTGGTAGAATATTGTCCAATAAGTCTGCATCTCATTCTCTTATTTCAACTGGAACCACACCAAAGATCTTCTAAAGCCTGGTGTTTCTTCAAAGGTCAATTGTTGTTTGATACTGTTGCATATTTTGGAATGTTCTTTTCCCTCATTCATACAATCTCAGATGTTTAAAGTATGTTTTGTTTTAAATCAAATTTATTAATGTGTTTTCTATATGTATTTCCCTTCTCCCGATACATTGACAACACTTCTCTACTGTAAGTAGCCATGTCAACCAATTTAATGAGTCCTCCATATTCATCACAACATATTACTACACAGAGAGGTGTAGAGGCTTATAAAGCCTAAAGTAATATCAATAGGAAATAGGAGTCACAAACAATACATAACACCTGGTTTCGTAATTTACATAAATTAAAAAACAATTTAAATGTAGGTGTGATTGCATGTGTGTGAGGAGAGCTTCTAATTTCTGTGAGTGTCTGTGACCATAGAGTGATAAAAATGGAGTGCACATATAATTCTGTTAAATGTTAACTGATCATTGAAAGAACACAATAGTTCTGAAAATGTTTGCTGCAGCTTCAGCTAAAACAACAAGGATGAGACGTAGCACTGTTAGACCATGATGTACCAGCCCAGTAAGCTCTTTTCCAAGTCAGTGACACCAGTCCAGAAATCCATAGTACATGTATTATGAGCATATTTCTTGAGGTGTTAAATATATTTTGTAATTATTATCATGTGGAACATGTGCCAAATGAATTAATAAGACAATTAAAAGTTTAATAGGATATTGTATTACAAAGGGTACAAATTTCTCCAAAGCAACTAACTTTGTTAGTACAATATTAGGTCCTTTTAACATGCGAAATTCCGCAGATACGCTAATCAGTAAACACATACAAAAACGAAACAAGTATCACAAATATTGAGAATTTTTGCTACCACAGAAGCTTGCAAGAATGGCAGCAATGACTTACTATGGACTGTACTGCTGCTTTACATACCTAATTAATGTTACTTCTGTTTACCCAGCAACACAGTATCTGCACATTTGAAACATATAGCTAGTTTAAATGTAATTTTTTTGTATGCAACTTGAAAACAAAGTTGTACACATTGCCTGTTTTTCAACACACAATTTTTTGTTTGGAGTACTTTGATGATTTTTCCTTTCTTTGTTGTCTTTTGTTCTCCGCTGTGTATTGTGTCAGTAACCATGTATAGTGAAAAGAATAGACTGCTAATAACCACATCTAGGAGGCATTGAGTCGCAGATGGGCATAACGTGTGTGACAGCTGTACTTGTGTGAATGTGTGTGTGTTTCTACTTCAGAAGAACAACATTGTCTGAAAGCTTAAATATTTTAGTGTTCTTTTGATTATGCCCGTCTGTGACTCAATGCCTCCTCTGTCCTTTCCATATTTTTAGTATAAGGAAAAGGATAGACTGCTACTCACCAAATAGTGGAGACGCTGAGTTGCAGACAGGCACAACAAAAAGACTGCTGGGTCATTCCATGTCAAGTGGCCTAAGGGTCCTCACTCGACCATCTCCAATTTTGATGAAATTTTTACAGGATGTACGTACAGACCTTACGTGAAGCAGTGCAAAATTACAGCTTCATAAGTAGTATGGTGGGGCCACTAGCCACCTATTCGTAAAGGCTCATTTTTTGTGACATTGCGACTGAAATGAACAAATGATCAACTTTGTTTTGCCATTGTTCAGGATCTAAGAGACCTGTCATGCTGAAACTTCATGATCCTGTTCAAATTTTTGGGTACAATTTCTTAGCTGTAAAACAAAAGGTCAAACTATGGTAAATTCATCATAGTGTGCTATCAAAGTGGCTCATAAATCTTTTTGTACCAAATTTTGACTACGCTTTATTGCCTTGTATCTGCTGAAAGAATAGCTTTCTGAAGCTGATACCTTAGTTATCTACAGCCTGTCAGCATGTTATAAAGCTCTGCAAGTGGCATCCAGATTGCTCAAATAATAACTGAGTTATCTGAGCTCACCTTTTCTCATCAGAAAAAAGTTGTTTTTACTTTGGAGGCAGACCAGTTAAGTGTCAACAATGGAGTTTGGTAACATGCTTCAACAATCAGTCTGAAGCACACAGTTGTGTAGTGAAGAGTGTTCAGATGTTGTATGTGCCCTTTTAAATGATGTGCAGTGCATTGTCATTACTGAATAAACATCTTTTTTCAGTAAGAAAAAATTATTTCAAGGTACGGGGTGACTTTTAGAAATGTTTATCAGATTATTTAATTTTTTTCTGTTGCATTCTCAAGTAAGTTCCCTTTATCTATGATTGTTTAATATTTTTCAGTTGGAAATATACACCACTTCTACTTTATCTAATATTGAAGCAAACGGCAATTGGAAGCATAAGTTTAATTGTAGTGTAATGGATATCAATGAGGTTTCAGTAACATGTCTCATTGGCCTTGCAGATAATTCTGCATGTCTTCTGAAAACATACACACATCAATAAGGCATCATTCCAATCAAAGAATTTTCAGTAGAGCAACAGGAATTAATAAAGCAAAGAAGTGAGATATGCCTTACTGAAAATGGACAAATATACTTTCATCACAAAACAATACTGGTGGACAAATATGACTTTCAACAGAGATCTTGTTGTAATCCTTTCGGTGCAAAGAACCATTCTGTTAAAAAGGGTTTACGGATTGTCAATGTGGAAATAGCAAAACAATTGCAAGCCGTGACTAAGAGCAATGTGAAACCTGGTCAGAAGATCTGTCGAACTTGTAGAAAACAATTTTTAGCAAAGAAAGCAGAAAAATCGCAGTCAACTTCAAACCAGTCAGAAGATGATGCATATTCAGAAGTATCACTCCATTCAAGTCGACTGCTTTTGGGGTCTCCCCTCTAAAATTTCAGAGAGTATCAAAAAGGGATGTGAAAGGTTACGCAAAACGAAAAATAAGTGAAGCTCACGAGGCAATTGCGAATAACATTGCTGCTGGTGGAGGGTTCACCCCAAAAGATTTTCAATCACCTAGTACAAGCAAGACATGTCCTGATTGTGAAGATTATAAGTGGCTGATTAAAGAATTCAAAGAGAAGTTGCAATTGTCAAAGCAGCCTGAAAAATTGAAAATACTGACATTAGTACCACAAAGCTGGACTATAAAAGAGACAATGCAAGAATTTGGTGTTTCAGAGAAGATGGTAAAAGCAGCTAGGAAGTTACAGGCAGAAAATGGTATATTAGCTCTGCCAAAGAACAAGTGTGGCAAGAAGATTCCAGATGCCGTAAAAGAAAAAGTGGTAACATTTTTTCAGAATGAAGAATTTAGCCGAATTTGTCCAGGTAAAAAAGACTGTGTATCAATTAGAATATAAGGATAGAAAGTTTTGATGCAAAAGTACCTTCTTCTGAATAATTTGAAAGAAATATTTTCGAATGTGAAACTCAGTACTTGGCGGCAGCGGAGTGAGAACACGTTCACCGCTGTATGAAGCATTGATACGGCTGAAATTGTCTTCTGGGGTGGGTGAACAAGTTGCGGGCGCGATCGAGTAGTGAACGGCCAGGCAGTAAGTGTGCGTAGTATCGGCGAGTTGTTGACAAGATGCGGGTGCAGTAGCTGTGGCGGGATCGTATGTTGCGCAGTTGTTTGTTCTGACTGGGTCGAGGTCAGTGAGCCAGCAGGCAGCGGCCGAGACGACGTCACTGTCGGTAGCGGTCGACCAGAGTTGGTGCGGCTCGGGTGCTGCATAGACGGAGTTGTGGCATGTGCAGTGTTGCACTGAGAAACAGCCGGCATTGTTGTCGGTGTAATTGGTGCATTGTCGTTGATCAGTAGGATGTCCTTTTTCAATTTGTTTCTGTTTTGTTGGTGACAGGTGCTGAATTAAAGCGGCTTTTGCTGTGGTGTACTTGTCACTCAAATTGTCACAGATAATGTCCGTTATTATATGATAGTCCTTTAGGTGCCTGAAGAGTACGAGGTGTTTTTCACTGTCATCAGTGATGCCATAAGAGGAGAATGTATCCTCTGCAGCCGTGAACCATATTGGAAGTTGGTCCGAGAGAAATGTTGGTGGTTGAATGCTGCAAATGAGGGACAAGTGCGGAGAAGCGGCGGGAAAGTTGGCGCGAACATTCGAACTCAGGAAGACGGGCTGTGCGGAAACCGGGTCGAACAAATTTGCACGCGGCACGGAAGATGTGGTAGTTGTGACGGGTGTTTGTGAATTCGACCAGGCATGCAATTTAGCCGTAGTTCGGAGTTTGTGCGAACTGGGATTTGCAACATAGTCCCCGTTTGTTGCAGTCCATTGTTTGGCATGATTGTCCGATGTCGAAGCACTACACAAAGTTAATTCATTACACAAAAGCAAGTCAGAATTGTCCAAATTAATCGGCGAAGGAGCACTGCACTGTCCGGAAGTGAAATTACCGACGTGTTGAGCAGGTTTCGATGGACGACGTGTGCGCCTCGGTTGCATTGTCGGTGTGTGAATAGATGATGAAAGTTACCAAAAAGCACGATTCACACAAGAATCGGGAATTTACACACTTAATTACACTTCTTGTAAACTGCATCCAGATGCAGCTCGAAGTGAAGTCGATGGACGTAGAAATCCAACAAAGGGTTGCTGCATTGTTTGTCCATGGCCATGTTCCAGCACACATTTCTGGCGTCGTAAGCAGCGTTCATGAGCATCGAGGGTCACCAGTGTGGGGATTGGGATGTTATGTATGGTAATATCGAACCCAACATTAAGTACTTCCTCGTTTATAATGAATTAACTTTATTTTGATCATGTCGGTACAAACACATCTGCTCGAATACAGAGTTCGGAACACACTGAGATCAACAGTTTTCAAAGAAGTTCGTTCTCGAAGATGAGGCAGTCGACTCTTGCAGTTGATAACAGCCACAAGTTCAAACAGTTGGTGCACACTGATAGAGATACATTAGAAGCCAAGCAGATGACCACCAACGATTTTATTGAAGATCTGATTTCGAAAATTGACAGACTTTCCACTCATGTTGCAAAGCACCACAGCAAGCACCTAAAATGCGTAAAAGAAAGCTGCAAGCCAACTGAACTGATCATATTAATGGACTTTGCTGAAAATTATTCCTTCATTGTCCAGGATGCAGCTCAAGGTTTTCACTGGAATAACAGCCAAGCAATTTTACACCCATTTGTTGTGTACTTCAGAAATAACTTGGACATCAGAGCATCAGCTACTGTATAATAAGCAACAGCCTGAAACATGATGCAATCGCTGTACATGCTTTTATAGTGAAATTAATAGAAGATCTAAAGAGTCTCCTTGGAAAAAATCACACACATTTACTACTTCAGTGATGGATCAGCAGTGCAGTACAAAAAATTAAAAATTTTCTGAATCTCTGCCACCATCAAAATGACTTTAGAATCTCAGCTGAATGGGACTTTTTTCCTACAAGCCATGGAAAATCTCCATGTGATGAAATTGGAGGAACTGTAAAGTGCCTGGCAGCAACAGCAACCCTTCAAAGACCAACTGAGGACCAGATTTTAACACCAACTGATTTGTTTAAATACTGTACAAAGAATATAAGAGGAATGCAATTCGTTTTTGTTTCAAAAGAATAAATTGAAACATTAAAAAGTGAGCAGGAAGCAAGGTTCAAAAATGACTGCACAGTATCAGGAAAAAGAGAGAATCGCCATTTTGTGCCATTAAATGAAAAGCAAGTTTGTATTAGAAGAGTATCCAATGATACAATTTTTTTTTTGTGGCGAATGTTGACCAAAGTCAAGCAACAGTTTCATTCAGAAATATTACAGCCTTACAACCTGGTCAATACATTGTATATATGATGGAAAATGGTGGATTGGTGGTGTGTCTGAAGTTTCAGAAGAAGAAAATGATGTTCTAGTCAGTTTCATGCACCCCAATGGACTTGCACATTCATTGTATTGGCCAGCTAGGCAGGATGCTTGTTGGATTTCAAACCAACGTATTATTTCTGTCATTCCAGCTCCATCAGCAACATCGACGGGACGTTAAACACTAATATCCTCCTCCTCCATCAGCAACAAGAATGGGCCAATATTATAGCTTGTTAGAATCAACTGTAATTGCTATTAGTAACAAATTTCAGCAAATGAATTAATAAGAACTGAAATATTTGGCTTGGGAACCCGAAAGAGTATGACTGGCACATGTATTTTTTAATGTAATATAAATGTAAGTTTATTTGGTACGACAAGATTTACAGGCCACTTTGATAGCACACTATGATGAATTTACCATAGTTTGACCTTTTGTTTTACAGCTAAGATATTGTACCCAAAAACTTGAACATGATCACGAAGTTTTAGCATGACAGGTCTCTTAGATCCTGAGTAATGGTAAATCAAAGTTGATCATTTATTCATTTAAGTCGCAATATCTAGATATATAATATAATGAAAATATAAGTTTATTTGTTCTTAAATGCAAAGTCTCCAAAATAAAAACAACTTTTTCTTATCAAACAAGGTGAGCTCTTTTCAATGGAGCCGAGGAAAATCAAATTTGAGTGATTCCTTTTGAATATGACCTTTTCAAAGTGAGCCAAAATTGACTGATAAATTTTTTTAGCACACTTTAAACTTCGATAACTCAGTTATTATTTGAGCAATCTGGGTGCCACTTGCAGAGCTTTATGACATGCTGGCAGGCTGCAGATAACTAAAGTATTAGCTTCAGAAAGTTACTCTTTCAGTAGATACAAGGCAATAAAGTATAGCCAAAATTTGGTATGAAAAGATTTATGAGCCACTTTGATAGCACACTATGATGAATTTACAATAGTTTGACCTAGTGTACTACAACTAAGCTATTGTACCAAAAAAGTTGAACAGCATCACAAAGTTTCAGCATGACAGGTCTCTTAGATCCTGAACAATGGTAAAACAAAGTTGATTATTCATTTCAGTCCCAATGTCAAAAAACGAGCCTTCATGAAAAGGTGGCTAGTGGCCCCACCATACTACTTATGAAGCTGTAATTTGGCAGTGCTTCATGTAAGGTCTATATGTACATCCTGTAAAAATTACATCAAAATTGGAGATGATCAAATGGGGAGCTTGTCCAAATTTAGGCCACTTGACATGGATTGACCGTGCTACACAAGAAGTTTCACCAGAATGGCTTCTTGCGCGTTAGTCAACATACACACACACACATTGATGCAAATGCAACTCACACTCTCATGACTGTGGTCTGGCCTCAGGTACCAGAGACAGTGGTCATGTGAGTGTGAGTTGCGTTTGCTTGAGAGTGTGTGTGTGTGTGTGTGTGTGTGTGTTGTCTTGTCTTGTCTTATGCAGAAGAAGGTCTTATGCTGAAAGCTTCTTTTTGTAGCAGTCTCTTTGTAGTGCCTCTCCGTGACTCAGCATCCCCACAATAGAATCAGTAGCAATAAATCCTTTTCGTAATACTGTCATTGTTGCATCCTTGATTTTCCATTGTTTGATCTTTCCATATTGTTGTTATTCCATCCTGGACTTTCTATTGTTTGATTTAACCTTAGATAGTGGTTTATGGTTTCAATAAAATAATTTGTTTCAGATTATGGAATATTGTCCTGACAAAAAGCTACTCACTAGCTTGCGAGAATGCAATTATCTCCTTGAGCAAGTTCAGAAGGGGCTGTCTGACTACCTGGAAACAAAACGGTCTGTTTTCCCACGATTCTACTTTTTGAGTGATGATGAGTTACTGGAGATCCTTGCTCAAGCAAGAAATCCAACTGCTGTGCAACCTCACTTACGTAAATGCTTTGAAAATATTGCAAAGGTAACATAATTATCATTTCTGCTATACAGGCAGTAGTGAATAGAATATTTACACTTAAATTTCAAATTTCGTACCGTATTAGATATTCTAGTTCTTTTTATAATCAATCATGATATGCATAAAATACCTGTCTGCTGTAGTGCAGTCTTGTACTGTTTATTATAAGTTTTGGTGTGATTTTGTTTTGCACACACTACAGGGGAATATATGAAAGCATGTGAAGAAAACAAATAAAACTGATGTAAGTAAAAGATAGATTGCTATTTATCATAAAGATGACAGGCACAGACCAGCACAGTTGAAAGACACTGACACATTAGCTTTCAGCCACAGGCTTCATCAGAAAAAGAAAAACACACACACATTCCTTCACGCAAGCAAGCCCACCTCATGTACTACGATCTTGGGCACCTCAGGCCAGAATGCCGGAGTGGCAACTGTTGCGTTGAGCAAAAACAGCAATCGCAAGTGGCACAGGGAAGAAAAGGGATGGACAGCAGAGTATGGGTGGGGGAAGAGAAGATTTCTGTCTGGTGGAACATGCAGAGAATACTGTAGAAAGTGCCAGGAGAAGTCTCAGGCAGCATCGGGTGGCTGTGGGGGAGAGGGGAGGGAAAATGGGGGCTGAAAGGGAGAGGAGCGGAGAGGGGAAACGCAACTACTTCTCCTTTTAAGGGAAGTTATACAAACAACTACATGGCACAGCTATCAGCACCCGCATGGCACCCCCCTATGCCAACCTATTTATGGACCATGTAGAGGAAACCTTCCAAGACTCCTCAAACCCCAAACCCCTGGTCTGGTTCCTATTCATTGATAGTATCTTCATGATCTGAACTCAGGGCCAAGGCACCGTACCCTCATTCCTTCACGACCTCAACCCGTTCTCTCCCATCCATTTCACCTCGTCCTTACCATCTCAGCACCCCAGCATGCCATCTTCCTGCACATTGCCATCCTCCTCTCTGATGGCTCCATCCACACCTCTGTCCATATTAAACCCACCAACCACCAACAGTAAATGCACTTTGACAGCTGCCATCCCTACCATGCCAAAAAATCATTCTGATACATCCGGGCCACCTAAGGAGACAGCTTATGTGCAGTGACAAGAGCTCCCTGCCCTGGTATGCTGACGTTCTCTCAAGGCCTTCAGACACAGCCACTGTTCCCTAGACATAGTTCACAGTTAGATTTGCTGTGCCATATCCCCACACATCCCCAATCCTACCCACAAGAACCAGCTACAAAGGAGTGCCCCCTTTGTCACCCAGTACCTCGTCAGACTGGAACAGATGAATCACATCCTTCATCAGAGCTTCGATTATCGATCATCATGCCCTGAAATGAGGGACGTTGTACCAAAAATCCTTCCCATCCTTCCTAAAGTGGTATGCATTTCAACCTAATCTCCACAACATCCTATTCTACCTCTATGCTACTCCAATCCCAGCCACTTGTCACAGGGATCATATTCCTGTGGAAGACCTAGGTGCATGACCTGCACAATTCACCCACCCAGCAATTCCTATTCCAGTCTCACAGGCATAACCTAACCCATCAGAGGCAAGGCAATCTGTGAAAGCAGCCATGTCATGTACCATAACATGCTAGATTTTAATGGCTGCTTCACAACCCGGGCCAACTGGATCCTCCCCTCCCCTTTGAACTGCACAGGTGGGAGTTATCCTTATAATGCATTCTCCACTCCCTAAAGTATCTTGGGCTCAACCTACGATAACCTACTGTCTTCACACCCTCCACCCAACAGTTTCTGCCTCCTCTCAATTTACATCCCCTCATCCTCGTTGTCCTCGCTCTCTGAAACCCACCAACCAGTTTTTCCCATCTCTGCTACTCTTCTTTTCTGCTCCCCGATTTCCTCCTCCCTCCCCCACAGCCTCCTGATGCTGCCCAAGCCTCGTTCCGCCACATTCTGCCGTAGCTCTACAAGCTCCACCACACATCGCTCTCCTCCCCTCCACCAATACTCCGCTATCCCTATTCCTTCTCTACCCCACTCTGAATTGCCACTTTCATTCAGTTCAACGCTTGCAGTCTGGCTAAAGCAGAATGAAGTGTATCTGATTGTGTGAATGTGAGCGTGTTTTCCTTTTTTTTCCGAAGAGGGCTTTTGGCCAAAGGCTTAGTGCATAACAGTCTTTTCATTGTGTCTGTTTGCAACTCAATGGCCGGCCGCGGTGGCCGTGCGGTTCTAGGCGCTGCAGTCCGGAACCGTGGGACTGCTACGGTCGCAGGTTCGAATCCTGCCTCGGGCATGGATGTGTGTGGTGTCCTTAGGTTAGTTAGGTTTAAGTAGTTCTAAGTTCAAGGGGACTGATGACCACAGCAGTTAAGTCCCATAGTGCTCAGAGCCATTTGAACCATCTTGCAACTCAATGTGTCAAGTTTACTGTGAGTAGTTATCTATCTATCCTTTTAATAATTGTTGATATTCCAACTTGGACTTTCCATTGTTTTATTTGGTATAATAGTGCTTGCTGCATGTGTAAATGGAGGCCATAACAAAAAAAAATTAATAGACATCTGACAGGCCAATCAGTTACTTCTTGTTGAGCTATGGAAGATTTCTCACCACAGAATAAATCAAAGATGTGTCTAACTTCAATACTCAGTTTTTTTAGCTATAGGCACTTATTCCCCTTTTAAACAGGTTATAGTCAAGCAAAAGAAAGAATTCTGATGTTAGTTTCAGTAAGGATCAGGCTCAATCACAATCCTCAAAACTTTGAGAATTATTATAAATAATAGGCAACCTAGAAATGATACAGAATGATTCCATATGCAATTTACTGAGTAGGGGACATTGATCTATGGAAAATCCAGGATGGAGTAAGAACAAAATTATAAAATGATAGATTGCTAATCATCATATAGAGGAGGGGTTTAGTAACAGATAGGTACAATAAAAAGACTGTTACATATTTAAGCTGTTGACAAAAAGGTCTTCTTTGGTGATAGAAAACACAAATGCATTCACACAAGCACAACTCACACACATAACCACTGTCTCCAGCTGCGATGGCCAGACTTTGAGTGGCATTTGCACCTGGTGGTAGCTGCAGTCTGGCGTGGGTGGTGGGGTAGGGTTAGAGATGGCAGAGTAGGGATGGGGGAAGGTGGGGAGCTGTTTGTGGGAGCATGCAGAGATGTGGTAGGACAGTGTAGGGCAGTTAGGAGATTTGTGTAAGTGGGGGGGGGGGGGGGGGGTTGGGGGGAGAGTGGAGTGGAAAATGAGAGAAGTAGAGAAGGGGGGGGGGGGAGATACTAGAGGATGCACCAGCAGAATAGAAGGCTGTGTAGTGCTGGAGTGGTAGCAGAAATGGAAAAGGTAGGTAGAGGACAGGGACAAGAGATGGCTGAGGCCAGGGGTTATGGAAACATGGGATATACTGCAAGGAGGTTCTCACTTGTGCAAGTCAGAAAAGGTGGTGTTGGTAGGAGAAAGATCCAGGTGCTGTAGGCTGTGAAGCAGTCATTGGAGTGGGGCATATTCTGTTGGGCAAAATGTTTGAGCAACTGAATGGTCCAGCTGTCTCTTGGCCACAGTTTGTTAGTGGACATTCATGCAGACAGATGAATCATTAGTTGTCATGCCCACATGGAAAGCAACACAGTGGTTGGAGTTTAGTTTGTAGATCACATGATGGTTTTCATGGGTAGCCTTGCCTTTGTTAAGATAGGAGATGGCTGTAACCAGACTGATGTAGGTGGTGGTGTAGGATGTATGGGACAGGTCTTACATAGTGGTCAATTGCAGTGATGTGAGCCATGAGGAAATGGGTTGGGAGTAGGATACTGTATAGGTTCGTTGGGCTGTGGAATACCACTGTGGGTAAGGTAGTGGGTAGGATATTCCACATTACAGGGCACAAAGAGAGGTAGTCAAAACCCTCATGGAGAATGTGATTCAGTTGCCCCAGTACTGAGTGGGCACGGAGACGCAAGGCAGATGCTCCTTTATGCCTGGAAAGTGGGGGTGTGATAGGTACTAAGGTGACTGGAGAGACAAGGCACTGGAGACCTGTTGCTGTACAAGATTTGGAGCGTAATTTTGATCAGTGAAGGCTTTAGTGAGACCATGGTATATTTGGAAGGGGACTGCACATCATTACAGATGCATCAACCACGGGTGGCTAGTTTGACTTCATGGTATGGAATGGAGTATATGCCATTCATGGTATGGAATGGGTGACAGCTATTGAAGTGGAGGGGTTGCTGCTGGTTGGTAGGTTTGATATGGATGGAGGTACTGATGTAGCCATCTTTGAGGTGGAGGTCAATATCAGGGAAGTTGGCTTGTTGGGTTGAGGATGACAAGATGAAGCAAATGGGGGAGAAGGTGTTGAGATTCTGAAGGGATGTGGATAGCGTGTCCCTATCCTATGTTCATATCATGAAGATGTCGTCAGTGATTCTGAAACAGGTGTGGGGTTGGGATTCTCTACGGTTATGAAAGATTCCTCCAGATGGCCCATGAAAAGATTGGCAAAGAATGGTACCATGTGGATGCCCAGCGCTACACCATTGATTCAATTGTAGCTGAAGCCTTCAAGGAAGAAGTAATTGTGAATGAGGATAAGTTGGTCATGGCAATCTGGAGGGAGGTTGTAGGTTTGGAGTGAATTGGGCATTGAGAAAGATAATATTCTGTAGAGGCAAGACCTGGGCATTAGGGGCATCAGTGTGGAAGGAGATGGAATCAGCAGTGGCAGGCAGGACACTGTGTGGTAAAGGAACAGGAACTGTGAAGAGTTAGTGGAGGTATGGTTGGTGTCTTTAATATAGGAGGGTAGGTTGCATGTGATAGGCAGAAGGTGCTGGTCCACAAGCACAGAGATTCTCTCAGCATGGACACCCTAACGAGCCACAGTTGTGTGTTCAGGGTGGTTGGATTCATGGACTTTAGGAATAACGTAAAAGGTAGGAGTGCAGCGAGTGGTAGAGGTGAGAAGAGACATACTCATTCACAGGGAGAGCTTCTGGGATGGGCCAAAGAATTTGAGGAGGGACTGGAGATCCTGTTGGATTTCTGAAATGGGGTTACTGTGGCGGGGTTTATAGGTGGACAAATCTGACAGCTGGTGAAGTTTTATAAGGTTGGGCATAGTTTCTAGGTGGGGGATTGTGGTTCTTTCTGTGGATATAAGGTTGGTGTCCATGTTGAGGGAATTGGGGATTGATGGTGAAGCAAGATTTAAGGTTAAGAAAGTCTGTAATGTTAACAGGGGTTATTTTTGGACACGGGATGAATCATTGTTGGATGGAGTAGTGAACTGAGTCATGCAGGGTTCAATACTGGTTATTGGTTGAGTCTGAATGGTAGGAAACAAGGAGAGAAGAAGGTCTTTAACAAGTCCAGCATGAGTGTGTTCAGTAGTAGGGAAAAAGATAAGGCATTTGGAAATGGCTGATACTGCTATGGGACTAAGGCTATTGGAGGAAAGGCTCATGACTGTGTTTAGGATCTGTTTAGGTTCTTCCCTCCTTGCACTATCACTGTCCCCAAACTCTACCTCCCCCACATCCTCTCATAGCTGGCAAAGCCTGCCTTTCAGACCTATTAGATTTACTATGTCTTCATAAACTCCCTCCCTTCACCATACATACTCCAGAATCTGAAACACAGTCATGAACATCTCCTCCAAAAGCCTCAGTCCCACAGAAGAATTCTTTCCAAAGGCTGTACCTATCACTCTACTCCAAAATTCAACTATGCTGAACTTGTTAAAGACTTTCTCTTCTTCTCCCAGTCCCTACAGTGGAAAAACCTTCTCATAGCTAACCCTACCATTCAGACTCAACCTAAACCCTGTATTGAACCCTTCACTACTCCATCCAACCATTAGTCTCCCCCTCTGTCCCCAAATCATCCCTGTTAACATTCTAGAATTTCTTAACGTTAAACGTTTCTTCACCATCATTCCCCAATTGCCTCAATGTGGAAACCAATCTTATATCTGCAGAAAGAACCACAAGCTCCCACCTAAAAACTATTCCCAACCTTATAAAACTCCACCAGCTGTCAGATTCGTCCACCTATAAATTTTGCCGCTGTAACCTCCATTCCAGAAATTCAACAGGATCTCCAATTCCTCCTCAAATCCTTAGGCCCACCCCACAACTTTTCCCTGTGAATATGTCTCTTGCCACCTCTACCACTTGCTGAACTCCTAACTTTTACATGCTTCCTAAGGTCCATAAACCCAACCACCCTGAACATCCCATTGTGGTTGGTTAGGATGTCCATACTGAGAGAATCTCTGCTGTTGTAGACCAACACCTTCTGCCTATCACATGTAACTGACCCTCTTATATTAAAGACACCAACCATTCCTCCACTGACTCTCCACAGTTCCTGTTCCTTTACTACACAGCGTCCTGCCTGTCACTGTTGATCCCACCTCCTCCTACACTGATGCCCCTAATGCCCATGTCTTCGCTCTACAGAATACTATCTTCCTCAACGTCCAACTCACTCCAAACCTACAATCTCCTTCCAGGTTGCCATGACCAACCACAGCCTCACTCACAATTACTTCTTCCTTGAAGGGTACAAACAAATCGGTGGTGTAGTAATGGCCCCCCTACTAGGCACCATCCTTTAGTAACATATTCATGGGCCATCTGGAGGGAATCCTTCATAACCACCCTTAATCCAAAATTGTCACCTGGCTCAGATTCACAGATGGCATCTTCATCATGTGGACCAAGGGTGAGGATAGAATACCCAATTCACATTCTTGGACCATTACAGAATACGGGGAGTAGCTCACAATTGGTTCACCTCTTACTTTAGCAACAGGCAGCAAAAGGTCATTATTCACAAAGTTGATAACGGCTGTGATGTGGGGTCTGAGTGGGGTACTGTCAAGTGGGGGGGTGCCCCAGGGATCAGTGTTGGGGCCACTCCTGTTCCTTATTTATATAAATGATATGCCCTCTAGTATTACGAGTAACTCTAAAATATTTCTGTTTTCTGATGACACTAGCTTGGTAGTAAAGGATGTTGTGTGCAACACTGGCTTGGTTTCAAATAGTGCAGTACATGACCTCAGTTCATGGCTTGTAGAAAATAAACTTAACGCTAAATCACAGTAAGACTCAGTTTTTACAGTTTCTAACACACAATTCAACAAAACCTGACGTTTTAATTTTGCAGAATGGGCATATGATTAGTGAAACTGAACAGTTCTAATTTCTAGGTGTTCAGATAGATAGTAAGCTGTCGTGGAAAGCCCACGTTCAGGATCTTGTTCAAAGACTTAATACTGCCATTTTTACTATTCGAATGGTATCAGAAATGAGTGATCGTTCGACACGAAGATTACTCTACTTTGCTTATTTTCATTCGCTATTGTTATATGGTATTATATTTTAGGGTAACTCTTCTCATTCTAAGAGGATATTTTTTGCTCAGAAATGGGCGGTTCGGGCAATAAATGGTGTTAGTTCACGAACCTCTTGTCGACCTCTGTTCACGAGTCTGGGTATTTTGGCATTGGCCTCTCAATACGTATATTCCTTATTGTCATTTATTGTTACCGATATTAGTTTATTCTCAAGAATAAGCAGCTTCCACTCAGTTAATACTCAGCAGAATTGTGCAAAAAGGTGTGCAGTATACTGCTGCATCCATTTTCAATAAGCTGCCACTCGAATTCAAAAATCTTAGTAGTAATCCACACACTTTCAAATTAAAACTGAAGAGTTTCCTCATGGGTCACTCCTTCTATTCTGTCAAGGAGGTCCTTGAAAAATTAAGCTGATTTTTATTGTATTGCTGATAGCGTTTACTTAAACTTATGGATTGACTTTTTTAAGGTTCATGAACATTTATTTTTATCTGTTATTATGTTTGTGTTGTAATTTCATGTACTGACATGTTCCACGACTTTGGAGATTTGCTCCTCAATTTGGTTGGTTGGTTTGTGTGGGGAAGGAGACCAGACAGCGAGGTCATCGGTCTCATCGGATTAGGGAAGGACGGGGAAGGAAGTCAGCCGTGCCCTTTGAAAGGAACCATCCCGCCATTTCCCTGGAGCGATTTAGGAAAATCACGGAAAACCTAAATCGGGATGGCCGGACGCGGGATTGAACCGTCGTCCTCCCGAATGCGAGTCCAGTGTCTAACCACTGCGCCACCTCGCTCGGTCTCAATTTCGTCCAACAGAACTTGACAAGTAAATAAAATAAAATAAAATAACCGCAACACCTTCTCCCCGATTCACTTAATCTGAGCCTCCTCAACCCTTGGTGTTGACCTCTATCACAAGGATGGCTGCATCTGTACTTTTGTCCATATCAACTTACTAACCAACAGCAACACCTCAACTTCATCAACTGCCACACATTCCGTACCAATAAATCACTTCCATACAACTTAACCACCCATAGTTCCTCTTCAAATAAACCATGACTTTCACTGAGGTTGTCACAGTGTGAAATTACTCTCCCAACCTTTTACAGAAACAGCTGTCCGGTGCCTTGTCCTGCAGTCACATTACCACCTCCCACACATCCACTGTACAGCCACAACAGAGCATTCACTTTGTGCCTCAGTACCACCCATAATTGGAGCAACTAATTCATGTTTTCCACTAGGGTTTCAACCACCTCCCATCATTCCATGAAATGAGGAATATCTTACCTACTACCCTTCTCCTCCTCATGATGATATTCTGCCATCCACTGTACCTATGCAATGTCCTTATCCATCTCTATTTCACCACTGCTCCTAACCTCATGTCTCATGGCTCATATCACAGCAGTAGACTGAGAGACATACATCTTACCACCACTGCCTTCCCTAGTACAGCCACAGTCCTCTTGTACCCCTGCAAAGGCAGGGCTACTTGTCACAATAGTCATGTGATCTATAAACTAATTAACAACGACTGTGCTGCTTTCCACATGGTCATGACATCTAATAAGCTGTCTGTCCACATAGATGGTCACTGACAAGCTGTGGCCAAGAGACAGCTGGACCACCCGGCTGCTGAACACTCTGCCCAGCAGAGTGTGCCTCACTTCAATTACTGCTTCACAGCCAATGCCATCTGGATCTTTCTCCTACCAACACCAAATTTTCTGAATTGCACAGGTGTAACTCTTCCTGTAATTTATCCTATGTTCCCCTAACCCCTCTGGCACCTTTGCTAGTCACTGTCCTCCACCTACCTATCCCCTTTCCTGCTCCCACCCTAGCACTACACAGTCTTCTATTCTCCGCTTTTTCCCCTTCTGTACTCCTCTCCTTTTCCACTCCCTTTCCGTCCTCCCCCCCCCCCCCCCCCTCCCTCACCACTCAATCCTCTGGGGTGCGTCTAGCAGCTCTACCATATCCCCATCATGTCCCTGCATTCTCCCACAAATGTCACTGCACCTTCCCCCATCCTCAACCTGCTATCGTTCCCACTTCCCCCTAATGCTTATCACATTTCTTGTGCAAAGAATGGGTAAGGACCACTTTCCAGTCTTCTGGAATCTTTTCAGTTTCCCATATTTCTTCAAACATGATTTAAAGGTTAGTTGCAATTTTTGGTTGAGACTATTTTATTAGTTCAGCTGTAATACAGTCTTCTCCACTGACTTTATTGAAGTATTTCACAGTTCTGATTATAGCTGAGACTTGTTTCACCATTTTCATCTGTGAAATAAACACTTTGAGCTTAGTAGTCCTTTAGATGATATTTTAAACAGGCACAAATTCCGGGAGTTATTTTCAACAAAGCTGTTTTGTATGTCAAGAAGTTGTGACTTCTGTAAAGATTGTTGTGCATCCTTAATTACTCTTGCTGTTTCTTTCCTTTGCATTTTAAATTCATGAAGGTGCTCTATCTTCCCAGAACGTTTTCATTTTTTCCACTGTTGTTCTTTCTGCGACTACTTTTTCACAGGTTTCATTCCGCCAGACTTTCTTCTTCATTTTGTTGATTCAGACTGATTTCTTTGGCTAATTCTTCCCATTTCTCTGATGTAGCTATTTTAATTTTTCTTGGAAATGTTTTGATGTCTTTTTTGTGTTGTTGATCCTGATTTTGTTATATTTAATCAATTTTCCTATCTTTTTTTTTTGTTTTTATTGGGGAGAAGTTTCAGTTTAATTTTAGACAGTTGATGATCAGAGTCAAATTCCATATTTCTTATTACTTTTAGTTTCATGATTTCTTTAATACTGCTTTGGGAAATAGTCATGTGATATAGCTTTAACTCCCGTAGCATTGTATTTGGAGATATCCTTCTTTAAGTTTTTCTTGGCAGTTTTTTGAAGGAAGTTGACATCAACTTCAGCTGAAAATTTTTACAAAGATTAACTAGACCTTTGAATTTTTTGTTCTTTCTTTTATGGGTAGGATATTCTCCTACTATTTTTTGAAAAGTTTTTTCCCTCCTAATTTGTGCGTTAAAAACCCCCTGTTGTATCAAAACATTCCAAAAGTTCCCAGAATGTTTCTACTTTACTCGGATTTTTCTTATTGTCATCATTAATTGGAGCATGGCAATAATTGCATTTCACTGTGAGAAGAGAGAGTCTTTCTGGATTGGATTTGAATTCTATAGCATTATCTACTAAATTTTTATGAATATAGGAGGCAGTACCGAGTATTAGCATGCCTGTCATAGTTTTTATTCCTGGTTCACCCTTAAAAATTCTGTGGTTTTAAGAATTTCCTTTCAGACTCGAGTTTCTAAGGATACCAAGGATGCTTCAACTTAACAGTAGATTTTTGGACTCCCCAGAATTCTATTCCAGATGCATTGCAAAAAGCAATGGTGGATTCCTCTTTAGAGTTACCACCTGGGCTAGTGCTTACTTTTAGCAGCCTTTCCAGTCTGCAGTTGAAATTGTGCATTGTGCATGGTAGGAAATAAGTTCCAAGATAAGATCAGATTGTTGATCTGAAATGATTACACAGGCCAACAATGGAAAAACTTTTTTGCTGAAAATACCTTATTCTTATGTTTTTTGGGGTGGGAAATCCAAATATGATATTTAACACACTGTATCACCCACCATTTCTTCACATTTTACAGTTAAAATTATTAAATTAAGCGTTTTTTTAAAGAATTTAACAGCTTTTATATAGTTAAAATAATTTAAAAACGAGGTGTTGTGGCGTCGATAGTTCGTATCGACCACGAAACTTAACATCTGTGAACTCTTAAGTGCTTTGTCGAGCCTGCATCTTTATCTTAGTCAGTTCTTTGTTATACTTCATTCTGTATGGACACAGTGTCAAGTGTAAATATATACGAGCTACGACATATATGGGAATTAAGTTTTCTATATCCCGATTACTGATCCCGTTCCCATAGTGGTGCCCCTGCAGTTCGTTTGTGTTTTGCGTCTTCCGTGCTGATGTTTATGCAACAGGTTATATGCACTATGCAATGACCACACCAAACAATGCCTTGTTCGATGACGTGGAAGCACAACTCCTCTCACAGAGTTTCTTCGTTTCTTCGCCAACGGCGTATTTATCATTTATGCACAGTAATTTGCGTTCTCAGCCAATGCCGTGTGCTAACCTCATTAGTTTTCAACGGTCGACAACTACGCCGTTAGAGCGAATGATGGACTCAGGCTTCAAGTCATTGGATTATGTCCATCTGACGGTGATATGTGAACTGAACAATATTTTGAATTGTGTCTCTTCAAACTGAGTATTTCAAGAACAAAGTGATCTCCATTCGAACATGTGTTTAGCCACCCACCGGCATGCTACATCAGTTACTGTCAGGCCATGTGCAATGCTGCCATTACTACAAACCTCGACAGATACGTTTTGTGCACTTGGTGTTCCAGTTGTGTCCAATTCACATTTACATGCACAATTCAGTGTTTCGCATAACATGGACCCCTTACCTTGCCTCAGTGGCCTGCCACATGCCCTACAGGCATGTTATGCATGAGATAGTTTCCATACAGGTGGCATTGTCAACCCCCTCCCTCCCGCCCACTTGTGGAGGTCCCCATTTCCTGTCGCTCAGCAGCCTGCCGCTTCCACAGCATGACCTGTGTCTGCGTGGCCGGTCTCTTGCCCTGTTCCAGAAGTGGGTCGTTTCCATCCAGAACTCGTCACTCGTGGTTTCCGAGCCCCCCTCGTGTGCCGTCCATCCGCCCGTTTCCACGGTACCATCTGTGCCTGCCACGCTTTGTTTTCTTGACACACAGTCAACTATGCCAGCTGCCACTACTACAGATTCGCTCGCCTGATTTAAATCCGGGTGTACCGCGCTGGTCTCTGACTTAACCTCAGTTCAACCGCTACCCCAGGAGACACCGAAGCCACCATCGTCACCCCCTCCTGGCTGCCTGCCGAAGCTACCGCCCTTATACAAGGGCAACCCAGCATTGTGGTTCATGCTTGTCGAGCATCTGTTCGAATTACATCGTGTGTCTGACTACAATTCAAAGTTCCTCTGCCTCATCACACACCTCTACGACTACTCGAATTTGATTAGTGACCTACTCCTTTCGCCGCCGCCTGCACCAAAATACGAGTTTACAAAGAAGACTATAATGGAATGACCTCCTGCTCGCCACAAGAGTTAATAATAAAGATTCTCTACGAGGAGCACCTAGCTGTGTGGTATGCCAAACTACCTACCGATCTAAAGATCCATCTGTTACCACACTCGTTCGAGTCCATCGGCTCCTGCCTATGCATCGCTGACCAGTTGTATTCGCTACTGCGGCAACATCAGCAGGTTCATTTCACACTGTTCGTAGGCACAGCCGCCCCCACATACCGACCTTCGGCCGGCAGAGGCAGGGCTCACTCCGCTGTCACCTCGTCTGCTTCTCCTGGCAGCGTCGGCTCACTCTCTCCACTGTCTGAGCACTCCAGGATGACCCACGCACTTTACATACCGGTCTGTTTACTGGAACAAATCAATGAGGACAAGCCGCCTCAACTGTCGCAGTCTCCACATTCTCCTCACCCTGCTCACCCTTTCTGCTGGTACCACAAAGTGTTATGCGACGACGCCGAGAAGCGCAGGTTGCCACGCCGACCACAGGAACTAAGAGATGCCGAGTCCTGCAGGGAACCTAACAGGCGTCCTCTTACATTACACTCCGTTCACTCGTCCACCCGGCCGAGCGGTCGTCTCTATGTGACTGATACTGCGTCACGTCGAGCTTTTCTGGTCGACACTGGTGCTGACGTGTCGATCATTCCTATTTCGATGGCTCCACCCACTTCTTCACAGACGAAGTCACTTCTATGAGCTGTCAACGTGTCGATGTCACCTACATCAGGCTCAGTAAATATTGCGGTGACCCCATCTCCTTCTCTACATTTTCCATGGACGTTCTACATTGCGACATCGGTGAACTGATCCTCGGTATGGATTTTTTTGTCTCATTATGAACTATCTCCGAACGTCATACAGGGTTCAGTGCTCCACCATCCTTCGAAAACTCACATACTGTGCACCCGCCCCTATGTCCAACGCTCTGTGTCCACTGCAGCATACAATATCATACGCGAGTGCTCCGCCCTCGTAGGCAACATTGTGACCTGCGTTACCGACCTACTGTCAGAATACGACTCGGCGACACAACTCCGCCAGGACAACTAGAAACTGAAACAATGCATCACATCCACTTACAGTGAGCTCATCACGGCTTGTACCTCGCTTCTTCATCTGCAGTCCATGGCACTGCCACATAAACAAGATTGCTTGGCCGAGCCTAGCTCGAACTCTCACCATGTTAGTCCACAAACTGTACTTGCATGTGAAGTTCCAATCCCTCCTGTCGCACTCGCCTCATCCAGTGCCATGTGTTTCAAACAGTGGTGCTAATTACGGATGTGTGCACGTTGCAAAAACGCCCACCTCTCGAACAACTGCCGCGCATGTTGATAAACATTCCCCCTCTCTCACTCACCGGCCACATGACCCAGCGGCCATTATGGTCCCACGTGTACGCCAGCACTGCTCTTGTCTGTGCTGGTTGTCCAGTGCAAGGTTAACAGCAGACAGTCAATGCCCGTTCCCCTTCGCTTGGCACTGCATGCGCACCCATCCCCTCCATACAAGTGCATGCCGCGCTCCTGTAAGAGACATGTTACTTTCGTGCTACCTTTCTCCACTCGCGCTAACGGCTACTCCTCATCACGCCCTACTCGTCCGAGGACTCGGTGCCAGGACATTAACCAACCTCATGTCCAGTTCTCAGTTTCTTCCGTCACTGATGTAACGACACACAAGATAGTTACCACTGCTGGCCCTCCTATTAGGCATAAGGTCCGACTCCTCAACCACGTCAAGTTGCGCTAGGCCCGGCAGCAGATTAATGAACTTTTGGCAGCAGGTATCCTGCAACCTTCAGACAGCAACTGGTTGTCACCAATCCACTTTGTCCCCAAACACGAAAGATGTGTAGCAATTACAGATGCTTAAACACTCGTACCATCATGGACAATGACCCAGTTCCGAACCTCAATGACTTCACTCATATGTTATCTGGCGCCACAATTTTCAGTGTTATTGACTGTAAATGCGCCAACCACCAGATTCCTGTTAAGACATTCCTTCGATGGCTATTATCATGCCGCTCGATTTATTCCAATAGCACTTCATGCCATTCGGCCTAAAGAATGCGGCCCAAATGTGGCAGCGTTTCATTGACTCTATCTTGGGACAGTTCGAGTTTTGCTTTGTTTATCTGGACGACATCCTTGTTTTCAGCAGCTCAGTGGAGGGACATGAAAGTCATCTGTCTACAGTCCTCCAGACATTGAACTCCAGTGGTGTCAAGGTCAACAAAGACAAGTTTCAGTTGCTCCAGGCGTCAATCTCCTTCCTAGGTTACACTGTCTCTGCTGGCGGAATACAGCCTCCAAAATCTCGTGTGCAGGCTATAACGTCTCTGCCACCCCTGGCTACTTACAAAGAGCTACACCATTTCCTTGGCACCACCAATTACTGTCGTCACCATCTGCCTTCCGCTGCCCTGTTCAGGCACCCCTGACGGATGCGCTATCAGACAAACAAACTTCCGGAATCAAACCCATCTCTTGGACTGCTCTGATGCTGGAGGCCTTAGAGGCTCTGAAGAGTTCTTTAGCTCATGCTGTGACACTTGCCCACCCCGACCCCTCGGCTGAGTTATTCATTACTATGGATGCCAGCAACATCGCAGTGGGGGCAGTGTTGCAACAACGCAAGGGGGACACGGTGTCTCCCCTTCATTTCTTCTCCAAGAAACTATCTATGGCTCAGAGAAAATATTCTGCATTCGATAGAGAGCTCCTTGCTGTTTACGAGGCAA
This sequence comes from Schistocerca serialis cubense, assembly GCF_023864345.2. NCBI lineage: Eukaryota > Metazoa > Arthropoda > Insecta > Orthoptera > Acrididae > Schistocerca > Schistocerca serialis. Next base: position 388,319,217 of record NC_064645.1, read on the forward strand.
TCAATCATTTCCGCCCCGACATAGAGGGATGTTCGTTTTTCGTGCTCACCGATCACAAACCACTGGCAGAAGCGTTCTGCAATCCACCTGAGGACCCACTCCCTCGACGTTACGGCCACTTTTGACCTGGTTTCTCAATTCACAACATACACCCGTTATGTCAAGAGTGCAGATAACGTTGCTGCGGATTTCTTCTCGCGGATCAGTGCTGTTTCCTTCATTGTTGATCTTTCTGATCTGGCCTCCCTCCAAGCTTCTGATGAAGGTTCTCAAGTTCTCCTATGAGATCCACAAACATCACTTGTTTTCATAAAGGCTAAATTTCCTGGCATTTCCAACAAGGTGTGGTGTGATTCTTTGACCGGCACCCTATGCCCTTTGCTCCCACCCGGACTGTGGCAACAGGTTTTCGACGCCCTGCATAACCTAGCCAACCCAGGCATTCGAGCCACCACACATCTCATGACAGAACGTTTTTTTGGAGGAATATCAAACAGGACTGTCAAACCTGGGCATGCAGCTGCATTGCTTGCCAGCCCAACAAGATCAGCCGCCACACCTCCCCATCTCTGGGCAAGTTCGACATTCCCGCAGGACGATTCTGTCATGCACATGTTGATGTGATCGGGCCTCTTCGTCCTTTGGAGGGCCATAGATATATCTTATCAACTATAGACCATTTGTCTTGCTGGGTTGAGGCTGTCCTTCTCCCCAACATTGGCTCATGGATCGCTCATTTTGGGTGCCCGACCACAATCACCACCGATCTGGGTCGACAGTTCGAATCCTCCCTTTTCACCATCCTCTGCAATATCTGTGGTATTAGAAAAAATACACACTACTGCCTATCACCCACAAAGCAATGCATTGGTGGAGAGATGGCACCACTCCCTCAAGACGGCCCTTCGATGCCACGATTGTCTCTGGTCGGAAGATCTCCTGTGGGAGCGACTTGGTCTACACTCGACCTATAAATTTGACCTACAGGGAACTATATCCGAATTTGTTTTCGGCGAGAATCCTATCCTACTGGGGGAACTTATGCTTCCCCAGTTTAACGAGGATCTTCCCCCCTCGCCAGATTTCATTAGCCGACTGCGCACGCATTTTCAACAAACGCGTTTGCACCCACCCATCAGTCACTCACTGCCCAAGAGTTACGTTCCCATTGCACTCTCCGACTGCTCCCACGTCATGCTGCGTGATGATGCGGTTAGGCAGCATCTTCAACCTCATTATCTTGGTCCCTACAAGATCCTGCGGCAGGGAAACACGACTTTTGATATCGTGATTGAACACTGCACACAGACAGTTTTTCTGCATCGCCTGAAACCGGCTTTCGTCGACCCTGATGGTCTCACACTGCCGCAGTTGGACTCTGCAGATGATCCATCCTTTTCAGATGATCCATCGTTGATCGAGACTGAAGACGTGCTCCCATAAACCTCACCGCACGTCTCTTCTGCTGAAGACTGTTCGCCACTGTTCGTTGGTTTCCCAACCTTGCCCCCTGTTTCACCCTGCGCAGGTTTCGCACCCTCACCTCCAACATCAGAAACACACACCTACTATCAGTTTGTCCTGCAGCGTGCTGCCGCACCGAGTGAATGACGTTTCCATAGAGATGTTCGATGACCGAGTGTTCATTCTTTTGACAGATACCAAGGTCCCGCCATCAGATGGTCCCTTACACATCAACATTGCACACAACCTCACACTCCTGCGCGAGTGTGACCGAGCATCTCTACGTGCTTTCATTTCTACGGACGACTCAATCCACTTAAGAGCCTCACATCTCACATGCCTCCACCACGCCATCGACCACCCTGCCCGCTTACTCCCAGGCTGGCCGCCGTCTCATCCGGCCACGGTGGCTGACTGCCTATGAAGTGGACCTGCCTCTTGCTGCTCCACCTGCACAACCCACCTAGTTCGAGATGGAAGTACCTGTGGTGCGCCTGCCTAAACGCACAATTTCCACCGATGTCAACGCCCGCACATCCTCACCCTTACATCCTCACCCTTGGACATCTACATCTGTAGTACTCCGTACTGCGGGGCGGGGAGGGGGGGGGGGGGGGGGCTGTGTGGTGTCGATAGTTCGTATTGACCATGAAACTTAACATCTGTGAACTCCATGTGCTCTGTAGAGCCTCCATCTTAAACTTTATTTTAGTCAGTTCTTTGTTATACTTCATTCTGTATGGATACAGTGTCAAGTGTAAATATATACGAGCTATGACATATATGGGAATTAAGTTTTCTATATCCCGATTACCGATCCCGTTCCCATAGTGTAATGAATGTAGATGATGCTGGTAGCACGGCTGAAAAACATTTACTGGAAAAAAAAGGTCGATTCTATTTTTGTGTTAACAGATGGTGCTTTGTTTACTGTCAACCTAACCTCACTTTCCCGTTTCCTGTACATGTGCTCAGTACAATGTCTAATCATGGTTGTAAAAACTCTGCTGACAGTTTGTGTTATATTTGTGGTGAAATTGTGATTAAAAAACATCAAAGAATTACAGACTTTGTGAAAAAGGTTTATCTATCATACTTTGCATCTAAAGTTGGTGATCAAGATAAATCTTGGGTGCCGCATGAGGTATGTTACCTGTGTGTTGAAATCTGAGAAAATGGTCCAAAAAGGAGGAAAAAGATATTTAGATTTGCTGTTCCTATAATATGGAGGGAGCCAAGAAATCATTCTGATGATTGATACTTTTGGAGTGTTATTACTGGTCATAATTCGAAAAACAAGAAGGTAATAAGCTACCCTAACCTTCTGTCCACCATCTGACCAGTAGGGCATGGTGTAGATCAGGTGGTTCCTGAACCACCAGATGATTTAAATTCTATTCCAACAGAAGCATTTTCTGATGTACAATGTGATTTAGATGAACCGATAATGATGAATTCCATTGTAATACAGAAAGTCTAGAGCCGAAATTGTTTACTGAGACTGATATTAAATATTTGGTTAGGGATCTGGGCTTAACAAAAGAAAAAGCTGAATTGCTTGGCTCTAGATTAAAAGAAAAGAACTTATTGGAACCACCACATACACGTGTAGAAAGAGAGAGCAGCAATTTTCCAAGTTTTTTCAACAAGAAGGTGATTTAGTGTACTGCTGAGTCATTCCCGGTCTGATGAATGAGTTTGGTATTGAATACAAAAAGGAAGACTGGAGGCTGTTTATTGATCCATCCAAAACTAGTTTACAGGCTGTTTTATTACACAATGGTAACATGTATGTATTTATACCTGTTGGACATTTTGTACATATGAAAGAAAGCTATGAAAACCTAGAAATAGTGCTAAATAAAATAGGCTATTTTGCTCTTGGTTGGATGATATGTGGTGATCTAAAAGTAACATTTATGCTCCTTGGTCAGCAAGGTGGCTTTACCAAATTTCCATGTTTCTTGTGTGAATGGGACAGTAGGACTAGGGATCAATATTGGTGCAGAGAGAACTGGCCTGTGAGGCAGTCTTTAAAACCTGGTGAGAAGAACATTCTATGCGAGAACCTTGTAGATCCAAAAACCGTACTCCTACCACCTCTGCTTATAAAGTTATGCCTAATGAAACAGTTTCTAAAGGGTTTGCCTAAAGATGGGCCATGTTTTAAGCATTGCTGCCAAAAGTTTCCACACTTTTCAGAAGCTAAACTTAAAGAAGGCGTCTTTGTCGGACCTGACATCAGAAAATTGATGTTTGATGTTAACTTTGAATCCACAATGACCTTGAATGAGAAAGAAGTATGGGTATTATTCAAGCAAGTCATTACAAATTTCTTAGGACATGAAAAAGACCCAGAATATGTTTCTATTATAGCTACAATGTTAAAGAAGTTTAAAACTTTAGGATTTTTCACGAGTCTGAAAGTTCACTTTTTGAACAGTCACCTTGATTACTTTCCAGACAATATGGGAGATGTTAGTGAGGAGCGAGAAGAGCATTTTCACCAGGACATTAAAGTGATGGAAAAATGCTACCAAGGCCACTGAACACCAACATGATGGGGGACTACTGTTGGCCACTTCACTGAGAAGTTCAGCAAGGGACTCATCATAGAAAAAGCAACACAAGAATCTTCAAAGGAAAAAGAGAAAGAAAATACAAACCAATTCCAGCTGACAAGTGAAACCTCTACTAATGCGTATCATTGTTTTAAGTAGCTTACTGTAAATACAAACCATGCTTATGTTGTAACAAAGTGGTTCATTAATTTCCCCATTTACTGTATAGCATAGGATTTTTATACTATATAATAAAAAGCATATTGCTCGAAAACTATGGGTGATACAAAAAACTAAGACTAGATTTGGATTCAGCTCATAAAAATCTATAAAGATCAGCTGTCAAAGTAAAAAAAAGGTTTTAAAAAATTGGCTTGTGTTCCCCCCACCCCCCCTCCCTCTGTTGGGTTGTTCTGCTCTTTCTCTGCCATTGGGAGCTAGGATTCCTCATCCATCTTTGAGACTGTTAACTGGGTTTCACCTGCAATGTAGGCAGGGACCCTCATAGGGTGCTACCATCTGGAGCCAGATGGATCCAGTTTTTTTTTATTTATTATTATTATTTTTTAATGAGGTGTTACTCCTCGCCTCCTCCTTCCTCATCACTTGCAAGATAAGGCCTTGGGCTTGGGACCAGCAGTGGTGGACTTGCTGTATATTATTATTATTGTTATTGGCATGTCCCCATTCATTTAGAATACAGTTACTTCCTATGTTTATTGAGATTAAGTAGCACCAAGAAGGCAACTTATTGATTGAATCTAAAGGAAAAGGGAAGTTACTGTAGCATTTGCTTGCTGCAACAAAACACAAAAACTAATGAACTGGAATAGTTTAAATTAATTTTGTCAATGTGTCATGAATGACAAGACATTAGTCCATCCTCAGAGGCCTGAGGCATGGTCATGTGTGTGTGAGTTGTGGTTGCATGAATGTGTGTGTGTTTTCTATATCGGAAGAAGTCCTTTTGACTGAAAGTTAAATTTATAGGAATCTTTTTATTTCACTTGTCTGCAACCCAACATGTCCTCTATAAGTTGAGTAGCAATCTATCCTTTTATGATATCATTGTTACTCCCTCCTGGATTTACCACTGTTTGAAAGACAAAACTTGGTATATAAATATGTTATCTTGGTTAAAACTTGACTATGATTTTTATTTATTTATTGTTTTATTTGTTTACTTTTCAGCTGAAATTTGAGGACGATCTTCGAATTACCACCATGTTCTCAGCAGAAGGTGAGAGTGTTGAGCTTAACCCATTTATGTATCCAGTGGGGAATGTGGAAGATTGGTTGCTGAAAGTAAGCATATTATTACATATATAATTATATTTGAATACTTCTCCATATTTTATAGTACAGATATGTGAAATTTGTTTTTACTATCCATCTCTTACCCAGACAAATTAGCCGTGTGTGTGTGTGTGTGTGTGTGTAATGATTGGATGCATTAGCGCTTCACAGTGGTTGTTTTTGCCTTCTGCCATGGGTCATATGTACATAGCATTTTTAGGACATTACTGTCTGTCTCAGAAGACATTATGTTTGATTGGTCTGATTCATTACTTCATTCAGAAATTATCTGAACATAAAAGTGTGTTGCTGAAATTTTAATTCCCACTATTTTTCCAAGAAAATTTTTGTATTTCTTTCAGTCTCATGTTGTTTCATAAACCTGTCTGTAGAGGATGTTACTGTAAATCAGACAGTATTTCTGCTAAAACTGTCTAGCAGATCAGATATGTATGCCAGACTGGGACTTCAACCTGTGACCTTTGCTTCTGTGGTTAAGAGCTCTAGCATATAAGCAATCCAAGCACAACTCTCAATCCTCCCACTTCTGCCAATATTTCATCTCCTATGCATCCAGCATATCTGTGTGTGCACCATCATGCTTTAAACAGAGACATAAACACCGTGAAAGACATAAGACCCCAGGTTCAAGTCCTGGTTCAGCACACAGTTTTTTTTTCTAGCAGGAAGTTCCAAAGCAGTACAAACTGCACTGCAGAGTGAAAATCCATTCCAGTATTTCTATTGTGTATGTTGTGTTGCAAATATGTGTTATACTTTCCTCTTATATTTTTAAGTTTGTTAAATTAATTGCATATGATACTTCCTTAATCAAAATAACTGCTACTACCCCCACTTATGTACATTTATACCGTGCGGCAATTTGTCTAATGTGTGTGGTATGATAGTTTGGTTTCCAGACTAGTAGACAATTTAGAAGTATGGATAGGGTCCACTGTTTAAGTCTCTTGTGATGCAACTTGCTTTTAATAAAATGCATTTTGATAGATGTACATGCTATGTAATAGGTAACCTCCATAAATAAGCATAGAATGGGAGGGATTCTGTTTTTCTTTTCATATACTGCCATCCAATCAACTAGCAGCCCTGCTTGTACGATTTATTGTTTTTACTTGCACATTATTTTTTTGTTAGGTTGCTTCACTTGCATGTAGCATCCTTTGTTAAAACTGCTTCATGATAGTATTATTGTTATTATTTTGCATCTATCATCTCATTGCTGAAAGATCATATTCTTCAACAGATTAAAGTGTGTCCATTGACACATTCACCATAAAAGCCATACAGGGCCTGATCAAACAATGCAAAGTCCAAGTTGTAATATCAACAGTATTATGAAAAGGATTGATTGCTGTGCACCATAAGGACGACATGGTGAGTATCAATCTGTCCTTTTCATAATGTTGGTGATATTCCAACCTGCACTTCCCATGTTTGATTTTGCATAACAGACTTTCTTCCATTCCACAACCCAGTGATGCTTTCTGTTGTTACTTTTCTCTAAAGCAGGGGCAGGCAGGAATCCTGTACGTGTGCGGTGCTCTTGCTCTTGTGCAGTTAACAGGTGTTCTGCGTGCACACAGGGGCAAGCTGGCCACCCGCTTCTCTCCCCTCCCCACCATACCGTCTCCCACTCCGTCCTCTGTAATGCGTTTTGTTTCCTAGCTTGCTTTATTGAATGAAGGTATAAGGTTGGTAAGAGTGCTAGAAAGAAATCATGCTTTGAAAGAGTACCTATTACCTACGATACGTTTTATTTAATTATCACAGGTGGAGTTTACAATACGTTTAATCTCTGGAACAAAATTTCTACACACAGACAAACACAAACAGTTATGCTAATTTTCATCACTGATGGTTGCTTTTAACCGAGACTTATTCATTTTCATAACAGAAAAAAATCTCCCACAAAAGTATGTCGAACCAAACATTAATATTATCTTCGCGGCTTCATGATGGAGACGAGGAAACTCTTGCTGTGGAAAGTCTTGATAAGAGTCTATTACACATCTTGCCAAAAGGAACTTGCCTCTCAGACGAGAATTACACTGTAGATCTATTAATTCCATTTGTAAATTGGGATGAATATCATCTACAGAAACAGCAAATGGTCTCGATAACCATTCAAAACTTGGGATAAATATGATATATCCTCAAATCGCCTGAGAAATTCCTCTTTTATTGCACTAAGTATGGAAACATATTCTTTGCAATTCTGTTCTCGCACAGTAGACAGAGTAGGGAAATGCAGTGCATTCCCTGATGAGAGCTGTCATTCCCACAGCTCAAGCTTGCTAGTGAAAGCTTGCACCTTTTCAGCCATTTCACAAATTAGCTGATTTTCTCCTTGCAAACTTGTGTTCAATGCACTCATGTGTCCGGTAATGTCCACTAAAAATGCAAGGTCAGCAACCCACTCTGGATCTTCTAACTTTGGATCGTACCTTCCTTTGTCCTTTAAAAACTGATTTATTGGTATTCTCAGCTCAAAAGCTCTTTTGAGTACATTACCGAGGCCAAGCCAATGGCCTTCACTGTGGTATTGTATGTCACCGTACTCATTCCCAATTTCATCTAAATATGTGTGACACTATGTGTAATCCCGTGGGATCTCAAATAATTAACTGCCCAAATAACCACTTGCATGACGTCCCCCAGTTTTGCTGCTTTTGCACAGAGTACTTCTTGGTGCAAAATGCAGAGGATGCTGCACAGTGATTCTTCTGTACGCTGAGGCTTTTCTCTTAGTAATCCAACAAATCCCATTTGTTCCCCTTTCATTCCAGGTGCTCCGTCTGTTGTCACTGACACTAAACGTTCCCAGTTTAAGCCAGCTGAATCGACAGCTTCTTCAACGGCTTTTAGGATGTCCGTGCCGGTGGTCGTGCTTTTTAAAGATATCATATCTAAAAAATCCTCTGCTATGTGAAGAACAGTGTCCACGCCGCAGACATAAATCACTAATTCCGCGGTGTGCATGACGTCCCCCAGTTTTGCTGCTTTTGCACAGAGTACTTCTTGGTGCAAAATGCAGAGGATGCTGCACAGTGATTCTTCTGTACGCTGAGGCTTTTCTCTTAGTAATCCAACAAATCCCATTTGTTCCCCTTTCATTCCAGGTGCTCCGTCTGTTGTCACTGACACTAAACGTTCCCAGTTTAAGCCAGCTGAATCGACAGCTTCTTCAACGGCTTTTAGGATGTCCGTGCCGGTGGTCGTGCTTTTTAAAGATATCATATCTAAAAAATCCTCTGCTATGTGAAGAACAGTGTCCACGCCGCAGACATAAATCACTAATTCCGCGGTGTCTAAAATATATATGGACTCATCAAGTGCGATGGAAAATGCAATAAACTCCTGCACTGCACTACTTAATTGACGGTGAACGTCACCTGCCATGGCACTTACATGGCGCCGAGAAAGAGTGATAGCTGGAAACTGATTTGTATTCAGTGGGAAAAGTAAATCAGCAGCGTCATTGATGCGCTCCTTTATAAACTCACCTTCAGCAAGTGGTTTTCCAGTTCTCGCTATATTAAGCGCAATCTTATAACTTGCACTTACTGCTGGGCTATCATTGTTGTCGTCCTGAGAAATTGAAAACAGTGCTCCATAAAGTGTTAAATCATTTAGATGAGAGACATGATGAAATACAACGTCCACTACGTAGTGGTCGCTTCGCATCGACGTCCGCAGTTTAGCCAGGTACTACCCGCAACCTGCCGGTTGTCACCACCGCCCTAGTTGACGACTGCACGCGAGCAGCACACGTGCATCACTGTGCGTTCATGAGCCGCATGCAACGGTTGCCCGCCCCTGCTCTAAAGCATTACTTTACTGATTTTGCATAACAGCTCTTCTCCCATACCACAACCCAGTGATGCTTTCCTTTGTTACTTTTCACCGAAGCATCACTCCACTCAGTGTCCAAACCACAAATGCTCTGACATCCAAGCCATAATGTATCAAGAGTCTCGTCCACGCACAACGCATGGCAACACAACTATAGAGATAGAAGAACTACATAGATAACAAAAAATTGGTAGTAAAGATAAAAAGCACACAAAAATCAGTAAATTCTTAAATGAATTAGGCAAAGCTGCAGTCTGTTTTCATCACTATTCAACATGCACATAGAACATGCAGTAATTGTATGCAAAAAATACCGTACAAGTATCAGAATAAATGGAGAAAGAATACAGATGTTTAGGTCTTTGGGTGCTGTAACTATGATAGCTTCAGATGAAACAAATCTACACAGATACAGTACTAAGTGATGAGTAGAAAATGAAAATCAGCTGAAAAAACACAGAAATACTTGTGCTTCAAGGAATCACAAGTAGTAAACATTAAAATTAGAGCAAATAAAATGAAACAATATCATACAAATACTTGGAAAGCAAGGTAACTGGAGATATAAAAAACATAGAAGATATAAACAGAGAGTTAGAGATGCAAAAGCAGTGTTCCTTAATAAAAGAAATGCTTTATTCTAACAACATGAATATTGAAGTGAAGAAAAAGATGAGCGGGTTATGCCTTTGAAACATAAATAATGTTCAAAAATGAAATGAAATGTCTTGAAACATTTGATGTATGGTGATGGTGATGCCTGTTAAAGATGAAAGTGGCCAGACATAACCACCAACCAGAAAGTCCTGCAAAGAATTGGCAAAGAAAGGTCATTTAGGAGAACAATAGAACACAGAAGACAAGAGTGGAGTCACAATGCAGGAGTCTCTAATTATGATGAAAACATGAAGTTAGCTTCTAGTAAATCCAGATAGAGAACTGGCAACCAATTGAAATATTGATGAAGAAGAAAATTTAAACATATTATTGTTGAAGGAGCCTTGGAAGACTTTTTCACATTTCTGCTGTGTCCTCTAACATATGTACTCGCAAGATAAAGATGGAAGATCTGGAAATTGATATGGCAATATTGTTGCTGTTTCATATGATGTTATTAATGTTATAACACAAATTTTCGTTGGTAGGTTCCATAATTTCAGTAAACTGTCTTCATCCAAGAAAGCTAAAGGGTATCACATTCCGTTTGTATCAGTATTGTTAAAATATCACAAGGCTAGATTAAGCCACTTCATGTGATTCACATAAAAATGGTTTTACATTGTTCTTCACTCATTGTTCGCTTCTGTCACTTTCTGGCTTTACAGTGCTCACGCATGATCTGCTCCAACACACACCATATCTTGTCCACTCAGCGAATACATACATACCACTGTTTTGTGGTCTTCAGTTTGAAGACTAGTTTGATGCAGTTCTCCATGCTAGTTTATCCTGTGCATGCCTCATCACATCTGCATAACTTCACCAACACTAATTTGAACGTGCGTACTTTATTGAGAACTTCACCCCCCATACTTCCTTCCATTATCAAATTGACAAGTCCTTGAAGCCTCAGAATGTGTTCTATCAACTGAGCCATTCTTTTAGTCAAATAGCCATAAATTTCAATTTTTCACAATTTGTTACAGTACCTCCTCTTTGTTTTTTTTGATCAACCCATCTAAACTTCAGCATTCTCCTATAGCACCACATTCCAAATCTTATGTTCTGTTCTTGTCTGAACTGCTTATAGTTGTGTTTTCACTTCTGTATTGGGGTACACTCTTGACAAATATCCTGAGAAAGACTTCCTAGCTCTTAAATTTATATTAGAGGTTAAAAAATTCCTATTTTCAAAAATATTTTCAAAAATTCTTTTCTTGCTGTTGCCAGTATGCAGTTTATATCCTCTATACTTCAGCCATCATCAGTTATTTTGCTGCCTGAGTAGCAAAACTGATCTACCACTTGTAGTTTCTCATTTCCTTATCGATGTCTCTCAGCATCAATAGTTTTAATTCAGTTGCATTTCATTACCCTTGTTTTACTGTTTTGATATTTATCTTATAATCTCGTTTCAAGACACTGTTAATTTTCCTCAGCTATTCTTCCAAACCCTGTACCATCTTTGACAGGATTACAGTATCATTGCCAATCCTTAAAGTTTTTATTTTTCCTCCATGGACTTTTTAATTGTCTTTCCTAATTTCTCTTTTGTTTCCTTTGTTGCTTGCACAATTTGCAGGTTGAATAACATCAAAGACAGTCTACAACTCTGTCTCTCTCCCTTCTCAACACTTCTTTATCTGAGTTTAATTTCACGGTGCAGTATACTCCATTACTGCCAGTGGCATCAACTTTTAACATTTTTTTGTTCCTGTATCTAATTTCATCAGGCATATGGTATTGCATTAACTGCACATTGGTATGTTACCTCATGAAAATCCTGAGCTGGTTGGAGGACCTTGCCCATAATGCTTCAAATTTTCTCAGTTAGGGAGAGATCTGGTAACCTTGCTGGCCAAGATTGAGCTTGGCAAGCACAAAGACAAGCAGTAGAAACTCTCACCATATGCAGGTGAGATCATCTTGCTCAAATGTGAGCCCATTATGGCTTGCCATGAAGGGCAACAAAACGGCATAAAATATGATTGACTTGCTGCTGTGCTGTGAGGAGGCCATGGGTGACAACCATGCAGGTCCTAGTATGTATGAAAAGAAATGGCACCTCAGATCGGGTCATATGGCAGGCAACAGTCAAGTTGACATCACATCACTGTCTGGTGTGTTGCTAAGACACATCTTCATTGGCCCTTGGGACTCAGTTCGAAGTGGGACTCAGCAGTGAAGACAATTCTACTTCAGTCAATGAGTTTCCACGCTTAAGACATGTGTGGAGACTACCTGGACAGCTATGGGATACCAACCTGACTGTCACCTGACATATGGTCTAAGAACCAGGAGTGATTGTCTGGGTTGCCATTTCCTTTCATAGCAGGACTCCTTTGATTGCCATCTGTGGCACCCTTACAGAACAGTGGTATGTCAGTCGTATTCTATACCCTTCATGGCAAGTCATCCTGGGCTTACATTTCAGCAAAAATAATGTCCACATGCACACAGCAAATTTCTTCTACAGTTTGTCTTCATGCTTGTCAAATCCTACCTTGGCCAGCAAGGTTGCCAGATCTCTCTTCCCAATGGAGAATGTTTGGAGCATTATGGGCAGGACCCTCCAACCATCTCAGGATTTTGATGTTCTAATATGCCAGGTGGACAGAATTTGGCATTATATTCCTCAGGAGTACATCTAACAGCTAACAATGCCAAGCCAAATAACTGCTTCCATATGGGCCAGAGGTGGACCAGTGCATTATTGACTTGTTGAGTTTGTGAAGCTTTTTCTCTGGAGTAAATCACTCTCTTCTTCTGTACATGTGCATCACATCTACCAATTTCTGACCCATTCACATAATTCCTTCATGGTGCATATTTTTTTCCCCTCACTCTCCTCTCACCCCTCTCTCCCTCACCCCCATCCCCCCTCAGTGTATTTTCATTGTGACTTCTGTGAAGCAGTGTACACTCAGTCGCAAAAGTATTCGGACAGTTGGAAGTTTCACAATGAGTCTCGAGAAACACTGACTATGAAACCCAAACATATTTATTAGCAATATATATGCGTAACAACATTAATTACAAAAGAATTATTGTATTATTTCGTTTCCAAAACATAAGTAACAGAAAAATTAACAACAAAAATGAAACATTCTGCACACCCTGCTGCTACAAAAGTATTCGGACACTGTCCATTAAATGTTCATAAGTTGTACGACGAAAATGTCAATACCGTGTGGGTTCACCTCTCATTTTGAATACCTCCTCCAATCTACTAGGCATACTTTCCACAAGTTTTTTCATGAAATCTGGGCCTATATTTGCCCATTCTTGGCACAGTTTCTCTTTCAAGGTCTCCTTCGTGTAGATGTTGTCCGCACGGAGGGTCTGTTTCAATTTAGACCACAAATGTTCTTTTGGGTTAAGGTCTGGTGATTAGGGAAGGGGGTGCAATACTTTCGGGCAATTGAAGAGCAAACACATTTGTACAATATGTGCGGTATGGTTGGGATCATTATCCTGATAAAAATGAAAGTTGTTCGCAATACCTAGATGTCATGTCCTCACAGTATGTTCAAATACGCTTCCTTGTTCATCGTATCATCAATGAACACTAAATCACCCACACCATTGCCGGACACGCATCCCCACACCATGATGCTCCCACCTCCAAACTTTACTGTTGGTTTGAGGTTCCTGGGATTCAGCTCTTCATTGATCTTTCGCCACACGTTTGCCTTTCCGTCGCTTTACCATGATGTAAATTTACATTCGTCGCAAACTATCACCCGATTCCACCAAGCCTGATCGTATTCGGCGTATTCCCTCGCAAACTGCATATGTTTCTTCTGGTTCACTGCATTTATGAATGGCTTTCGCCTTGCCACTCGACCATGGTACTGTGATCGTTATAGTACTCTCTGCACGGTTTCGGGATGAACTTTTATACCAAGGTCTCCCTCTACCTCACTTGCAATTCGTGTGGCAGATATTTTCAGATTCTGTTGTACCTTTCGCACAACCACACATTCATCTCTCTGTGAAAATGTCCGTGGCCATCCTATACTGCAACGGAATTCCAATCGGTCTTCTTTCTCGAACCGTTAAATAATGTCGTGAACTGTACTTTTCTTCATGTTCACTATTGCAGCAATTTCCCTGCAGGTTTTCCCCTTCGCGTGATGATAAACGACAAGTTGCCTTTGCTCGAATGTAGAACACTTCCCTCTGCGTCCCATCATTGACCTGCACAGGCTCACGATACGTGTTTACTAATCATCGCTATCGTTTCACGGAAATGTCGGACACACTGCACTCGCTTCACCCTCTGTGTGTCTCGGAGTGAACTATTCTCTCATGTTGTCCGCCTTTGTCCAAATACTTTTGTTTCACCTTCCCATGACGTTTTCAGGAAATATTATATAACAGACACATGTCCAACAATAATTCTTCGTATTTGACACGTGTTTCACGTTGCGACATCGTACCCAGAGTCCCAATGACATTACGAAGTGCAATTTCTGTATTTGTTCATGCAGCAAACTGCAAAATTTTATGCCATTACGTGCTGTCCGAATAGTTTTGCGACTGAGTGTATACAGTTTTTCCTTGCTAGTCCAACTATGATATTAGCACCTGTGTTCCTTGTTACTTCTCTTGCCTACCTGACTCATCATTTCTTCTAACACTGTATTGATACCAATGGGCTTCTTATCAAATTTTTTGGTAATTTTTTCTTTCAGTTACCTGTTGTTTTTCTTCTATTTTCTCAGTAAATTCTTAAAACATTTTATCATATCTTTTAGTAACCTCTTTTTAACTGCTTGTTGGTTTTGGTAAGCATTTTGAACTTTCATGTAGTATTTTACTAGTCACTTAAAACATTTTCTAGATTCGGTTCAGCATTTCTGATGTGTCACATTTTGTCTTATGTCTCTCTTGTACAGGATGTCTAGCTGAAGGTTCCAGCTTTGCCTTCCCATCAGTATTGTGCAGCTATAGTCCACCCCTAAGTAAATCCCCTGACTCATCACTGATAACCCATTTCTACCTCGAACACATCTCTTCCCATATTAATTGCATTTAATTTGTTAGCTGCCATCGTGATAAATCTATCTTTCATAGTTACAAGATAAGAGCACATTCATATATTTATTTTATTATTTTGAGCTTTCCTCAGTACAGAGGCTTCTCTCCAACATAATAATTTACTTGGAAATTACAATACAAACAATAAACGTTCTTAAACTATATTTTCAAAATATTCCTCCAGGTGTTTCGATCTTGTGTGTCCTCTTCCTCTGCGCCCATTCTCCTCATTGTGTGCTGTACATTTTGGAGCCAGGTGGTCATTGGTTGTCCTCTTCTTCTTCTCCCCTCCGGTTCCCACTCCAGTATCAATTTTAGTATTCTGGTTTTCTCCATTCGTCGTACATGCCCGTACCACTGTAATTTCTTCCTATCCGTAACATCATATATTCTTTCTTTTATTTCCATTCTCCTTATTATTTCGGTGTTCGTTACCTTTTCTTTTCCGGAGATTCTTGCCGATCTTCTCCAGAAGTCCATCTCTAGTGCTTGTAATTTTTTAATGTGCTTCATGTTAATTGTCCAGGTCTCCGTTCCATACAGAACTACACTCTCTAATATGGATTTGTATATTAATTTTTTAGTTCTGCTCATTACATTCCTGCTCCATAAGACTGAGTTAAGCATCCCAATGACCCTCCGTCTGCTACTAATTCTTTTATTGATTTCTGACTCTGATTTTCCCTCGATTTCTAAAATGGATCCCAAATAACAAAAAGTGTTTATCTTTTCGATTTTCTTTCCTTCAATGTATAGCTCATCTGAATCATTAGTCATGTATTCTGTTTTTTGGTAATTAATCTTCAAACCCCAAGTTTTGTATGCTACTGCTAGTTGATTGCACATATAGTTAGCAATAGTTAGCATCCTCCCCATCTTGTGCTACGACTACTTGATCATCAGCAAACAATAAATGATGCAGGTAAACTCCATCTCTTATTTCTAATCCCATACTGTTACATTTACGAGACCATGTTCTAAGGCTAATATCTATATAGATTTTAAATAATGATGGTGACATGGGACAGCCTGTAAAAGGCCTTTGCTTGTTCTAAATTTCTGTGAAAGTTTATTACCAACTTTCACTTGGCAAATGTTATCTTTATACATCTGTTGTATTATTTTAATCAAGGAAGGGTTTATGTTTGCCATATGTAGTGCTCTCCAAAGCAATTTTCTTGGAACAGTATCATACGCTTTTTCTAGATCTATGAAAATTAATCCTATATTTTTTGATTTTTCCCTATGTTTCTCCAAAATCTGTCTTAATGTGAAAATATGGTCTACACATGATCTCCCAGCCGTGAATCCACATTGTTCTTCTTGGGTTCTAAAATTTTTTTTCCAGTTTGTTTTTAATTACTTTCGCAAAAATTCTCGTTAATGTGTTTGTAACACAAATTCCTCGATAGTTTGAACAAATTTTGCGATCCTCTTTCTTAAATATTGTATTAATGTAACCTAGCTTCATCTCGTTGGGTACTGAATCTCCATGTATCATTTTGTTGAAGAGCTGTGTTATCCGTTTCAGAATTTTGTCACCCCCAGATTGTCACCTCCAGATTGATATTGCCTGGTCCCGGTGATTTACCATTCTTTCCTGTTCTCAACGCCTGAAGTACTCCACTTTCTAAAATCTGGATCTCATCAACTTCATGTCCTTTTTCTTCAGCTGTTCCTTCTTCTAGATATTCTTCTCTGTCCTCATTTAATAATTTTTGGAAATACTTTTCCCATTCCTTTTGTGTTATCAGTTGGAGATTAGTTTTGCTTGTTGTATCCTGTCGAAGCCCTTTTAATTCTGACCATGCTTCTTTTGCTCTCCCAAATCCTAATTTGCTATTCACCTTGGCACATGTTCTTTCCCATGCTTCATTTTTTGCCATCAATATTTTTTTCATGACTTTATTCTTCTTTTCCTTGTATATTGATCTTGTTTCTTCTGATTTATCAGTCAACCACTGAAGGAACGCATTTCGTTTTTCTCTAACGAGGGCCTCTAGTTCCTCTGACCATCACTCTGCTGCACGGTTGTGGTTGCCACCTTTTTTACCCAACACCTCTGTTGCTATGATTTTCACATTAGTTTTTATATAGTCATATATTTCCTCAGTACTTCCTTCAAATGATTCAACCAGTTTCCTTTCCATCCTGGCCGCAAAGAGTGTTCTGATAATTTCGTCTTGTAGGCTGTCAATATTAAAAGGTAAATTTTCATCTTTCTCAGTTTGGTTCGTTTTATTTATATTACTTGTATCATTCCTTGCATTCTTCCATGGCCAGGAAGACTTCATTTTTACTAGATAGTGGTCTGATCCACACTGGGCTCCTCTATAAGATCTGATGTCTACTGCCTTGAAACTACTTATTTGCCTAATGATAATATAATCTATTATAGAACAAAATTCTTTAGTGTTCTGTTGCCAAGTATATTTATGGATGTTCTTATGTTTGAAAAATGTGTTGGTAATTTTTAGATCAAATTGTTCACAAATTGCAATCAATCGTTCCCCATTGTCATTATGTTCATCCTCTCCATGTTTTCCTACTATTCTACATTCATGTATACAAAAATAATTTGCTAGTATAGTGTATGACATGACAATTCTCATTTGCTTAACTCTTTTCAAAGGTTGAAGAAATTATGAAGAACACAGTCCGCTTAACTCTGGGAGCTTCCCTGAAGGAAATTAATGAAAAGGATCGCAATCAATGGGTTCTTGAGTGGCCTGGTCAAGTAGTTATTGCTGGTTCTCAAACACACTGGACAGAAGGTGTTGAGAAAAGTGTTCTTAAAAACTGCTTAGAAGATTACTATGGCAGTATGCTGAAGCAGGTGACCACAATGCAGTACTGCATGGGTGTAAAATAAATATGAAAGGGTTTCAAAACTCTAGATTTGCTTTTATACACTATGAAGCAGTTTCACTATATAACATCTTGAACTGAAACTTACTTGCTGCCTCTGTCATTCTCTCTCTTTCTCTGTCGTCTTCTTCTTCACTTTTGTCTTCTATCTGTGGTTAAAATGATGCTAACTTTCTAAAAATTCACTTCATTTCTTAAAGGATTCACATATATGAAGCCAGAAATGTTTATGACCTAACTTAGTTGCATTCTCTGTTTTTCTTAGTAGTGTAATGTATTTATTGTCTGTAAGTCACCTTACAGCATGCCAGAGGGTAGACCTATGATTTAGCTCTATTTCTGTTCCAATATAGGATGGTGCATGAGAAGAGTTCAAATTACTCTGATTTTTCCATCATAGTCATTTCGCTAGCTGTATGTAGTAGATAAGGTACCTCACTATTTGTTTAATCTAGGAACAGTGTTTTAACTCTTGAATTCATCCAATACTTTCATCCATTTTCTATCTTTTGCTGGGTTTATTTGACTGATTATATGAACCTATGTATCCGTATGAACTGTAGATTAAAACTGAAGGCATTGAAAAATGGTGGGAATTTAAGTAGACTGGATCTGGATAAACTGAAAGAACCAGAGGTCTTCACGGTAAATGATGACAGCCAAAACAGTTGCAGGATAAAGATTTATTATAATTCTTGACCATGGTTTCAGTATATCGAAATATACCTTCATCAGAAGTAAAATACACCTGTTTTCAAGATTTTAAATGAGATGTCCATGTATTTCGAAACAGCCTTTGAAACCTGGGCAGGTATATATTTCAAGATTTTAAACATGGCTGAAACAGCAACTGTTGAAATTCTTCACGGTAAATGATGACAGCCAAAACAGTTGCAGGATAAAAATTTATTAAAATTCTTGAACCAGAGGTTATAGGTAGTTTCGGAGAGAGCATTAGGGAATGATTGACAAGAATGGGGTAAAGAAATACAGTAGAAGAAGGAGGGGTAGCTTTGTGAGATGAAATAGTGAAGGCAGCAGAGGATCGAGTAGGTAAAAAGGTGAGGGCTAGTAGAAATCTGTGGGTAACAGAAGTGATATTGAATTTAATTGATGAAAGGAGAAAATATAAAAATGCAGTAAATGAAGCAGGCAAAAAGAAATACAAACACTCAATAATGAGATTGACATGAAGTGCAAAATGGCTAAGCAGGGTTGGCCAGAGGACAAATGTAAGGATGTACAGACATATGTCACTAGGGGTAAGATACATACTGCCTACAGGAAAATTAAAGAGACCTTTGGAGAAAAGAGAACCACTTATATGAATATCAGGAGCTCAGATGGAAAACCATTTCTAAGCAAAGAAGGGAAGGCAGAAAGGTGGAAGGAGTATATAGAGGCTCTATACAAGGCAAAGTACTTGAGGGAAATATTATGAAAATGGAAGAGGATGTGGAGGAAAATGAAATGGTAGATATGATACTGCGTGTAGCACTGAAAGACCTAAGTCAAAACAAGGCCTCGGAGTAGACAACAGTCCATTAGAACTACTGATAGCCTTGAGAGAACCAGCCATGACAAAACTCTACCATCTGCTGAGCAAGATGCATGTGACAGCTGAAATACCCTCAGACTTCAAGAAGAATATAATAATTCCAATTCCAAAGAAAGCAAGTATTGACAGGTGTTAAAATTACCTAACTACCAGTTTAATAAGTCACAGCTGCAAAATACTAACATGGATTCTTCACAGATGAATGTAAAAACTGGTGGAAGCCAATCTAGAGGAAGATTAATTTGGATTCCATAGAAATGTTGGAACACGTGAGGCAATACTGAACCTACAACTTATTGTAGAAGATAGATTCAGGAAAGGCAAATCTACGTTTATAGTATTTGTAGACTTAGAGTAAGCTTTTGACAATGTTGAATGGAATACTGTCTTTCAAATTATGAACATGGCTGGGGTAAAATACGGGGAGCAACAGGCTATTTACAATTTGTACAGAAACCAGATGGCAGTTATGAGTTGAGGGGCACAAAAGGGAAGCAGTGGTTGAGAACGGAGTGAGACAGGGTTGTAGCCTATCTCCGATGTTATTCAATCTGTATATTGAGCAAGCATTAAAGGAAGCAAAAGAAAAATTTTCAGTTTGAATTAAAATTTATGGTGGAGAAATAAAAACTTTGAGGTTTGCTAAAGACATTGTAATTCTGTCAGATAGAGCAAAGGACCTGCAAGGGCAGTTGAATGGAATGGGCAGGGTCTTGAAAGGTAGATATAAGATGAACATAAGCAAAAGCAAAACTAGGATAATGGAATGTAGTTGAATTAAATCAGCTGATGCTGAGGGAATTAGATTAGGAAATTAGACACTTAAAGTAGTAAAGGAGTTTTGCTATTTGGGGAGCAAAATAACTGATGATGGTCAAAGTAGAGAGAATATAAAATGTAGACTGGCAGTGGCAAGGTAAGCGTTTCTGAAGGAGAGAAATTTATTAACATCGAGTATAGATTTAAGTGTCAGGAAGTTTTTCCTGAAAGTATTTGTATGGAGTGTAGTCATGTGTAGAAGTGAAACGTGGATGATAAATAGTTTAGACAAGAAGACAATAGAAGCTTTCAAAATGTGGTACTACACAAGACTGCTGAAGATTAGATGGGTGGATCATGTAACTAATGAGGAGGCACTGAATAAATTGGGGAGAAGAGGAATTTGTAGCATAACTTGACTGGAAGAAGGGTTGATTTTAGGACATGTTCTGAGGCATCAAGGGATCATCAATTTATTCCTTAGGGGAAGCGTGGAGGGTAAAAATCATAGTGGAAGACAAAGGCATGAATACACTAAACAGATTCAGGAGGGTGTAGGTTGTGGTAGTTACTCGGATATGAAGAAGCTTGCACAGGATAGAGTAGCATGGAGAGCTGCATCAAGCCAGTCTCTGGACTGAAGACTACAATAACAACAATGTATCCTCACATGTAATAAGTCGGAGAATTTTCCTTTCTTCGTTTGGATAGCACTGTAGATTAAAACTTTTTGGTTGTGCATTAGGACATAGACCTTCAGGTGATCAGAACTTCATGCCAACACTGACAGCTGACACTCAGCATAGAGAAATGCTGTTAAAATCATTACTGACAAATCACTGAAGTCAGACTTAACTGTGAAATTTGCACTTATGTCCATCAGGAAGAACTTAAGATTGAACAGACATATACATCAGATTGTTAGGAAAGCTGATACTGGAGTAGGAATCATTGGTAAAACTGTGATTTCCTAGGAATGGAGTGGTCACATGCAAAACACATTAGGAGTGAGTGGGGGAGAGAATTAGGTTTAGGGATTAGTTTCTCATTGACAGCAAAGTCATTTGAGAATGTTGTTCTTGAGTATTGTTCATCAGTGCAGGATAGCTACCAAGTTGAATCAAAGGAAGATGAATTGAGAGCTGCACAATTAGTTATGTGTTCAGTCTATGTAAGTGTCACGGTTTTCTACAGGATATATATTATGCACAAAATGAAAAAAAAAATCAGTGTTGTACATTCCAGGATGGCGCAAGAAACATTTTACTGTCTTCACCTCATGCAATATGTAATCACCATGATGATAAAATTCAGAGAGTTTTGGATTTACATGAGGACATACCAAAAATTGTTTATCTGTACATCTGTGAGTCCAATAGGAAGGGAAAAATAATATTGGTTATGCACCCTCTGACATGTGGCTTATAAAGTACAGGAACAGATTTACACATAAATTAATGATCTGAGTCCTGTTGGTTAGTCATTTTATGCAAATATATAATAATTACTCAGAAACTGCTTCTCTCATTTATATGATATTTAATTTTGTTAATTTCTTGATGTCATTGGCAGCTTGATGGTCTGAGGCAGTTGGTGAAAGGGCCCTTAAAGCGCATTGAGAGACAAGTGCTTTCTGCTTTGATTGTTATAGAAGTTCATGCAAGAGATGTCACAAGTACTTTAGTGTTACAAAATATTTCAAATATAAATGATTTTGACTGGATTAGTCAGCTAAGGTATGTGAATAATAATGTCTGTATATGTTATGTTGCCAGTGGAGTAAGAGTGGTGATACTGACTGATATGGGAGATTTCCTACATGCTTTTCATGCAAAAGAGTGTATTGTTGTTATATATGCAGGTCATTTCTAAATGTTTTTAATGTACTTACCACTACTAACTGCTGTGTATTTCATTGATGGAAGAACCACAGATACAGTGAAAATAATTAGGTAGTAAGAAAAATATTAGTAATTAAATTTGCATGACTAACATATGATAGACATAGGGCTGATTGTATAAAGATCACAGTCGAGATCAGTATTGTTCTTACAAGGGGAGGTCATGACTTGGGAATTCAGATTAGTAGGAGGTTTGGTTTGCTTTTAATTTATGTACAATGTGTTATCCTGTAGCAGTAATAAAATGCCCTGGCTGGCCAACTCCTAGAAAAAAGGTTTCAAAGTTTTACCCACACATTATATACTAGTTTAATAAACCATGGAACTTGCGTAAAAGTAGCTCATTTGGGGAGCGGCTATGACCCGGGCCCTTGTGCCTTTTACCAATAAATGGTTATGGCCCATTGGATGTGGCAGAGGATCCCACGCTATCATGAGCTTTTTGCGAATAGGCTGTGCCTGGTGTTTAACTGTCAAGGAGTTGGATGAAGTGTATAATCCCTTTTCTGTTTGAATGTTTCATTCTCATTACCTTGCTTTTGGTAAACTTCCCAAAGAAAAGTGTTGAGTTAACTGGTCCTCCTGGTATTTTCGTCATGGTCTCTTTCCATGTGTATTGTGAGACAGTTTATTTTGGCACTGTTTGCCTTTTTTTGTTTAATGAAAAAAGTAAACAATAATTGTTACAGGCCATGACTGAAACATTTCTTAAAAAGTGGCAGAAACCATGTACAGGGTGCCTCACAAAACATGCCCAGGAGGGGTCTGCGAGTCATGTGGAGAGTTTGCCAGCTGCCACTGCTGCATCTGCCAGCAGTCACTATGCAGAATTCTTAGATACCAAAACTTCATGCGTGCCCCCTACACTTTGCAACTGAGTCTACTGGTGTTTTCTTTTGAGTTTTTTTGCCAAGTTTAATTGCTTGAAATATTGTTGCTAGATGTCATTATTGCAATTGTGCCTAGTCTGAGGCTTTCCCTGCCTTTATGTCACTGTGCCCAGTCCTCAGACAGAAAGACTGTGCGCAGGTCTTCTACACCATGCGACTGAGTGTGGAGGCGTTTTGTTTTGAAGTTTCTATCATCTTTCCATTCGGTATGTTATACATGAAGGATCGACGAATGATTCTAGTAGAATGAGGTTTTCACTCTGCAGTGGAGTGTGCGCTGATATGAAACTTCCTGGCATATTAAAATTGTGTGCTGGACCGAGGCTCTAACTCAGGACCTTCATCTTTCGTTGGCAAGTGCTCTACTGACTGTACTACCCAAGCACAACTCATGATCTGTCCACACAACTTTGGTTCTGTCAGTACCTTGTCTCCTATCTTCCAAACTTCATGAAGCGCCTTTGTGACCTTGAAGAAGTAGCACTCCTGGTAGAAAGGATATTGCGGGGACATGGCTTAGCCACAGTCTGGGGGATGTTTCCACTGTGAGATTTTCACTCTGCAGCAGAGTGTGTGCTGATATGAAACTTCCTGGCAGATTGAAAGTGTGTGCTGGACCGAGACTCAAACTTGAGACCTTTGCCTTTCGCAGGCAAGTGCTCTACTGACTGAGCGACCCAAGCATGACTCACGACCCGTCCGCACAGCTTCAGTTCTGCCAGTACCTCGTCTACTATCTTCCAAACTTCACAGAACCTCATATGCAAACCTTGCAGAACCACCAGGCCTGGAAGAAAGGATATTGCGGAGGCATGGATTAGCCACATCCTGGGGATGTTTCCCGAATTTTCTTGAAACACATGCTCAAAGAGTTGGAAGACGGGGTTCAACTAGTCATTTCCCAGATTTTGGCAGCCGAAATTCGTCGCGTGTTTGCTAATGTGTTCAGGAGGGACATCATTTTGTGCACCTATTAAATTATTAAATAATATCAAACTTAAGTTAATCAGATGGCAACATTGTTTATGGCTAAGTGGGGAGAAGCATGCATGCAGCCAACTATAATCAGATCAGTGTTTGAGAGTCGGGTGTGGCGGCGGCGGCTGTCAGATGCGGTGGTGGCAGCTGTCAGATGCAGTGGCTGAGGCAACCAGTGACCGTGCCGCATGACTCGCGGACCCCTCCCAGACACTCTCTACGATTAAGTCCAATTTTGTTTCTTCCCTTTTTGAGTTGCAAGTTGTAAGGTTTCAATTGAAAAAAAGAGATAAAAAAGTTAAAAATGGTGATGAATGATGTGGGTTCACATCCTGTTAAATGCAATGTTTTTCTTTCTTTCCATATTAGCATTGTTAACACATTCTGAGGTTTTCTTATGAAAGTTACATTAGTGTGTTCTGCAACATTCATTGTTATGTGCAGTCCATCCGATTTGAGAATGAAGGATGAAGTAAATATTTAACAATTTCCTAGTGTGTAGTAATGAATAACCAAACTGTTGCAAATGAAATCATTAATGATTTTGAATGTTTTTAGCATGGTGCAGTAGAGTCAGCAACAGTAAAATGTAATTATATTAAATTTCAGCCTCCAGTTTCACAAGCAAAGAAACTTTACCTAGGTTTTGGCTATTATAATGTAGCCTTCTTCAGAAATGTCACAATATAAAATTAAATTAAAAAACATCTGGCATGTACTAATTTAATTTTATATTGTGACATTTCTGAAGAAGGCTACATTATTGTAACCAAAACCTAGGTAAAGTTTCATTGCTTATGCAACTGGAGGCTGAAATTTAATATAATTAATGATTTTATTTTATGTATGATGCAGCTGTTTGTTAGACCTAATGAAGCAAGTTAAAATAAATATTTTATTTAAAATCAATTATATACAACTTTTATTTCAGTTATAACAGATCATCAGTTAGAATAAAAATATCTTCTTTATATTACAACAGTTTTACATTTTTTTTTACATACAGGAAGTTGAATGATAATTATCACAAAAACACTGAAAAAACAAAAACTATTCTGACATCTGGCACAGTTTATAAAAGATGAATTTTTATACGAACAACATTTTTGTAAAAGATCTGTGGAAAACACACTTCAGTGCCATCCATAAAACTGCCTCTTTCATCAGAAAGTTTATAAGCATACCAGCATGCCGGATTATTTCATTAAAAATTGGTGATGACAGTTGATGATGTACCATTGGTTGTATTTTTATACAGTCTTGACAAAAATTTATTTGTTTGTCAATTTTGTATCTGTTTTATTAGATTTTTTTTTACTTGCCAGTAAAAGTAGATGTCACAAGGCTGAACAAGAGGAGTACATTATGGGGAAATCACTTTTAATTGTGCAAGTTGGTGACTTCTCCTCATCTCAAAAGACCTCATCATGTAATTCAGGCTTTGTTTGCCCACTCCAAGAGTAAATAATCAACAGAAACTTTTCTTTCCCAACATAAGGCACTAGACAGCCATTTACAGATGATGACATATGATCCTGTTTTCCAGATTTTGATGATGTTATTACAACATTTGTATATTTTTGAGAATATTCGTTTTCTGTTTGCGGAACTCAAGGGACGCATTTGCCATTTGCTTCTTGCAGATAAACTTTGGGTAGCAATTTCCCAGACTTAATGAAGGACTATTCTGTGGTGTATGTATGGGAACTTCAATTTATGTCATGCCTTCGTGTAAAATCATTTTTGTTCCTTTGTTCGCAAGAGTTCTATTGCAGACTGACTAGTACTAACATCCTGGAAAGGAGAAATGAGATAAATTAAAATACGTTGTATGGAGGGTGGGGGAAAATAAATAAATAAAAAATAAATAAAGCAAAATTTTTTAAAATAATTTGTGATAATTTTTTTGTCTGGTCAGTGTTAATAATGAGACTGTTAGTGAAAGTGGGTATTAATTTCATTGCCTGCATTAAAAAAAATCTCTGCAGATGTCATTGTTTGTTGTATAGTTATGGTTTCTTCACTTTTCATTGACGAATCCTATGCTTATGCTTGAACTTCTTAATCAATCTTTCAGAGACTTTAAATTGAAAATCTGCAAACCGCCCTGCTTCTGCCAAGGTCCACTGTTGCAAATACTGCGTAGTAAACTTTCAATAGCTTCCACAATATGAGCATATGTCCAGGAATCAATGACTGCATGCTTATCAAACTGATTCCCATCTTCGTCCTATTCGGGTATATACAGGGTGCCCCCCTTATCTTGACCACCCTAAATAACTGTTTGTCCAGATGCAAATTACAAAATGTTTCAAGCAAATGTTCTTTAGCCATCAGGGGGGACATCAATCAGCATGATTGTCTTCATTGTAGCTTTGTTTATTACAAAGACATGAATGGGGTATGACTTTTATAAATGGCACCCTGTATTTTTTTATTCGGTAATTCATTTCCTCTCCTAAAGGCATATTTAAAAATGCATCACAGTGTACCATTCACTGAAACACAATGTTATTAGTTACATAACACACCATTGATGTTGATGCTCCCAGCAGTTAGTGCAGGTACTCGGGGTAATTGAACACATCCTCGTGCTGACGTTGGCAGAGGACAAATGTAACCATAAGTAGAATGCACATCTGTCATTCTGTCAACCATCATCAGCTGAAGAGTTGTGTGAGTGGAATGTACACCAATGAAGAGAAGGTAGAAATGCTACTCATCTATGGGGAATGTAAGTTAGCAGAACAGTAATTGCAATACTGTTTTCTTATGTATGGGTTCATTTAGTACAGTAGTTTAGTCCTTTTAGATGCTGTTGTTTAGGATAAGAATACAGTAAAGGCTGTCCTTCCTACAAACTGCATCAACATAAAGTATATTTTATTGTTGTTGTTGAAGGTAGGCAAGATACCGCACAATAAACTTGGTTTCGGTGCGGCCAGTGGTGGGCTACACCTAAGCTGTTTTAGCTTCCCTGTCAAAATCAATCAAGGTAGGCAAAATGCAGCAAAACTGTACAGAGATCGATATCCTGACAAGAACCCCTTTCCTGATGGATTTTTCTTGTCTTGTTGTGACACTTCAGGAAATGGGAAGTTTCAACCCACGACAATGCAATCATCGTAACAGCTGCATAGGCAAAGCTGCCGAAGTTACTGTTCTCGCTTCTGTTGCTATGAATCCACATGTGAGCACACAACAGCTTGAACATGAGATTGGCATTCCTAAAAACAGTGTATATCGTATTCTTACACATCACCATGTACAACTACATCAAGAATTGCATGGGAATAATTTCCAGAATTGTGTACAGTTCTGTCAGTGGCAAATCCTCACCAACCAGAACTTCTTCTCCCATGTTCTGTTTACTGATGAATGTTCCTTCTCAGACAAAGGACAGGTAAATACAAGGAACATGCATTATTGGTCCAGTGACAACCCACGATGGCTTAGACAGCATCAGTGTAGAGTTAACGTCTGGTGTGGGATGCTTAGTACTACAATTATTGGCCCTTATTTCGTCAATGGTACTTTAAATGGCACAGCATATGCCAACTTCCTCATATGAATTCTTCCTCGTCTTCTGGATGAAGTGCTGCTAAGAAGCAGAATGCTTATGTGGTATCAACATGATGTATGTCCAGCACATAATGCCTTGCATGCACATATGTTCTGAACCGAAGCTATCCTGCCAGATGGATTGGTCAAGGAGGAACAGTTACTTGGCCAGTTAGGTCTCCTGATTTAAATCCTCTGGACTTTTTTTCTTTGGGGATGCATTAAAGACATTGTCTATCGCAATAGTCCAACAACTCCAGAGGACATACAGGAACATATCGTGCTTGATTGTAATTCTCTTCAGCTGGCTACACTGGAAACAGTAAATAATTCTTTCATTCAATGAGTGCACCAGTGTATCGGTGTCCAGGGTCGCCACTTTGAGCACCTTTGGATGTTCTACTCCTGGGCAGTGGTAAAGGAGAGTCGAAGTTCAATTTTGCATTATGTTTTTACTTGGTTCTTATTTGTTTTCTGAAAACTCCAGCAAGTGGATGAGTTTGTGATCCCAGACTCAAAAGTCAGTGTTGTGTTATGTAATTAACAATGTTGTGTTTTAGTGAATGGT
Source organism: Schistocerca serialis cubense (assembly GCF_023864345.2). NCBI lineage: Eukaryota > Metazoa > Arthropoda > Insecta > Orthoptera > Acrididae > Schistocerca > Schistocerca serialis. The sequence continues at coordinate 388,347,197 of NC_064645.1, forward strand.
ACACTGTGATACACTCTTGAATATGTCTTTAGGAGAGGAATAAAAAATACAGTGTGCTATTTTAAAAAAGTCATACCACTGTTCATATCTTTGTAAAATAACAAAGCTACAATGAAGGCAATCATGCTGATTGATGTCCTCCTGATGGCTAAAGAACATTTGCTTGAAAAATTTTGTATCTGGCCAAATAGTTATTTAGGATGGTCAAGATAAATGGGACACCCTTTACTCCTTCTTTTCTAATCGACTGCATCCTTCCTCCCTTTGTGTGTGTGTGTGTGTGTGTGTGTGTGTGTGTTTCGCAGATTCCATGTAGGATGAACTTTTTCAATATTTATAACATTTGTTTTATAATCCAGAGAGAGGTATTTCTCATTTTTGTGGATGAGTTCATCAGTAACAGATATTTTTTGAGCCATTATGTAAATGGTACATGCATAAATTTCTTCACTTATCACTGTTGGTTCACGAGAAATTGAAGTTGAAGGTTCCAGTACGATCAAACTGTTGTCAGTCACCAATCCTATGAACTGAGCCTGCATGTCTCAATAGTAACTTTGATTTTTCGCTGTATAATGAGTCTTGTGTAATTTCATCTCCAACTTCTGATACACTCATGGTTTCTTTATTAACAGACATATTCGGTTCAGCAGTCTTTAACAATATAAACAGCAATATTCCAGAAGGAACTGGCACATGTAATCAAGTTTATACAATACAACCAGTTAAAATGTGAAATATGGCAATGTATGTGCCCTGTAAGTACTAGTATTTCAATAGTTTCTGTAGCATCTTGGATATCCTGAAACATCTGCCTATCAACAACAGATCAAGAGTTAACCTCTTCAATGGAATAAACAGATTTTTTTAAAAAGTTCTAAAGTGGCTTCTTGCACCTCTTCACATACTATAATAGTTAGGAAATGACTTTTTAATGACAATAGTACTGTATTGATATTTACCTCCCCCTCTAAAAAGTGGATTTACTATTAACTATTTTAAAATATGATTTTAATTTGAACTCATTTCATTAGGGCTAACAAACAGTTGCATCATAAATGATTTCATTTATGATGATTCTGATTTCTCATTTTATTTGAAAATCTTTCTGATTATAATTAAAGAAAAAAATGGCAGAAGGTGGGATTGATCATGGACCAGCAGATTAAAACATTAAATGTGCTGCTAATGAGTTATTTCTACATAAGATCCAACATTCACTAGACTAGTACATAAATTGCAGGTAAAACTTTGAAACCTTTTTTCTGTGAATTGGCTGGCCAGTGCATTTTACTTCTGCTACAAGATAATGCCCATCAGGTAAACTAAAAGCCAGCCAAGCCTCATTCCAATCTAAAATTCTCAAGTTGTATCCTCTCCTTGTTAGTTTAGAAAATGCTAAATCAGAATTAACAGTACGAGGTTCAGTGTTGATATAAATTAGTACAAGACATATTTCACAATGGCACTCAATCAGCTATCAGTACAATTATTGTCCTTCAATGGTTTATGGATACTAAAAGGACCCTAATGTTAGTTGTTGATCTTTGTCGGTGAAAGGCAAGTTTCTGTCACATTCCTTGGAGTTGTGGCATATCATATATTGGTCAGACTATCAGGACTATGGAGGACTGGTGTTGCTTTACAACAGCCAAGCAACTCTGGCACTGGTCATCCAGTATAATATAATAACAGAGATTTTGGCATTAACTTACAGCTGTTGGGATAGTGTTATTAAGTAAACAGTTGAACTTAAATTAGCAAGTAACTGTATATAAATAGAGATGGAGGTGTTGTGACAGTGCTACGACATTTAACAGTGCCGCCGCGACAGTACGCGCAAACGGCGATAGAGGCGCTCCGCAACTCGGCTGAGCGCGGGGGCGCCACCTAGCTACGAACGGTGCCGGCCGCATGTCACAGCACTGCAGTCGAATAAGAGATACTGAGTTGTTATCATGTAACGAGCTATTGTTTCTAAGTGAGTGTGTTTGAATATCCACACAATTATTGGTGATTAAAGGTTATAATACTTTTTGGCGACGAGGTCGGATATTTTCACTGCATTGTGGATTTGTGTGTTCGTGACGGGGCAGACATGGAACAGCTTATGCAAGCGCTCATTGAACAACAAACACAGCTGAAGGCTGCTATTCAGGCGTTGTCGACATCGCTTCCTCATCGTCTGTCTTCCTCTTCTCTGCCTCCCTTCCCTCCTTACGACGAGGCTGCTGAAGATTGGGAGGATTATGAGAAGCGTTTGCGGCAACACTTCTTGGCTTTCGGCATTGTCGAAGTCGTTATTTCTATCTTGGATTTCCCCACGGATCTATCAGCTGCTATCTCAGTTATCCCCTCTGTGGGAACCTGCCTCTCTGTCCTTCCAAGAAATGTGTGACTTATTGTCTAACTATTAACGAAAAAAACACCCACGTCGTTGCTGCCAGTGTGGCGTTCTACCGGTGTTGTAAACAGCCCCATCAATCTTACCGGGGTTGGGCGGCGGAACTACACGGTTTGAGTAGGAAATGTCAGTTTGTTACGGATACTCATCATGAGTCTTATGCTGATTCAATGGTTAGGGATGCTATTCTACGGCTTGCTCCTGATAAAGAAGTTCGGCAACGTGCCCTACAACTGCCAAACCCATTGTTGTCGGAAGTTCTAAGCATCGCTCAATCCTTTGAAGTGTCTCACGCTGCTGGCGCGCAAATAGACGTGTGGTGTGATGTAGGTGCTGAACAGTCAACTTTCGACACGGACAATTTGCCTCTTTCACAGGAGAATGAAGATGTGGCGGTGGTTCACTCGCGTAAACAATGTCGCGTTGGGCCGCAACACTCGCAGCGAAAACAGCAACCATAGAAGCAGGTTTGTTCCGCATTTCCTTCTTGTCCACGTTGTTTCGTATAGCATGACAGGGCCGCGTGTCCAAAACGCTGGGCCACGTGTAATTCATGTAGGAAAAAAGGCCACATTGCTTCTGTGTGTCAGTCCCCTAAAGTTCCTGTCGACGAGGACGAGGCATCGGACATGGATGTTAACTGTGTGCTTTCTCAAACAAATAAGTTGTTTGTTACTGTTCGTGTTCTGGATAAAGACATTCGCATGCAAGTGGACACTGGCTCTGCAGTAACTCTCATTAATTCTCGCACGTATTTGGAGTTGGGCTCCCCTCCCTTGTCTCCAGTTACGCGAAATCTGAGAACTTATAATAAACAGAAAATTCCTATCATTGGCCAGTTTGAAGCTTCCACTGCCTACAAGTCTGTTGTTAGGCCCCTCACGTTTTATGTGGTGGATCATGCGGACACTGAAAACCTGTTCGGTTATGATGCTTTCCAGTTGTTCGGGTTCTCCATTGATGATGATGTGCACCTCATATCTGAGGATATTCCGTATCAACAGCTGGATGGATTGTGTTCTGAATTTTCATCCGTGTTCTCTGCTGGTCTGGGTCGTGCCAAGGATTTTGAAGCCCACATTACTCTTAAACCTACAGCTCGCCCTAAGTTTTTCCGGGCACACCCTATTCCGGTGGCGTTGCGTGCACCTGTCAAGGCTGAGATAGACAGGTTAACAGCTTCAGGGATTCTTCTTTCTGTTACCTCCAGCAAATGGGCATCGCCAGTCGTGGTGGTTTCTAAACCAAATGGGAGTCTGCGATTGTGTGGTGATTTTAAAGCCACTGTCAATGCTCAGTGCCTCATTGACACTTATCCTCTTCCCCCTCCTGAGGAGTTATTTACCAAGCTCGCTGGGGGCCAGTTCTTTTCCAAACTTGGCTTATCGGAGGCGTACCATCAGTTGCCGTTGGATGCTTCTTCCAAGGAATTTCTCGTCATCAACACTCCTTGTGGGTTGTATCAGTACCAGCGGTTACCGTTTGGCGTCGCTAGCGCGCCGGCTATTTTTCAGCTGCTTTTGGAACAGCTCACGGCTTCCGTTCCCGGCTGCGTAAACTATCTGGATGACATTGTTGTCACGGGGGCCTCCACTGAGGAGCACCTTCGCAATTTGCGTTCACTGTTTTGTGTTTTGCATTCGGTTGGGTTGAGGTGCAATCTGGACAAGTCACAGTTCTTCCAACCCTCCATTGTGTATTTTGGTTTCCACTTGTCCCGTGAGGGTATACGTCCTCTACGTCAGCACGTTGCGGCCATTAATGCTCTACCCCGGCCGTCTACGGTCAAAGAACTTCAGGCGTTTCTAGGCAAGATTGCTTATTATCACAAATTCATTCCATCCGCGGCGGCAGTAGCTCATCCTCTGCATCAGCTGTTACGCAAAAACGTCCCTTTCTGTTGGTCTGACGAGTGTGAGCAGCCTTTTGTCCACCTGAAGGCTCATTTGCAGTCGGCACCTTGTCTTGCCACATTCCGTCCGAGTCAGCACTTGGTTCTGGCGACTGACGCGTCACAGTATGGCCTAGGGGCTGTTCTCACCCATCGGTATGAGGATGGGTCAGAACGACCCATCGCCTATGCTTCCTAGACCCTCAACGATGCGCAACGGCGTTACTCTCAAATCGAAAAGGAGGCGCTCGCTATCATTTATGGTCTAAAAAAGTTCAGCGTTTTTTTGTATGGTTCTAAGTTTCACCGACCACAAGCCGCTGGTCTCTCTGTTCAGCCCATCAGCGTCGCTTCTGGATAAGGCAGCTCACCGCCTGCAATGTTGGGCCTTATACTTGTCTCGTTTTCACTATGAGATTCACTATCGCCCCACGGCCCAGCACGCCAATGCTGACACATTGTCGCGATTGCCGATGGGCCCCGACCCGGTTTTTGATCGTGATGAACTACTCTGTTTCCACATTGATGAGGAAGAACGTCGTGCGGTCGAGGGTTTTCCACTTACAGGTTCGCAGGTCGCGTCGGCTACTGCGCGGGACCCGGTCCTGCGTCAGGTGATCGGTTTTGTTCAATGGGGTTGGCCGGACAGGACCAAGGGCCGGGCATCGGATCCCCTTTGCAACTACCATGCCTTGCGCCTTTGTCTGTCTGTTCGTGATGGTGTTGTTCTTCTGGCCTAGGATGGCGCATCTCCACAGGTCGTGGTGCCAGACTCTCTTCGTAAAGATGTTCTCAAACTGTTGCATGAAGGCCATTGGGGTATTTCTCGGACTAAGTACCTGGCCCGCAGGCACGTTTATTGGCCCGGTATTGATTCGGACATCGCCCACATGGTTGCTGCGTGTGGTCAGTGTGCTCAACAACTGGCTGCACCTCGTACAATGCCCTCTCCGTGGCCTGATCTGGCGCAGCCATGGGAATGGGTGCACGCTGACTTTGCCAGCCCCTTCCTCGGTACTTATTGGCTACTGTTGATTGATGCCTTCTCGAAGTTTCCGTTTGTTGTTCGATGTCCGTCGCCCACCACTGCGGCGATGACGCTGGCTTTGTCCAAAATCTTTGCGCTAGAAGGTCTTCCATCCATGATCGTCACGACATTGGCCCTCAGTTCTCTTCGCAGGCCTTCCGTGATTTTTGTACTGGACAAGGGATTCATCATGTTACAGCACCGCCCTTCCATCCGCAATCGAATGGGGAGGTTGAGCGACTTGTCCGCACTTTCAAAAGTCAGATGAAAAAATTCCTTAGTGATTTTTCCACAGATGACTCTCTGCTGCAATTTCTGAGTTCTTATCGCTTCACGCCTGTGGGTGATCGCAGCCCTGCTGAACTCTTGCATGGCCGCCAACTGCGCACTCTACTGCACCTGCTTCACCCTGTCAGGCCTTGTGCTGTGTCCCCTAGTGCGGGAAAATACTCGGTGGGCGCCGACGTGTGGGCACGAGGGTATGGATCTCGCCCTAAATGGTTTCCAGGGGTGGTCAAGGCTCTTCGCGGCCGCTGGCTTTGTGAAATACGTACGGACGACGGCATGATTGTTCACCATTATGACCAGATGCGCCCATGAGTGGTGGTCACGCCAGTGCCACCGCCCCTTCCTTCGCCTCCACCAGCCCAAGAAGCCAGTCCTGTCACTGCTGCCGATCTACCGTACGTGTTGATGCAGCCGCCGTCGCTACCGCTTCCGAGTACGCCGGAACCGGCCCCAGTCGCGACACCGCCTTCTCCGGGACCCATCTCGCTGGAGCACACCCCCAGGTCCACGTCACCTATGGATGCTGCTCCGGAGTTTTCACCCATTATCTCGTTTCGACCATACTCTTGTGTCTCTCCGCGGGATCTTCTCGGGGCCTCACAAGAGGCCGTGGATGTCTCCGCACTGTCCATGTCTCCAAGGAAGTGAGTGTTTTTTTTTTTTTTTTTTTCTTTTTTTTTCCAAGGGGAGAAAAGTGTTGTGACAGTGCCACGACATTTAACAGTGCCGCCACGACAGTACGCGCAAACGGCGATAGAAGCGCTCCACAACTCGGCTGAGCGCGGGAGCGCCACCTAGCTACGAATGGCGCCGGCCGCATGTCACGGCACGGCAGTCGAATAAGAGATACTGAGTTGTTATCATGTAAGTAACGAGCTATTGTTTCTAAGTGAGTGTGTTTGAATATCCACACAATTATTGGTGATTAAAGGTTTTAATAGGAGGCTTTTTACAAAAATTCTCCATAGCATCCTGCTGTCTCTCCATTGTCAAAAACTAGAGGGACAGAGTTAATGAATTGATTATTAATATTAGTTTCTGGTGTTGGGCATCTTGGTTTTGTGGTGATTTTACTATTTAGTTTGCATGTATGTCATTTCCAAAATTGCTCTGCAAACTGAGGTTTTAAATTCCCTTGCACAGTGCATTCATGCTGCTTTTGTGTCATGAAAATGACAAAAGTGTGCACCTTTCGAAATATCAGCAGTTGTCGATGATGTCACCCTGCTGCATTGCCATAAGTGATTTAAACAAGACTAGAGGAGTTCAGAGAGTAGAGTATGTAAGAGAAGGAAAAAGGGAGGAGGGATGGAGTGGAGGAAAGGCAGAGAGGGTGTAGATGAATGGGGATACAGGAAGGAAAGAGAGAATGGGAGAGGGATTGAAAAAGGGGGAGCGGTGGAGGGAGAGGGGAAGACTGTTGTGCATGACAATTTATGATCAAACTTATCTTCTTACAAGCATGCCTGCTACTTCCTGATCTTTTAAAAACTTTTCTGACCTTCCTTCTAATTTCATACATAGTTTTCTATATAGTACCTACCACTTACTTCCGTTATCACAGTTCCACCATAAATTTTCACCATCCCTTTTTCAACCTTTTCTTAACTATTTTTTCAGATATTCCTCTTGTCTCCCACACAATCAATGATGAATCCCCACTCTTTCTATCTCTGCCAGTTTGAAAACTCTCCTTTGCCCATCCTCTTCCTGAAATGTTGTCTGGCACGTGGTATCCCGCTTAATGGGCTCACCATTAAAACTGGCATATCAGGCAGTCATTTATCTCGCTGCAAGAACCTTCATGTTTTCCAGTTACATCATACAATCCAAGTTCAAACTATGCTTGACGTCTTCTGTTTCTTTCGCAAACTCCTTTTACTCTGTGACCACAACTTCCTTCATGCCCGCCAACAGTTGAAACTGCATTCCCAGCACCATCTGAGGAAGCTGTCCCAGCTCCTCCTATCCTGTGACCACATAGGACAACCTACAGCCAAGAAAGAGCTTACAGCTTTGATTCTCCACCCCCCCCCCCCCTTTTGCCCCTCTGTCAACCCATCATATTTCCTCGCTCATGCCTTGATGACTTATTCCTCCTCCCTTCGCGAAACATACTGTTAAATTAAATGTAGATGGTAACTCTATAGACTGCATAACAAGTACAATATTCTGAAGAATGAGTATTTTTTCTTAACTTGAAGTGATGTGAACACACAAAGATAGTGGAAAACAAAATTTGCTCGTCATGTTTGCCTTTAGAGCATCCACCCAACTAGACACATGTGTAAGGATTCTGGCAGGTGCGCTGGCCCGAGATTGAATCCACCTGGCAGATTAATGAGGAGGATCAATGTACCGAACAGCCCAGGTGTGATTTTGGGGCAGTTTCCCACATCCGAATAGGTGAATACCAGACTGGTACCTAAGGACCACCTCAGTTATGTGATTCACAATAATTTAGAAAACATTTGCATTGTTCTATGTGGTTAACAGTACATGTGGACAGTTTGGGTCCACATATTCTGTCCTGAGGGGGTAGTGGGGTGGCAAAGGACTCATGGCCACCTCTTAAATTAACCATGTCACATCCATAAATTACCGTGTTGACTCCAAATAGGTGCAGGACAAAGGCACAAGAAAAAGAAGAAGGTGTTACCCCTTGAGTCCTGGTATCGTCATGTAAAAGTGACGGTCTTCTAGCTACATACTACTCATATGTAATTTCTTAGCTATGGAATTCTTTTCTGGGGAACAAATGCACAGAATATGAACACAATTTTCAGACAACAGAAAAGCACCATAAGAAGAACAAAAAATCGTAATTGACTTGACTTGGGTACATAAACTATACCATGTTAGTACATTTACCAATCAGTGGTATAAATCAAAAATAATTTCAGTAATAGCTGGCCTGGGCGGCCGAGCAGTTCTAGGCACTACAGTCTGGAACCGCGCGACCGCTACGGTCGCAGGTCCGAATCGTGGCTCGGGCATGGATGTGTGTGATGTCCTTAGGTTAGTTAGGTTTAAGTAGTTCTAAGTTCTAAGGGACTGATGACCTCCGATGTTAAATCCCATAGTGCTCAGAGCCATTTGAACCAATTTTTTTCAATAATTACTGCACAAACAACTTTGTACATGATGAAGGAACAGGATCTAGACTGAACTTACATTTACCAAGAAATAATAAACCTAAAACTGAAAACAGCATTTTCTGTGAAGGAATAAAACTATACACTAAATTGTGCAAGAAGATTAAAGCAAACTTGTGTAAATTGTTAAGCACTATGTTCTATACATTGAAATATTATTTAGACAGCACAAAGTAGGAGTGTGGTATAAACTGTAAGACAGGTAATAATAACAATAATACAATATCTGTCATTGCACATACAGTTTCACTCTGTGCTTTTCCTTCTTCTTTTCTTTTGTGGAAAAAGTAACTCGCAAAGCTATTCAATGTAAAATACAAATATCTTACTCTTTTTCTGAGCGCAGCTTCTGACTTGTTATAGAGAGATACTGACTCAGTGTTTCAGGTCTACAAATGGGAAGTTGCTGCATGCAAAACGAAAACCAAATATCATTGCTATGGTCCTGATGTCACCTGATATTGTGTGTAGTGTTACAGTATGAAACAATGTGTATATAATGCGTTTAACGCGTGCTGTGATGGGAGAGAGAAGTCGGTGAACAGGGTGGCACTATCCTTTTACAGTATTAAATAACTTCTTTGCAGAACAGTATTGTATGCTAGGGATGAACCAGATGAGGTAGCACTGCTTTGAACAGACTATTCTTGTATTCAGAAGAGTGGAGGCTCCAGTCTTCATCCAGCCATCCTCATTTAGGTTTTCTGTGGTTTCCCTTAATTACTTTAGGCATATGACAAAATGATTCCTACTATAAGTCCATGGCCAACTACCTGTCCCATCCTTGTCAAACGAGACCTATAAGGAGATAAATGCCTGTCCACTATCCTTGTAAAAGTGATGTATGAATCAATAAAACTTTTACTGGTACTACTTTTCCAGCTATTGCTTCATCATTGGCTAGTCTTTCTTCTTCTTGTGCCTTTGTTATGTAATGCCCTTATACATTGTATGTACTTTTTTGTGTATCATATAAGTTTCTGAAACATGCAGTTACATCTTCTAATGTCACCCCTTGTTGTCCCAGATGACATAGGAAAACTATGTATGTGTGTCTTCTACATTTTCCCTTTTCCCATACTCAAGTAAATTTTTGTAATTGCAGAAAGAACGGTATGAAGCCTCTAGTGTTCTGCTTTGCTGTGTTGAATGTAATTGTCACAATGGACACTGTGGTGTATGCAAATATCACAAGAGGCAGTATTGTATCCAAGTCTCTCTGTTTGACATCAGCATACATCAGGAGTAGATCTTCAAATGTCTTATTAAAGCTTTCTGTAAGACCATTCATCTGTGGATGGTAGATACCATCACTCTGTGGATGACGTCACAACTTGAAATTATGTCTGATACTAGTCTCAACTGCAAAACTTGTCCACGATCAGAGATCATCACATGGGGTGCTATGTGCTTCAAAGTGAAGTCTTTGATGGGGAACTTCGCAATTTGTGGAGTTTTGGCTGTTGGCACAGCTTTAGTGACAGCATAATTGGTGAGGTAGTCGGTGCATCCCAAAGATGTTCAGGCTCACATGTGGTTCCTCTTCATTGAAATGTCTTGGCTCAAACTCATCTAGGGGTTCAACTGCACGTGTTGCATTACACACCCTAAATTCAACACTTGTGACCCTTTGATTAAATTGTCTGGCTGATGGCAAGTTTGCGAAATACAAAGTTAACATAACATATAATCATAGTAATAATAATATCGGGAATTAAATTAATGACCGATAAATGTTAGAATAATGTTTATTCAGAAAGCAAACTAATAGCAAAAGTGGTCGTATTTAGAGTTACTGTTACACTCGAGTGCATACCCCTTTGACATAGTTTGATCATTCACAATCTCATTGCAAAATACAAGCTACCTACACAAAAAGTTAAGAGTTCACACCAGGTGCGTGGCTGCTCACTGTTCAGAGACTTAAGTATCGTGATACCATGCAACGTGAAATTTTCTAAGTCATTTCACTTCCTACTTGCGTAAAGACGGACTGTCCACTTTGCATCTCAATCCAAACTGCCCCATTTGGTGACTCGACCAGCACTGTCTCTGTCCATCCCCGGCCATGTTTCCCATGCGCCGAATATCTTCCCTACAGTACAAAAGTAATTATTATTCACTAAACTTTACAACAAATATTCTATTACCTAATGACTCAATAAGGTGTCATGCTGTCATCGTTCAATGTGTTTTGTGTGGAGGAAATGATGAACTGATGCTCAAATGTAAATACCAGTAATTTAAATTTACTATGTCTTTTAAACAAAGTTACAGAGTTGATATTTACAATGTTTGTCATTTTAAGGATGTGCTTTTATATGAAATGTCGATCGTTAAGATTGACCAAAGCATTCAGATTTTAGCATTCAGGTCTTTGTTACAAAACTTGTTAACTTCACTTAAACAGTAAATCCTAGATATGATCAATATTCAAGTTTTATTGGGTTCACCATGAAAATTTATGGGGGATGGCAGACTAAAATTACTGTGGTTTGATTCCCTGCATTACTACATAATTAAATAGTTTTCATAAATGTTTCCCTCTATGGTCGATCTTAGGTCCGCCATATTTAACACTGCTATGTCTCCTTGGCCACAAATGGCTTGTACTGGGTTTCCGTATAACGTAGGTCCTCTTCTGTCTCACTCGCACACTACAATGCTTAGGCCTCAATAGACAATAGACGCCTGTCAATTTCCCCATCTCATGGTGAATCTGTGCCCTTCGTGGCACGCGGTCCTGGACGACAGGGTTTGTTTCACAATTCCTGTAGACTAACTCTTTTAGCTATATATTCGAATGAGAGCACAATGCTCTTTAATTCACAAAATTCTGTGAAAGGTTGATTCCAATTCGGTGGAATGGCCCTACTGCAGATGAGATTGGTACCGTATGCACCGGAGGTAACTGGCTCATGGTTCTGCCATAGGCATTCCTTACAGTTGCTCTTGTAGTCACTAACAGACTGTTAGAGACCTAGCCAGTGGTTCCTGTGCCTGATTCTGTGAAGTCCAAATGTTGGAGTGTCGTTGAAATAGATGAGCTGGGATGATGAGCAACCACATCCACCATATTGGATCATAGTTCCTCTTATACAAAGTTCCAGTTCCTTTGTTTGGTTCCTTATTCTTAAAGGCTTCTATGGCTTTCAGCAGTGCTTGATCTTATCTCTGTCCAACAATGCTGTCATTTAATGCAGTGATGACTGAATTTTCATCCATGCTGCTGCGTTCTGCTGCCTGATTCCTTGAAAGGTATTCAACATCCTTGTTTTTGTTTCTGTTTTTGTATACCATTGTGATGTCATACCCCTGAAGCCTCAGTGCCCATCTCGCCAGTTGATCCACTAGATCTATCAGGCTAGTCATCCAGAATAGAGAATGGTGATCTGTCAACAGTGCATGGTTTACCAAATAAATGTGACTGTATCTTGTTGATGGCCCAAACAACTACAAGGCACCCTTTCTCAGTTGTAGAGCAATTCTTGTTGGACTTGGAAAGTACTCTGGAAGCGTAATCTACACCAATTCCAAAACCATTAGAAACATAGCATTCTTGTCATACAATGCTAGGACTGGAGAAGATTTTAGCAAAGAAATATCTATCTTGCATCTTGTTCCAGGAAAATTTGGTGCCTCCTGACAGTAGTTCTTGTGAAGTACAAGCCTGGGTGTAGGTGTCCTTTATGAATCGCCAGCAGTATGAGCACATTTTAAGAAAACCGCATCAGGAATGTGTTGAGGAGTTGGAAAATCTGTGATAGCTTTTATTTTTTCTGGACTGCGACAGATTCCATCACCATACACTGGGTGCCCAAAGATTTTCATTTCTTGGGTGACAAAGAGGTACTGTTTTGTATTGAGGCAGAGATCTGCAATTTGAGTGCACAGTTATCAGATAGCGTAGATGTTATTGTATTTGAAAAAAGGTGACAGTATCATAAAGATCGCAAAGACACATCATCCATTTAATGTGTTGAAGCATGTTGTCCATCAAATATTCAAGGATGGCTGGAGCATTATGTACTCCAAACACGAAACTTGTAGGGACCATCAGGAGCTAATGAAGGCAGTCTTTTCTATATCAGCCTCATCAACCTCGATTTGCCAGTAACCGACTGCATGTCCATAGTAGAGAAATACTTTAGTCCATTCAAGCAGTCCAGGGTGTCATCACAGCTTGGCAATGGATTGATTTCTTTCTTCATGATTTTGTTCAGTTGTCAGTACTTGATGTGGAAATGCCATGTGCCATCCTTCTTCATAAGAACCACTGGAGAGGACTGGGGACTCTCTGAAGGACTACTAATTTAATTCCCCCAGTATCACTCAGTTTAATTCCACTACATTTTATTATTCTTCCTTTAAAATTGCTGATGTTCATCTTGTAATCTGTTTTCAAGGCTCTATTCATCCCAGTCAGTTGCTCTCCCAAATACGTTGCCGTCTCTTACATAATAAATATGATATCAGCCCCCAAAGTACTCAGTTCTTCTCCTTGAACTTTTAATTTCCTTTCCAAATTTCACCTTGATTTCATTTACAGCTTGCTCAGTATCCTGACTGAACAAGATTGGGGAAAGACTACCATCCAGTTTCATTCTCTTCTCAACTACTTCTTCCCTTTTATGACATTCGACTCTTGCAACTGCAGTAGTAAATAGCAGATAATCTGAAAATAGTCTTGAAACAGACAAAAATCAATTATTAGAATAAAGAGTAAGTTCAGATAAATAAGTGTACAATAAATATTCTTAAATACCTATTAATTATGTTAATCTGGGTTCTTGAGGTGACTAATAGTTATTATCTTTACTTTTTCCCTTTTCTTGTAATGTTATATTTTGTGGCAAGATATCAAGCAACTCCTAAATTTAGATAATGTGTATATACGAGGGTTGCACCAAAAGTAAGATTCCCAATGAGCTGCAGCCTCGAGGGAAGGTACTAGGCTAAATCCGACAACAGTGCCATGCGCAGTGGTTCCCCCACTCTCGAGCCCGTCCGTCCGTGATTTGCTACATTGCTCAGTGTTGGCTTGGCAGCTGTCAGAGATGGAAGTGTTGATTGCCATTCCCGCCAAGTGCGAGGTTCGAGCAGTACTTCAGTTTCTCCACGCAAGAAAGTTACTGCCTGGCAATTGACTAAGGTTTATGGTGAAGAGTGCATGTCTGTTCAGCATTTCCACAAATGGTGCAGGACTTTTGCTGAGGGTCACATGGAAATTCACGATGATGAACGGAGTGGAAGACCACCAATTTCAGATGCAATTGTCCAGAAGGACAACAGTGAGCTGCTCAAAGATCAGAGGGTCACTGTCCATGAACTTGTTGAATGCATTCCTGAAGTTTCCCATGGCACAATTGAAAGAACTTTAACAGAAACGTTGTGTTATCATAAAAGGGTGTATATGACCCGGGACAACCGGGAAATCCGAGAAAAACCCAGGAATTTTTTCATCCGGGAGAAAACCGGGAAAAACCTGGGAATTTTTCATTGTTTTAGCTTTCAGTTAAATTTTTGTAATTTTGACTGCAGAATTGATTCTCTAGCAAAGAATGTTATTGTATCCTGCTACTGGAGAATGATACTGCAGCAATAAAATATAAACGAGAGGGAAAAAAATAAAACTTTAATGGCAAAAGACATGTGCAATTTACAACAACAAAAAACTGTCCACGCACAAGCGTCTGCAAATAGCAAAAATATGTCAAAGGCCGTGGGGTGCAGACTATAATTCTTCGTAACAATAAACTGCTTGCTATGAGCATGACGTCACAACTGTTCACATTAGGTTCGTTTGACCAATTGCCAGCGGTCTGTTGCGCATGCGCATTTGACTCTCGTATTATTTATTTTATTTATTGTGTCAGAAGCAACTAAAAAAAAAAAAAAAAAAATATTAGATACATTAGATAAAAAAAACTATTAGATACATTACTACATACATACATACACTATGGTTTATAAATTAAACTAGTCAAGAATGAAATAAATGATTAGACACAGATTGTGTTGTCAAGCATAAGGTAATTTTAATCTATACAGTGGATGCCCAAAAATTTGCAACGTCCAGTGCACTTTGTGTAGCGTTTACGAGGTCCTCCATGGTGCACACACTTGGAGGTAATGTGAATTGTAGTAGATGTGTTGATGTCTGCACGGCAGCTCCGCAGTCACACTGGAGAGAGTCCACCTGGAAGCCCCTCCTCTCCAGATTACTCTTGGATCTTGTGACAGAAGAATGCAGGCGGTTGAGTGATTTCCATGTGAACCATTTCTCTGTGTGGCCTGGGGGAAGAACTTCTTGCGGGATCAGCCACTCCTCCAGATGCTGACATCTGACCTGCCATCCCTTCTCCCAGTGTTGATGTGGAGTGTCAGTGAGTGGTTCTGTACTGTGAAGGAAGCTCTTTCTAGACACAAGTCTTTGCTGTACCGGTTGGTGGCCATGTAGTGGGTGGGCTTCGTATGTCAATGCCTTCTTCATTTCACTCCGTGCTGCTGTATCTCTTCGGATGTCCGGCGGGGAGGGGGGGGGGGGGGGGGGGGGGCTATGCCGGATAAGCAGTACAGTTTACAGTTTTTCCACAGGTCTCATTCAGAGAAACATCAACTTTCTTTGTATGTGTAGATCTGCACCATACTGGGCAAGCGTATTCAGCTGCAGAGTAGCAGAGGGCTAATGCGGATGTGCGCGCTGTGTCTGGCTGAGCTCCCCATGTTGTTCCAGTCGGCTTCCTAACCACATTGTTCCTGGCAGCCACTTTTTGCTTTGTTTTTAAGCAGTGTTCCTTATATGTAAGAGCACGGTCCAGAGTGACTCCGAGGTATTTTGGAGTCTTGCAGTGTTCTAAAGAGATTCCTTCCCAATCTGTCTGCAAGGTTCTAGTAGCCTGTCTGTTTCGGAGGTGGAAAGCACAGGTCTGGGTCTTAGAAGGATTTGATTTCAATTGATTGTCCCTTTAATAGGCAGTAAATTCTTTCAGAGCATCAGTTAGCTTCCGCTCCACCCTCTCAAAGCTGTGATCTTGTGCTGTGATCGCTCGGTCATCTGCACATATGAAGCTTTGTGTTCCTTCTGGTAACGGCTGGTCATTAGTGTATATATTGAAGAGGGTGGGTGCCAATACACTGCCCTGTGGCAACCCATTTTTCTGCTGCCTCCATCTGCTTCTTTGTCCTTGATATTCCACAAAATATCTTCGGTTCTGCAGAAGATTTCTAATTAGACAGGTTAGTTTGTAGTTCTTGGTGAGGTTGTATAGCTTCAGCAACAAGAGTCTGTGGTTGACAGTGTGGTAGGGGGCTGAAAGATCTATAAACACCGCTCCTGTTATCTGCCGCCTTTGGAAGCCTTCTGTAATTCTTTGGAGGATCAACCTTTCCAATACCTTCTACAGGTGGCATAAGAGGGAGATTGGCCTATAGCCTTTGGGGTCATCCCGGTCTTTCCCTGGTTTATGTATAGCTGTAATTTTTGCTTTCCGCCAAGATTTTGGTATCCTGCCACTCTTGACACAATTATTCACTAGCTCAAGTAGCCAGCACTTTGCGCCTGGACCAAAGTTCTTGATCTGTTCACTTCGTATGTCATCTACCCCTGCTGCTTTTCCAACTTTGCACTTATTTAGAGCTGAGTCGAGCTCATTCAAACTGAATGGTCGATGACTCGCGTATAAGCAGTACCTTCTCCCGCTACTTGAAGTTTGGCTGTTAGCTGTATTGGTAGTAGCAGCAAGTAGCCAGATACAAGCGAGAAAAATTTTTCCTGTGCGCCCTAGCTGCCAGATTCATGCTTGCACAGAGTTGTCGTGGGGAGCGGGTTAACCTCCACGTGACCCGTGTTTACGTTAAGTGATTTCGCTGC
Source organism: Schistocerca serialis cubense (assembly GCF_023864345.2). NCBI lineage: Eukaryota > Metazoa > Arthropoda > Insecta > Orthoptera > Acrididae > Schistocerca > Schistocerca serialis. The sequence continues at coordinate 388,363,835 of NC_064645.1, forward strand.
TTCTCTTCGTGTACAGCTCCCACGTCAAATGAAAACAAAACGGATTTCTGTGGCCAGGAGCTATCAAGTGAATTAAAATACATTCACATAATTACAGAGGGCAAAAATATATTATTAATTACAGTTTTCTGATTTTATTTCCAAGTTAGTAGCAGTCAAGCATTAATCGCCTTGCAGAACAGTGAAGTTATTTTTGCAAGTTTGCTAAAGAAATTTGGCTTTATTAATCTTTCCGCCAAGGCAATCATTTTATTTGAAATGAAGTGTTTCATTCTACAGTATTGGCTAGTTCCAACTGTTCACTGAATTTCAAGTGCGCGTTATCATCATCTGCCATATATGGCATTATGCGGTAATAAAGAACCAAAAATGAGATCGTAGAGCACTGGTACTCCAAGAAAATTTACATCCCAAAAACCACACTGAAAAGCTTAATATCAGATGGGACCTACTTCATTGTGAATCTGGAAAAAGCCAATTTGCACTTTAAGCCGAATTATGCATTTTAGTATGGTTTACGAAATTCCGATGCTCTTTGGAGTATCCTCTGATGCACCGTTTCTTTTATGGTGTAATGTAAGCTCTCTTAGTGCTTTATACACACAAACATATGGGCTTCCTACACCACTGCAGTTGCTCACGCACAATAATGCCTGTTTTCTGACGCTCTCTGGCAACTGGTAAATCAAACCTATTTCTAACAGTCTCCGGATAGTATTGCAAACGGTGGTTAGAAAAGCGTTATTTTCAAAGTAAATTTCTTTTTACGCAACATGAATTATGTTACATGTGAGAAAGTGGGATGGATATCTAAATCACAGAGCGTTCGAAACTGAACAGTTTGAGGACCAGCCACTTACAAGAATTTCGAGCCGAGACATTTATGTCATAATTTTAAATTTACTGGCACATTTGTGTGATGTGTCTTAAAGTGTAACACACACAAAAAAAAAAAATATTACATGTGAAAGCTTAGCTTCTGTTGTAGCGTGTTAATCATAGAGACTAACATTATATGTGAAAGCTTAGCTTTTCTTGTAGATATACGGTACTGTGTACATTAATGTAAACCGTTAACTTTTCCTCTTGCGTGTTCGCACTATGTAACCAGTGATCTTGCTATTGGCTGACTATCACACGTGTCCTGTGCTCTGAATAGCTGCTGTCATCGGCTGACGAGATCTCATGGCTTGAGATATGACTCGCTTACAAAAGGGCATTGCAACCTCGGTTTCAACGCTCCGGAAACTAACGCGCTGTGTTTGGTGCAATTCGAATTTATACTTTCGTAATATGCAGTGTATATGTTGCTGCAAGTCAAAGGGCTTTCCAAAACTTCTCTCCTTTTTATTATTTTATTTTTTTTTAAATTAAAAGTCTCTCCAAAACTTCTTTGCCCCGTCTTTTCTTTTTTTTCCGGGAAGTTCTATGCGATTGTATAAAATGTTAACCATTCAAAGGATTGATAAGTTTTACAGTTCCGAGGGAAAATCTACGGAAAACTTACTGCCACTTAGCACAGAAAAATTGTATTTTCGCCCGGGAAGAAGCATATTTTTTAAATTGGATATCCGGGAGAAATCTGGGAATAATCCGGTAATTTTTTTTCCCTGTCCCCGTATACACTTTGCATAAGGTGTGTGCTCACGGGGTCCCCCGGATGCTGGCTGACAGACACAAGGAGCAACGCCTTGACTGTTCTCGCAAGTTTCTTCAAAAATGTGAGGGGGGAGGCAACAAGGAGAAGTTGTTGGACTCTATCGTCATGGGAGATGAAACGTGGGTGTTTCATTACACCCCCCAAAACAAAGCAAAAATCTTGTCAGTGGCGTCACTCCGATTCACCGCCACCAAAGGAATTCAAATAAACACAGTCGGCAGGAAAGTTTATAGCGACTGTTTTGGGATCAGAAAGGGGTACTCCTCATCAATTTCATGCAACCTCGGATGACAATAAACTCTGGCAGATATTGTGAAACATTGACCAAACTCTGGTGAGCAATTCAGAATCGCCATTGAGGATGACTGGTGGAAGGAGTAGTGCTTCTTCACGACAAACTCGGCCCCGTGTCGCTCGTCAAACACAGGAGCTTTTGAAGAAATTTGGGTGGACTGTTATCCACATCCCCTGTATAGCCCAGACTTGGCCCCCAGTGATTATCACCTCTTCCCCAAGCTAATGGAATATTTAGGTGACAAATGCTTCAAGAGCGATGATGAAGTCCGATCAGAGGTCACACGCTTTCTCAATGGGTTGGTGGGATTCTTCAGCTTAGGAATACAAAAGCTGCAGCACCATCTTCAAAGGTGTGTCGAAAAAAATGGAGATTATGTTGAAAAATAGACAAAAGTGTAAGCTTTTCAATGACGTATAAACGAATAACAATAAACAATGTCTCCTATTTGTATAAAATATGGGAACCTTACTTTTGGTACAACCCTCATAGCTTCATAATTTAGTAGTGTTATTTTATCTACAGCTACATCTACATTCCATGAACCACTGTGAGGTGCATGGCAGTGGGTGCATCCCACTGTATCAATTACTAGGGCTTTTCCCTGTTCCGTTCATGTGTGCAATGCAGAAAGAATAATTGTTCTATACTTCTGTGCATGCTGCATTGAATCTAATCTTGTCCTCATGATCCCTTTGGGAGCCATATATGGGGGTTTAGTATATACCAAGAGTAATTTAAAGCCAGTTCTTGAAACTTTGTTGCTAGACTATCTTCTGATAGTTTACATATATCTTTAGGAGCCTGCCAGTTCAGTTCTTTCAATAGCTCTCTGACACACTCCCATGGGACAAACAAACCTGTGACTACTCATGCTGCCTTGACCATTCATGCTGCCCTTCTCTGTATTACCCCCTTCTAGTCCTATTTGGTACATGTCCCACAGACTTAAGCTAACCTAGGGTGTGTCACACAGGTGATTTGTAAGCAATCTCCTTGATAGACTGATTGTATTTCACTTTTATTCTACCAATAAACCCAAGTCTGCTACCTGTTTTATCTACATCTGAGCCTAAGTGATCATTCCATTTCATGTCACTACTAAGTGTTACACCCAGATATTTGTATGAATTGACAGATAGGATACTATGGAAAATCCATGTTTGAATGTAACGATATTATGAAAAGAACATTGCTTCTCACCATATAGTGGAGATGCTGAGTGACAGATAGGCACAACAAAAAGAATGTCACAAAATAATGTCTCCTTTTCATATTATTATTGCTAGGTAGGATACCATGTTGTTTTCATTTTGTGAAGTGTACAGTTTTGCATTTCTGAACATTTAAGGGAAGTTACCAGTCTTTACACTACTTTGGAATCTAATGATTTTTTGACTGAATACTTGTACAGCTTTGTTCAGACTGCGCTTCATCATAAACAACTGCCCTAATCTGTGAAAAGTCTATTATTAATATTGTCCACAAGATCATTAATATACAACATGAACAACAAGGCACCCAATACACTTCCCTGGGAACACACAACATTACTTCTACATCTGTCGATGACTCTCCAGTGAAGATAACACGCTGCACCCTCCCTACCAGGAAATCCTCAGTCCAGTCACAAATTTTGTCTGATACTCCATATGATCATAATTTTTATAATGGGAATAGGTGCAGTACTGAGTCGAATACTTTTCAGATTTTGAGAAATATTGCATCTACCTGACTGCCTTGATCCTTGGCTTTCAGTATGTCATGAGACAAGTGTGAGTTGGGTTTCACATAATCTATGGTTTCAAAATCAATGCTGGTTTTGTTCAAAATACCTGATTACATTTGAACTCAGAATATCTTCTAAGATTATGCAACACATGCCAAGGACATTTGATAGTAGTTTTGTGGACCACTTCTGCTACCTTCGTGTAAATGGATTGCCCTTCCATCTACTGGGGATGATTTTTTGTTCGAGAGATGTATGAAAGATTATACTTAACATAGGGGAAAATTCAGCTGTGAAATGAGTGTAGTATTTGATAGGGATTCCATCAGGCTCTTGTGCTATGTTTAATTGTAATGATATTTATATGCATGGAAATGTGACTGTGTGAGTAATATGTTGTACGTATTATTTTTTTGCCTTTATTTGTACGTATGCACTACTAGTGTGTAAATTGACATGGCCAGTAGGCAATACACAAGTTGCTTATGGAGATAAGAGGCCCAAGAGGACCAGTAAAACTACAACAAAAACAAATCAAAAGACATTTACATATATAAGGTACATATATAAGATTACATGTAATTTAACTATACTGTAGCCAGAAATCAAATAACAAAGTTATTAAAATACATACCTTATGTACCATTTATAACAGCTGTGTCAGAATTACTCTTTGAAATGCATAACAGTGCAGAATAACCTAATCATGTGACAAAACTATCAGGTGCGATCAAAAAGTTTCCATTTGAGAGCATTGCTGCAGTGTATATGCAACATAGCATGACTCCGGCGTGAGTATATAAACACCGACAGGTATTCAAGGGATTAGTGTAAGATTTGTGTCTTTCCAACATGCATGCAGTAACTGTGGAAACATGAACTATGGTGAGATTATTACCAAAGTGTCCACACAGAAGCAGTGCACTGTTGTTCTTTTCGTGGCTGCCGAAGAGCATACTTTGGTAGATACCCATCAGAGAATGAAGGATGTGTATGGAGCAGCATGTTGTGAGAAATGGTGCACCAAGCATTGCTGCAGCATCATATTATACATCGCCATATCACAGATGGCTTAATGCAACAGTTACACCAACTCAAGTGGGAGACATTCGAGCATCCCTCCTGTAGTTGTGATCTCTCCCCATGCAAGCATCACGCCTTTGGTCCCTTAAAAATGGCCTTGATGTGTCAACAATTCCTGCCAGATGAGGTTGTGCAGCAGTCTTCACACAGCAGGAATCGATTTTTTGCCAATGGATATCTTCAACCCAGTGTGTCAATGAGATGATTGCCTCAGTCTTCACAATGATTTTGCATGATTGCCATATTGGTTCTGGACTGTTTGGCCTTTTAGAAACTTTTTGATCACCTCTTATACGTATAGTGTGCTACATTTTGCTGCAACTTGAAAACAAATATTAAATTTTATTCAGATAAGGGTCTAATTGTGTATATGTAAAGGTTCAAATTTAAATCCTATTTCTGTGTGTTCTAAAATGTGCAGTCATCTCAGTTTGTTAATTTTTTAATTCAGTAACCAATTTTTCTTTGTTTTGTGTAGTAACCATCTTTTTTTTGAGTACTCATAGTCATAGAAAAATGATTAAAATATGTTGGCGGGTCTTTAAAGAAATAATGGAATTTCACAGGTATTATTGGGTAGATGACTCCCAACTCAAGGTGCGTGCTGTCAATGCAGAATTCCAGTATGGTTATGAATACCTTGGCAACAGTGGACGGCTGGTGATTACACCCCTGACAGATCGTTGTTACCTCACACTGACTGGTGCTTTGCATCTCAAATTTGGTGGCGCACCTGCAGGACCTGCAGGCACTGGCAAAACAGAAACAACAAAGGTAACTTGCTGGAAATTCTGAACTCACACTTTTCCTTACATATTAACTGTGTGTTTCAGTAATGTATATTGTCAGTACTGTAAACTAATTTACTTTAGGCATGCAAGAAGTTTTTTGTTTGTGGAACCAAGCATTCCTAGTGAAACTATGTATTTTAACTATTTGTTTTCAGGACTTGGCCAAAGCATTTGCTATACAGTGTGTTGTGTTTAACTGTTCAGATCAGCTTGACTATATGGCTATGGGGAAGTTCTTCAAAGGGCTTGCAAGGTAACACATTTCAAAATTGGTAGACTGGCAATCCATCACCCTATAACCCAATCATTTAATCATACATGCAGACTAAAAAATATCTTGAAATGCTTGATTTTAACAGTTCAGGAGCTTGGGCTTGCTTTGATGAATTCAACAGGATTGACATTGAAGTGTTATCAGTTATTGCTCAGCAGATAACTACAATACAAAAGGCACAGCAAGCACGACAAGACAGGTAAGAAATAAATTTAGAATTAGAAGAAATTCCAATTAGTACATTTAAGGAACAGTTATTGAAATATTGAAAAATTACCTCTTTAAATGTAAAATCGTAGCTCTTCATATTTGGAACATGTGGCTTTTATTTGAATGACTTCAGTAGTTATGCTTCAAATGCATTTATTACCTCAGAAGTCGCTTATTACTTTACTTTGAAGTATATATGCGCTCTTTATCATGCTGCACATAAAGGCTGAAGTTAAAATTTATGTTACATAATTCACTGAGTACCTTATTTTGCCAAATTTTTCAAAACATAAAGACATGAGAAAATTATTTCATGCATGTGGAGTTTATTTAAGAATGTTCAACATTTCTCTATATATTTCTGAAACTACTGATAACGTTCTACAGATTTCTTTTTAATCTGATTTGCAACATACTCACTGATTTGCAGATCTGTGATAATCCTCAGGCACCTGTATTACTAAACAGGTGGAAGAGATTCGGTATTAACCCTTCAACTTTCTCTTTCCATCTTACAGATAGAAGATCATAATAGCAATTGCACTTTCTAGAACTTAAACCTAGAGACAGAAATCTCATAGAATTTCATGTACTATGTAAAAACTCATTTATTTGACCCAATTAATCTATCATAAAACTGAAGGTCTTGCACTCTCTTGATTTTTTAAAATATGGTACTCAGAGAAGACCACAGTGGACAGCAGGATGTCAGTTATCATTGCAACGTTTTCTGAAAAATGTGTTCACACCATCTTAGTTCAGGGGTAATGACTCATACACCTTAGTCAGCAGATAGTTGCACGGGGTTGCTCCCATGTGAATTTTGATGAAAGTTTCTTTGGAAAACTGTAAGGAACAGTAAATATGCCATGAGAGTATGTAACCTCCCCCTCACTTATCGACCTTAATGACAGTGAAAAATGAAACCGCGTGTACCTAATGGGAGTTTTGGAAAAGCAATCGTCACCGAAGTTAACCTGTCGGTAAAGAGGGAGGAAAGGGTTACATCTAAATGAAAGGAAATGTGCTAATGAAACTGGTGGAAATTAATTTTGAAAAGGGGTAAAGTTAATAAAGAAGGTAAATGTGCAGCCGTTACGTTAACAATTAAGTAGCGGTAATTAGGTATTTGAGATTTGGGGAAATCACGGTCGCCAGTCCTAAGGACAATTACTATAGTAACTGAAAAAGAAAGATTATTACACATATAATTAGCACTAGAAGCGTGGCAACTGAAGGTTGACACGTGTAGTGTGAAAACTGAAAGTTTGTCAGAAGTAATAAATTTCGCTACATCCTGACTTAATTTAGCAAAAGAATTAATAAAACCAGAAAATCGAAAGTTAATTTAGTGACTGAAGTTAATAGTGAGCTTTCTTTCTGAAGCACATCGAAATTCAGTAAAATACAGTTAGTCTTGGACTACCTCAACAATCGTTTCAAAAGCTACTTGAATCTATGCAATTTAGAAATAAGAGATTTAACTTTGATCTTGAATTAAATGATTCTGAACAATTAACAATAGTAAAATGTAGTACGTACCAGGCTGAGCTGCAGTCACAGGTAAGCTAAAATACGGTAACAAAGCTCGCACTCTTAATTCGTGCTTGTGTAATCTGAATATTGTAGCCAGCTCTGAGACTTTAACTGAACTTTGAAATTAAAGCAGTGAAATGGAATTATGCTGGCGTTTGAATTTCAACGACACTCGGGTTCATTTCGGAAAAGGAAGGGACCCTGCTTGGCAATGCAATTGGGACAATGAGCAACAAAGGTTCATGCTAAGTTGCTGTAATTTTGCGAGGCAAATGGAACAATTTGAAAAGCTGAGGTCTGCCATACAGTTCTGAAACTTTACGTGCTTTTAGTCTTCCTTGTTGGTTGATTGAAGGTTTGAAGCCGTCGATCGAGGAGGTGGCGACAGTCACTCATTGTCGGCCGTCGCTGTTGCAGAAGCTGGATGTTGGCGCGCCTTCTTCTCGACACGGTCACCAGACGAAACGGGCTCTTGATGTGCGCTAGTTAATGTTTCCCGTCCGCGACACCATGTCAGAAACTATCATCGCAAGTCGAGCGCAATTACATGCTGCCAAACCCCGAAAGCGCGGCAACTCGCGGGAGCGTCACACCACGCACCTGCTCCACTCGCTACACCAGCCAGACTCCGACTGCTCAGCCCGCGCTCCACGCGGCAGAGTTAACACTCCCAAAGATCCTACACACTTTGATTCTTCATACGACCCATCGATGTAATCGTTCGATAGCAGTTTTCCCTAGGCAAGACCCAGCGTAAAAATACAAATAATATTTACGAAACAAACCAATTATACATCGACATAAGTGCATAAATATATATATATATATATATATATACAAACAGTAAAACAATTACAATATTTAAAGAGACAGAAATGTCATATCTTGAGGTAACAAAACAAGGAAAAAAATAATAGTACAATAGATGAAAATAGGAGGATATGCATTTCCGGCGTTACACGTGCCCCACATTGTCTGAGGATGTTCGTGTAACGTAAACAGACTCAGAAAATGTCCCAAAAAAGAAACAGCGGAAATGCATATGCTCAAAACATCATCAAAAGTTTAGCATTCGTCTAATTAATCATAAATCAATTTTTAGACCATAATAATTGAGTGGAGACACTCCTAATCTTATTCCACTCTGTCATCTTGCACAAAATAAAACAGGTTGACAACATATTAAAATTCATAGAAAATATAGAAAATGGTTTAGCTATTCCAAAATCATTAAAATTCGTAACACTATGAGGAATGGAATACTATTTGCAAAATTAATTAGATTGCATGGTCATAAAACCAGGTAGATCAAAATACGCAAATAAATAATTAAATAGACTACACATTTTATATAACCTTTTCATAATTAATATTATCGTCACGAGAATCTACTTAACGCTAAACAAGAAAATAATACACATCAGATCGAAAAAAACATAAATATTGACAGTAGAATTCTTTCAGCTGTCCAGGAAGAAAAACAATTCCGCCTTCCGTACTCGCAAGTACAAAGAATGCCGACAGCGGCCCAAGAGCCAACAGCGGCACAAGAGCCGACAGCGGCTCGCCTCGCCAGTATTGTTGCGCCCGCGTGTGCGGCACGCTTGATCTCACTCGCCCTTGTGACGGCGTTTCCAGAACGTCCGTTCCACTGAATTCTTTCGGAAAAACTCACTCCCGAGTAATCTCAAGGAGTCCATAAACACTATCACAGTGGATAACTCAACACTGTCCATCATCACACGCATGTATTAGCCTGAAACTTAAAACAGCGTCTAAGTACATCGGCAATGACTAGTAAATCACATATTTATGGAATCTTACAGCTAGTTACAAAATCATATTTACATTGCTTAATCTACTGTGACTCAGCTGAAAACTTAAAATAGCAGCTTGGATTTTTAAATTGATTAATATTCAGAAACTCTTAAATCATTTAATCAACATAAATTACTTATTAATTACAACTTCTTTAATGACCTCTAGGTCAGGCAAAAGCATCGCCACATGGCACATCCTTAAATCTTACACTCTATATCTACATACTGTGCAAATTACCCTATCTGTGGTACTAATCAATCCTTGGTTGGTACAATTTCAAGTCTACAATATTCCGTAAGCATTTGTGTGAGGTATACCAATGACTTTATATGGTCCATTATAAACAAACTTAAATTTAGGGATTTCATGGTCTATCTCGCTCGATTTCTCATGAGCTTTTACAAGTACTAAGTCTCCGATTGCAAACTTAGCAAAACGCGCTTTAGCGTCATGACGACGTATGCGAGCATCAGCTTTTAGCTTCGTTACTTCTCGCAAACGATCTTTTTCACACCAATACTAATGTCAATCGGTGGAGGGAATTTGATTATCACTTCCACTAAACTTTTACTTCTGTCATCCAACAGGATTTCCTCTGGAGAAAATCCCGTAGATTCATGTCTCAAGGTGTTCATAATTCTCTTAAATTCTGCTTCATATTTGCCCCATGCCCTATGGTTGTGATGGCAGTAGGTACGGGAAAGTCGGCCTCGTCTTTGTTCGTGTGTTACGTTTGACACACCTTCTACAATACTTTCCAATTCACTTTCTACATTATTGTCAATGCCGAGATTCTTCACATTACAGTAGTTCAGATTCATACCTACGTCAATACCATCCGGCCAGTTAACAATGTGTATAGGCTGGTATTGCCTATGCACACCGTCTCCTGCCTCGTCAAAACTAACTACTATTGTTTTATCTTGGGACGTACATGTCAACGTTTTGCTTTCGCAGTTAATCACTGCACGGTACTTTAATAGCCAATCTAACCCGATAATTACTTCCGTAGTTAAGTCTGGCACGACGACAAACTCTTGTTCAAATCGTGCCCCACATATCTCGAAGTTGACAAAAATCTGTTTTGTGACCGGTTTACTGGCCTTCCCAGTAGCACCGATAATTTTCACTCCTGTTACTGGCATAACTACGATGCCAGGTCTGTCTTTCAGTAACTCAAATATTTTCCCAGATACAGCACTCAATTCTGCACCGGTGTCAATCAACACGTTTAGTTGTAGGTCGTGCATATTAACAGACACTACTATCTGTCTACACTTGTCCTCGACTGTTTCTTTATTTTCCCACAGTAAATCCTCGTCTATATCCAGGTCATTCCAGAAAAAAACATCCGGCTTAGATCCTAAATCCGGTTTATCTGGCGGCTTTTTCAGCCTCTGTTCACATACAGTTTTAATTTCAACACGTCTGTCCTGAGGCTTAGTCTGTAGCTTCGCCTCCAATACCGAAACCTTTTCCTGTAACTCGTCAACTAGTGAGTGTTGCTTTGCTATCGATTCACTAATTGTCACCTTCGTTGATTCCTCTTTGGTCAGATTGATCTCATCTGCCAATCTACCTGGAGGAATGTGCCCAGTCGCATCTGAAATTACTTCCTCTGGATCTGCGCAACCCACACTGCTACCGTCTGACCGCATAACGTCAGCTCTAACCTCATACACGCTGTAATCTATGTGCTTTTCCACCAATCGTGTCCGGCTATCACTAAAATTTTCGTAATCTTTCTCCTTAATACTCTCGCAATATTTAAACTGGAGGTTTGCGTCGGATGGGTCGGCTACTTCTACCACTACAACTTTCGGTAAAGTCTGCCGGTTAGGGCCAGAACTTTCCGTTACTACTTCAACATTCAATTCCTGCGGGACGAAACACGACGCATCTTGCTCGTGCTCCCCATTAACATCAACTATTTCTAGTAAAGTCTGCCGGTTAGGGCCAGAACTTTCTATCACTTCACAACTACTATCCTCCTGTGGGACGAGACGCGGCAAATCCTGCCCGCGCTCCCTATAAACACTTCTCCCGTACAGGCCCCTATAATCTCTTAGTTCGTCGTATAAGCGACCGAACTGCCTTAACCAGACCTCATCCCTCTCTGCATCCCCTCGCTCGATGACGGACGTTTTATCCGACATCTGATCTTCTCTCAACAATTGCGAACCATTCTTAAACTCAATCTCCAGTTCCGCTGTGGGTATTACAGCTGCCACTTTATAATCGATTTCCGGAACACTACTTAAATTGTTCTCACTGACAGTGAATGTACTACCTACTGCCGTGTATACTGCTGATCTACTACTTGTGGGCGCACTCCTTTCTCTTAACACTGGCACACTCTCCCGCCGTTGATTATTCCATACGGAATTTTCATAACGGCGACACCTGGGTTTTCTCTTGTTATTGGGCCGCCAAAATTTCTCCACGCCCGCTCGGCCCCTCACCGGCGCGGCTAATGGTTTCCCTGTCTCGTCCCAGCAGATACGCTCCCCGGATACTGCTGAGGCGGCTGATCACACCCTCTGGCGTTATTACTATTCTGTGAAGCCCGTATCACGTTAGTATGATACTGGTTTCTGTCATTCCTGTTATTATTTGCATTGTACCGATTGTTATTACGGTCCGAACCATTATTGTTATTGCTGCCAAGATTGCGGTATGCATTATTCCCATAGTTATCGTTGTTGTGATTCCTGTTGTTGTTACCACGGCCTCCACCACTGTCGCGATTGTTGCGCCAATTGTCCTCGTCCTCAACTCTTTCCAGGAAATCATTGATTGTCCTGTAATTGCTTCCTACGTAGCGTTTTGTATCATCTGGAAGCTTCTTGTAGAGTTCCCAGACTATTTCGGATTCCGTGCGGCGATCACGCAAATATTCCAACTTGCGGATCCAGCCCTCACAAAACTCCCTCATCGAACCGCGCGAATTCGCATCGAAAGGCCTCGATACGACAAATTCGCGCCAGACACTTTGCTGTTTTTGCTCTGACCAGTATTCAGCCAGAAACAAATTTTTAAACTCGTCAAAAGTCAGGTTCGTAATGTCGAGGTTTAAGCCCCAACGCTTGGCATCACCAGCCAGCACATCAATAACCGCATTAATTTTTCTCTCATTAGTCCATGATCTGGGTAAAACTCTTTCACAATTTTTAATGAAATCCGTCGCGTGTATACCGCCTTTTTTCAAGGGGTCGAACCGCTCCTCTTTCGTCAACAATTCCGAACTATGTGCACAGATTGGCACATAGCTCTGTTTTTCGTCAAGTTTCTTTTCTAATTCCGACACTCTCGTAATTACTTGGCAAGTGGTTGTCGCAAGCGTTTCCACTTCCCTCTTTTTCTCTTCGCAGGTATTAGCCTGCTCCCTCACTTTAGTGTCTACTTCGGACACTAAAGCCTTTAAAGTTTCCACCTTCTGTTGATCCTCTTTTTTCACTAATTGAATTTGTTCCGTCACCTTATTCTCGATGATCGGAGCAACTGCTTCTCCTACACTTTTCTCGATTCTGCTAATTTCGGAATCAAAACGAGTATTTATGCTCGCAATTTCCGCCTGAACGCCTATCATTTCCTGTTTAAGATTACCGATTTCGGTATTAATTACAACAATATCTTCTTTGATTTTATCAACTTTTGTATTAACAACTCCAACATTGTTGTTAACAACATTAATAGCTTTGTTCTGATTGTCTAGCTTTCGTTCAATTTTTTCAGACTGAGCTTCTTGCTTGGCAGACAGAGCTATAATTTCTGCCGATTGACTCTTGATTTCATTAATCAAAACATTCAATAAATCAGTTAAATTCCCGGAGACTACCGGTTTTACTTCCGTAGCTGGTTCCTCTATATATGTTCCCCCGTATTCATCATCAAGGGGTACAGATTTGATTTTCGCTTCCGATTCTGAAACATTTTCTAAAGTTTGGAATTCCATTTCTGCTCTTTGTTGCGTTTCGGCGGTCGCGTCTTTCATGCTAGCCGCCTGCCCCTGAACAATGGGAACCGCCGTGCGCGTTTCCCACTGTTCGACCGATTGTTCCGTATCCAAGTCTACCAAATTTTGGTAATTGTTGCCTTCACTCATTTTAATAATTTACAATATAAATGACAAATCTCAAATGTAATTAGGATTACTCCCACTACTTATTCTCGCTGACGTAACGGCCTGTACGTAACCAGTACTTTGTTACGACATTTGCACCAAAGAAAATTCGTGTCCAGAACAACCTCAAATCTGAAGATTGTCCTGTCACCAGGTCGCCACGTGTAACCTCCCCCTCACTTATCGACCTTAATGACAGTGAAAAATGAAACCGCGTGTACCTAATGGGAGTTTTGGAAAAGCAATCGTCACCGAAGTTAACCTGTCGGTAAAGAGGGAGGAAAGGGTTACATCTAAATGAAAGGAAATGTGCTAATGAAACTGGTGGAAATTAATTTTGAAAAGGGGTAAAGTTAATAAAGAAGGTAAATGTGCAGCCGTTACGTTAACAATTAAGTAGCGGTAATTAGGTATTTGAGATTTGGGGAAATCACGGTCGCCAGTCCTAAGGACAATTACTATAGTAACTGAAAAAGAAAGATTATTACACATATAATTAGCACTAGAAGCGTGGCAACTGAAGGTTGACACGTGTAGTGTGAAAACTGAAAGTTTGTCAGAAGTAATAAATTTCGCTACATCCTGACTTAATTTAGCAAAAGAATTAATAAAACCAGAAAATCGAAAGTTAATTTAGTGACTGAAGTTAATAGTGAGCTTTCTTTCTGAAGCACATCGAAATTCAGTAAAATACAGTTAGTCTTGGACTACCTCAACAATCGTTTCAAAAGCTACTTGAATCTATGCAATTTAGAAATAAGAGATTTAACTTTGATCTTGAATTAAATGATTCTGAACAATTAACAATAGTAAAATGTAGTACGTACCAGGCTGAGCTGCAGTCACAGGTAAGCTAAAATACGGTAACAAAGCTTGCACTCTTAATTCGTGCTTGTGTAATCTGAATATTGTAGCCAGCTCTGAGACTTTAACTGAACTTTGAAATTAAAGCAGTGAAATGGAATTATGCTGGCGTTTGAATTTCAACGACACTCGGGTTCATTTCGGAAAAGGAAGGGACCCTGCTTGGCAATGCAATTGGGACAATGAGCAACAAAGGTTCATGCTAAGTTGCTGTAATTTTGCGAGGCAAATGGAACAATTTGAAAAGCTGAGGTCTGCCATACAGTTCTGAAACTTTACGTGCTTTTAGTCTTCCTTGTTGGTTGATTGAAGGTTTGAAGCCGTCGATCGAGGAGGTGGCGACAGTCACTCATTGTCGGCCGTCGCTGTTGCAGAAGCTGGATGTTGGCGCGCCTTCTTCTCGACACGGTCACCAGACGAAACGGGCTCTTGATGTGCGCTAGTTAATGTTTCCCGTCCGCGACACCATGTCAGAAACTATCATCGCAAGTCGAGCGCAATTACATGCTGCCAAACCCCGAAAGCGCGGCAACTCGCGGGAGCGTCACACCACGCACCTGCTCCACTCGCTACACCAGCCAGACTCCGACTGCTCAGCCCGCGCTCCACGCGGCAGAGTTAACACTCCCAAAGATCCTACACACTTTGATTCTTCACACGACCCATCGATGTAATCGTTCGATAGCAGTTTTCCCTAGGCAAGACCCAGCGTAAAAATACAAATAATATTTACGAAACAAACCAATTATACATCGACATAAGTGCATAAATATATATATATATATATATACAAACAGTAAAACAATTACAATATTTAAAGAGACAGAAATGTCATATCTTGAGGTAACAAAACAAGGAAAAAAATAATAGTACAATAGATGAAAATAGGAGGATATGCATTTCCGGCGTTACAAGTAGACATTCACATGCACAATTTTTGTCTTTGATGCCTGGTTATTAACTTCTATGTATAGCATGATGTATAAATGAACATGAGGTCAGAAGTTGTTTCTCACTCATTAGTACTGAAGTTGGCAGCTGTCATGTGCCGTAGTGGTGGTCTGTTATCACTTCTGTGAGTGATAGCTTGGGATAAGGATGGGGAGGGGAATGGGGAGACACTACATCAGTGGCCACCTTCTTCAACCATCAGGATAATTCTCTTCTCTGGTGTTTGCGTGGCAGCTTATACACCCTCCTTTAGGCCATTATTGAGTTTAATACATTCCTTGCTACATCATATTTTCCAAGATTTGATATAATGTCCAAAATCTGCTACTAGTAGAGGCTGTCTTTTACAGCCAAACCGGTACTTCATTTTCCTGGACAATAATGTAGCAATAAAATGGAGTGAGCAGGACTTCGTGGACATAGGGTCGCTTCACGTACCCATGGGTTATATTGGCAAGGGCGCTTTACCTTTCCTTCCAGCTTTTATTCCTGCATTTGGGGGCTCCAGAAAAGGCTCAGATAGTTGCACTGGGTTGCTTCCATGTGAATTTTGATGAAAGTTTCTTTGGAAGAAATGTAAGAAACGGTAAATTTGGCCAGAGAGCACGCACCCATATGCACGATTTTTGTCTTATATAACTATGTTGGCCCTTTTTTCACTTTATTTGTGCTGCCATATTGGAAAATGAAAACATAAACTATCACCCCTTTATCCATTAAAATATCTCTCTTCACAAAGATACCAATTAAAATTTAAAAATAGGCTGCATATTTTAATAGTCTGTACTGAAATTTCAAATATTATAAATTTGATGCAATGTATGATTGGTAGATTACAGATACATTATGATTTGTAACCAACTAAAATGAACTTCAGTGTCATCAACACTGTCATCGGTTAGCCTAGTAAATCTAAAGACTATAGATTCAACACTAATGCTGTGTATTTTAAATTACTTTTAAAGGTAACTTTCTTCCCATTTCTAATGTTAATTCGGAGCCCCCTCCCTTGACCCAGACTCCTGCTCCCATAGTATTTTTTGCCAGATATAATTGCTGTACAGATATCTGTACCAAGTTCCTGAGAAAGACTGGCCCTTCTACATCTACATAGATACTCCACAAGCCACCATACAGCGCATTGCGGAGACTACCCTGTACCACTACTTGTAATTTCCTTTCTTGTTCCACTCACAAACAGAGCAAAGGGAAAATGTCTGTCTGTATGCCACTGTATGAGCCCTAATTTCTTGTATCTTATGTTCGTGTTGCTTATGCGCCATGTATGTTGGTGGCAGTAGAATCGTTCGGCAGTCACCTTCAGATGCCAGTTCTCTAAATTTTCTGAATAGTGTTTCTCGAAAAGAACATTCTCTTCCCTCCAGGGATCCCCATTTGAGTTCCCAAAGCATCTATGTAACGTGTTGTTCGAACCTACTGGTAACAAATACAGCAGCCCGCCTCTGAATTCCTTCGATGGCTTCTTTCAGTCCAACCTGTTAAGGGTCCCAAACACTCAAGCAGTACTCAAGAATAAGATGCACCAGTGTCCTGTATACGTTCTCCTTTACAGGTGTACCACTCTTTCCTAAAATTCTCCCAATAAACTGAAGTAAACCGTTCATCTGGCCTACCACAGTTTGCACATGGTCATTCCACCTCATACTGCTGTGAAATGTTATGCCCAGATATTTAAATGACTTGCTTGTGTGAAGCAGGACACTAACAGTACTGTAACCAAACATTGTTTGATCTTCCTACTCCTCTGCATTAACTTATATTTTTCCACATTTAGGGTTAGCTGCCATTCATCACACCAACTGGAAATTTTGTCTAAATTGTCTTGTATTTTACTATAGTCACTCATTTTTGACACCATTCACCACGGCATCATCCACAAACAATCACAGATTGGTGCCCACCCTGTCAGCAAAATCATTAATGGGGAATAAAAAATAAAGTAGATGAGCTATTCGTGCGTTCAGATGATCTCAAAAATAAAGAGTGAGATTGATATACTCTGTCTGTCTGAACACCATGTAACTGTGAGCATGGATAGTGTCAATATAAGTGGGTATAATTTAGCAGCTTCCACTTGTAGATCTAGGATGGATAAAGGAGGAGTTGCCATTTTCATTAAACAAGGGTATGTATGCAAAACTGTAAAGAAGTAAGCAAATTTTGTGTTGATCAGCACTTTAAGGTAGTGCATGTGAACTTCAGCTAGATAATGTAGTATTGATATTAGCAACAGTGTGCAGGTCCCCATTAGGAGACTGGTGGCTGTTCATAAAAATGTTTGACTCCCTATTATGCTGTCTGTCAGACAAAAAGAAGACGTTATTAATCTGTGGTGATTTCAGTGTAAACTTTCTAAGTAATTCTGATAGGAAAAGTGAACTAGAAGTGTTATTAACAACATATAACTTAGAATCAGTGATCAATTTCCCTACACGTATAGCTCTTGGTTCAAGAATCATGAAAGAAGGTTGTACACATGGGAGAACCCTGGAGATACTAAACGGTTTCAGACAGATTATATAATGGTAAGACAGAGAGTTAGGAACCAGATTTTAAATTGTAAGACATTTCCAGGGGCAGATGTGGACTCTGACCACTATCTATTGGTTATGAACTGTAGATTAAAACTGAAGAAACTGCAAAAAGGTGGGAATTTAAGGAGATGGGACCTGGATAAACTGAAAGAACCAGAGGTTGTACAGAGTTTCAGGGAGAGCATAAGGGAACAATTGACAGGAAAGGGGGAAAGAAATACAGTAGAAGAAGAATGGGTAGCTTTGAGGGATGAAATAGTGAAGGCAGCAGAGGATCAAGTAGGTAAAAAGACGTGGGCTAGTAGAAATCTTTGGGTAACAGAAGAGATACTGAATTTAATTGATGAAAGGAGAAAATATAAAAATGCAGTAAGTGAAGCAGTCAAAAAGGAATACAAACGTCTCAAAAATGAGATCGACAGGAAGTGCAAAATGGCTAAGCAGAGATGACTAGAGGACAAATACAAGGATGTAGAGGCTTATCTCACTAGGGGTAAGATAGATACTGCCTACTGGAAAATTAAAGAGACCTTTGGAGAAAAGAGAACCACTTGTATGAATATCAAGAGCTCAGATGGAAAGCCAGTTCTAAGCAAAGAAGGGAAAGCAGAAAGGTGGAAGGAGTATATAGAGGGTCTATACAGGGGTGATCTTCTTGAGGACAATATTATGGAAATGGAAGAGGGAGGTAGATGAAGATGAAATGGAAGATACGATACTGCGTGAAGAGTTTGACAGAGCACTGAAAGACCTGAGTCGAAACAAGGCCCCGGGAGTAGACAACATTCCATTTGAACTACTGACGGCCTTGGGAGAGCCAGTCCTGACAAAACTCTACCATCTGGTGGGCAAGATATATGAGACAGGCGAAATTCCCTCAGACTTCAAGAAGAATATAATAATTCCAATCCCAAAGAAAGCAGGTGTTGACAGATGTGAATATTACCGAACTATTAGTTTAAGAAGTCACAGCTACAAAATAGTAACGCGAATTCTTTACAGACGAATGGGAAAACTGGTAGAAGCTGACCTCAGGGAAGATCAGTTTGGATTCCGTAGAAATGTTGGAACACGTGAGGCAATATTGACCCTACGACTTATCTTAGAAGAAAGATTAAGGAAAGGCAAACCTACGTTTCTAGCATTTGTAGACTTAGAGAAAGCTTTTGACAATGTTGACTGGAATACTCTCTTTCAAATTCTGAAGGTGGCAGGGGTAAAATACAGGGAGCGAAAGGCTATTTACAATTTGTACAGAAACCAGATGGCAATTATAAGAGTCAAGGGACATGAAAGGAAAGCAGTGGTTGGGAAGGGAGTGAGACAGGGTTGTAACCTCTCCCCGATGCTATTCAATCTGTATATTGAGCAAGCAGTAAAGGAAATAAAAGAAAAGATCGGAGTAGGTATTAAAGTCCATGGAGAAGAAATAAAAAGTTTGTGGTTTGCTGATGACATTGTAATTTTGTCAGAGACAGCAAAGGACTTGGAAGAGCAGCTGAATGGAATGGACAGTGTCTTGAAAGGAGGGTATAAGATGAACATCAACAAAAACAAAACGAGGATAATGGAATGTAGTCGAATTAAGTCGGGCGATGCTGAGGGAATTAGTTTAGGAAATGAGACACTTAAAGTTGTAAAGGAGATTTGCTATTTGGGGAGCAAAATAACTGATGGGAGTTGAAGTAGAGAGGATATAAAATGTAGACTGGCAATGGCAAGGGAAGCGTATCTGAAGAAGAGAAATTTGTTAACATCGAGTATAGATTTAAGTGTCAGGAAGTCATTTCTGAAAGTATTTGTATGGAGTGTAGCCATCTATGGAAGTGAAACGTGGACGATAAATAGTTTGGACAAGAAGAGAATAGAATCTTTCGAAATGTGGTGCTATAGAAGAATGCCGAAGATTAGATGGGTAGATCACATAACTAATGAGGAGGTATTGAATAGAATTGGGGAGAAGAGGAGTTTGTGGCACAACTTGACAAGAAGAAGGGATCGGTTGGTAGGACATGTTCTGAGGCATCAAGGGATCACCAATTTGGTACTGGAGGGCAGCGTGGAGGGTAAAAATCATAGAGGGAGACCAAGAGATGAATACACTAAGCAGATTCAGAAGGATATATAAATGGATTGTCAGACCATGATGCACAACTGATAACTTACAAAACCTAACAGGGTGTACAGTTCAGAAACCCTTAAGTAAAAGTGTGAGGTCGCTCAACCCGGTATATATACAGCACTTCAGAGAAAGCTTAAGAAATGTTAATTGGGGAGATGTATATAATGAGCCAAATGCTAATGATAAGTGCAGCATATTTCTTGATAAATTTATATCCCTCTGTGAACATTGTTTCACAAAGAAAATGACTAAGTGTAACACCACACACTTTTCAAAGAAACCTTGGATTACTACAGGTATTAAAGTGTCTTCAGAAAGAAAAAGAAAACTATGAGTCAGCAAGAACTAATAAATATCCAGAAGTAGTTTTACCCTATAAAAATTATTGTAACATAGTGAGAAAAGTTGTAAGGGAATCAAGAATATGTATGTTAGAGAAGAAAATACAACTCTGGCAATAAAATCAAATCAATATGGAATGTTGTTAGAAGGGAGACAGGAAAAGTAACCACTGGGGTAGGTAGTATTACTGTTAAAGAGAATGAGACCATCCTAACCAACAGTACACAAGTAGCTAATGTATTCAACAACTATTTCTTAAGTGTAGGAGAAAAAATTGGTGAGAACAGTTTAAAGGAAAAAGCTAGGCAGTACATGGAAGAGCCTGTTTTGAAAAAATTTAGTCAGGTTAAGTTCATCTAACAACCTCTTGTGAAATAAGTAAAATTATTAAATCTCTGAAAAATAAATGTTCTGTTGGAGTAGATGCCATCTCTAATAAGATATTAAAACAATGTGGAGCAATTACAGCTGATGTTCTGAGTCACGTATGTAATGCATCACTAACTCAAGGTATTTTCCCAGACAGGTTTAATTAAATATGCCATTGTCAGGCCTCTCTACAAAAAGGGGGACACCACAGATGTCAATAATTATTGTCCAGTATCCTTGCTTACAGCATTCTCAAAAATATTCGAGAAAGTAATGTACTCAAGAGTGGTTAGCCATCTCAACAGTAATGGGATACTTAGTAAATCACAGTTCGAATTTCAAAACTGCTGTTCCACTGAGACAGCAATATACAATTTCACTGTCCACATAATAGAGTCTTTAAATAGTAAAATGTCACCAATAGGAATTTTCTGTGACTTGTCCAAAGCATTTGATTGTGTGAACCATAACATTATGTTACAGAAATTACAATTCTTTGGTATAAATGGAATAGCATATGAGTGGTTTAAGTCATACCTACAGAACAGGAAGCATAAAGTTTCCTTATATGGAGCAAGTGATTTAAATATGTTTCATCCAACTGGGGTGAAATTACTTTAGGTGTTCCACAGGGTTCAATCATGGGTCCCTTTCTGTTCTTGATATATGTGAACGACCTCCCTTCCTATCTGAAACAGGAACAGGTATACACTAGCACACACGCACATATCCATCCACACATACAGACACAAGCAGACATATTTAATTGTGTCTGTATGTGTGGATGGATATGTGCGTGTGTGCGAGTGTATACCTGTCCTTTTTTCCCCCTAAGGTAAGTCTTTCCGCTCCTGGGATTGGAATGACTCCTTACCCTCTCCCTTAAAACCCACTTCCTTTCGTCTTCCCCTCTCCTTCCCTCTTTCCTGATGAGGCAACAGTTTGTTGCGAAAGCTTGAATTTTGTGTGTATGTTTGTGTTTGTTTGTGTGTCTATCAACCTGCCAGCACTTTTGTTCGGTAAGTCACCTCATCTTTGTTTTATATATATAATTTTTCCCACGTGGAATGTTTCCTTCCATTATATATATATATATATATATATATATATATATATATATATATATATATATATATATATATAGAAAGATGATGAAACTTACCAAACAAAAGCGCTGGCAGGTCGATAGACACACAAACAAACACAAACATACACACAAAATTCTAGCTTTCGCAACCAATGGTTGCCTCGTCAGGAAAGAGGGAAGGAGAAGGAAAGACAAAAGGATATGGGTTTTAAGGGAGAGGGTAAGGAGTCATTCCAATCCCGGGAGCGGAAAGACTTACCTTAGGGGGAAAAAAGGACAGGTATACACTCGCACACACACACATATCCATCCACACATACACAGACACAAGTAGACATTTGTAAAGGCAAAGAGTTTGGGCAGAGATGTCAGTCGGGGCAGATGTACAGAGGCAAAGATGAAGTTGAAAGACAGGTGAGGTATGAGCGGCGGCAAATTGAAATTAGAAATTAGCGGAGATTGAGGCCTGGCGGATAGCGAGAAGAAAGGATATGCTGAAGGGCAAGTTCCCATCTCCGGAGTTCTGACAGGTTGGTGTTAGTGGGAAGTATCCAGATAACGTGGAATGTTTCCCTCTATTATATATATATATATATATATATATATATATATATATATATATATATATATATATATATATATAAACAAAGATGATGTGACTTACCAAATGAAAGTGCTGGCAGGTCGACAGGGAAACATTCCACGTGGGAAAAATATATCTAAAAACAAAGATGATGAGACTTACCGAACAAAAGTGCTGGCAGTTCGATAGACACACAAACAAACACAAACATACACACATAATTCAAGCTTTCACAACAAACGGTTGCTTCATCAGGAAAGAGGGAAGGAGAGGGAAAGACGAAAGGATGTGGGTTTTAAGGGAGAGGGTAAGGAGTCATTCCAATCCCGGGAGCGGAAAGACTTACCTTAGGGGGAAAAAAGGACAGGTATACACTCGCGCACACACACACACACACACATATCCAGCCGCACATACACAGACTCAAGCAGACATTTGTAAAGGCAAAGAGTTTGGGAAGAGATGTCAGTCGAGGCAAAAGTAAAGAGGCATGTTTAGCCACAGGGTAATCCTCATTACCAACAAACAATGTCTGCCTGTGTCCATTCATGTGAATGGACAGTTTGTTGCTGGTCATTCCCACATAGAAAGCTTCACAGTGTAGGCAGGTCAGTTGGTAAATCACGTGGGTGCTTTCACACATGGCTCTGCCTTTGATCGTGTACACCTTCCGGGTTACAGGACTGGAGTAGGTGGTGGTGGGAGGGTGCATGGGACAGGTTTTACACCGGGAGCAGTTACAAGGGTAGGAGCCAGAGGGTAGGGAAGGTGGTTTGGGGATTTCATAGGGATGAACTAAGAGGTTACGAAGGTTAGGTGGACGGCAGAAAGACACTCTTGGTGGAGTGGGGAGGATTTCATAAAGGATGGATCTCATTTCAGGGCAGGATTTGAGGAAGTCGTATCCCTGCTGGAGAGCCACATTCAGAGTCTGATCCAGTCTCAGAAAGTATCCTGTCACAAGTGGGGCACTTTTGGGGTTCTTCTGTGGGAGGTTCTGGGTTTGAAGGGATGAGGAAGTGGCTCTGGTTATTTGCTTCTGTACTAGGTCGGGAGGGTAGTCGCGGGATGCGAAAGCTGTTTTCAGGTTGTTGGTGTAATGGTTCAGGGATTCCGGACTGGAGCAGATTCGTTTGCCACGACGACCTAGGCTGTAGGGAAGGGACCGTTAGATGTGGAATGGGTGGCAGCTGTCATAATGGAGGTACTGTTGCTTGTGGGTGGGTTTGATGTGGACAGACGTGTGAAGCTGGCCATTGGACAGATGGAGGTCAACGTCAAGGAAAGTGGCATGGGATTTAGAGTAGGATCAGGTGAATCTGATGGAACCAAAGGAGTTGAGGTTGGAGAGGAAATCCTGGAGTTCTTCTTCACTGTGAACAGATCATGAAGATGTCATCAATAAATCTGTACCAAACTTTGGGTTTGCAGGCCTGGGTAACCAAGAAGGCTTCGTCTAAGTGACCCATGAATAGGTTGGCATACGAGGGGGCCATCCTGGTACCAATGGCTGTTCCCTTTAATTGTTGGTATGTCTGGCCTTCAAAAGTGAAGAAGTTGTGGGTCAGGATGAAGCTGGCTAAGGTAATGAGGAAAGAGGTTTTAGGTAGGGTGGCAGGTGATCGGCGTGAAAGGAAGTGCTCCATCGCAGCGTGGCCCTGGACGTGTGGAATATATGTGTATAAGAAAGTGGCATCAATGGTTACAAGGATGGTTTCCGGGGGTAACAGACTGGTTAAGGATTCCAGGCGTTCGAGAAAGTGGTTGGTGTCTTTGATGAAGGATGGGAGACTGCATGTAATGGGTTGAAGGTGTTGATCTACGTAGGCAGAGATACGTTCTGCGGGGGCTTGGTAACCAGCTACAATGGGGCAGCCGGGATGATTGGGTTTGTGAATTTTAGGAAGAAGGTAGAAGGTAGGGGTGCGGGGTGTCGGTGGGGTCAGGAGGTTGATGGAGTCAGGTGAAAGGTTTTTTAGGGGGCCTAAGGTTCTGAGGATTCCTTGAAGCTCCGCCTGGACATCAGAAATGGGATTACCTTGGCAAACTTTGTATGTGGTGTTGTCTGAAAGCTGATGCAGTCCCTCAGCCACATACTCCCGACGATCAAGTACCACTGTCGTGGAACCCTTGTCCGCCAGAAGAATGACGATGGATCGGTCAGCCTTCAGATCACGGATAGCCTGGGCTTCAGCAGAGGTGATGTTGGGAGTAGGATTAAGGTTTTTTACGAAGGATTGAGAGGCAAGGCTGGAAGTCAGAAATTCCTGGAAGGTTTGGAGGGGGTGATTTTGAGGAAGTGGAGGTGGGTCCCGCTGTGACGGAGGACGGAACTGTTCCAGGCAGGGTTCAATTTGGATAGTGTCGTGGGGAGTTGGATCATTAGGAGTAGGATTAGGATCATTTTTCTTCGTGGCAAAGTGATATTTCCAGCAGAGAGTATGAGTGTAGGACAGTAAATCTGTGACTAGGGATGTTTGGTTGAATCTGGGAGTGGGGCTGAAGGCGAGGCCTTTGGATAGGACAGAGGTTTCGGATTGGGAGAGAGGTTTGGAGGAAAGGTTAACTACTGAATTAGGGTGTTGTGGTTCCAGATTGTGTTGATTGGAAATTTGAGGTTTTGGAGGGATTGGAGCTGGAAGTGGAAGATTGAGTAGATGGGAGAGACTGGGTTTGTGTGCAATGAGAGGAAGTTGAGGTTTGCTGGAAAGGTTGTGAAGGGTGAGTGAGTTGCCTTTCCGGATGTGGGAAACCAGGAGATTGGATAGTTTTTTGAGGTGGTGGGTGGCATGCTGTTCTAATTTGCGGTTGGCCTGTAGGAGGATGCTCTGAACAGCCGGTGTGGATGTGGGAGAGGAAAGATTAAGGACTTTTATTAAGGATAGGAGTTGACGGGTGTGTTCATTGGCTGAGTTGATGTGTAGGTGAAGGATTAGGTGGGTGAAGGCAATGGATTGTTCAGTTTGGAACTGGTATAGGGACTGATGGAAAGAAGGGTTGCAGCCAGAGATGGGAAGTTTAAGTGTGAGGCCTTTGGGGGTAATGCCAAATGTCAGACAAGCCTGAGTAAATAAAATATGGGAGTGTAATCTGGCTAGGGCGAAGGCATGTTTGCGGAGGGAATGTAAATAAAACTTAATGGGGTCGTTGTGGGGGTGTTGTGAGGGTGACATGGTATTAGAAGGTGGAAAGTGTAACATGAGGCTGAAATGAAAATGAAAATAAAAATAAAAATATATGGGGAGAGATAAAGGTGAACTAGAAAGCAACTGGAGATCTGGTGTGAAAAAAGGGGAAAAAGTGTTGGTTAGAGCTGTGCTATGTTGATCCTGTGGTGAACTTGTGTAGGTAGACAACGCTGTGCATAACGGTTAGGTGGTTGTGTTGCCGTCAAAACACGTTAAAGGGTGGAGAAATTCGGGAAAATTTCGAAAAAACTATTTGTAAATGTATTAAAAGGAGTGGTTTTGTGGTGGCAGATTATGAAAATGAGGCTAACAATAGTCTGACGAAGAAATAATGACGTTAAAACCTGTGGGAAGCGGCTAAAAATGATCAGTGATGTGAGAAAAACAGAAATGTAAATAAAGCAAAAATTATTAGAACTAGCCGAAATGGTAGTTTAATAGGTGAAAGGAACTGGATTTTATAGCAGCGGCAGTGTTATTGAGTATATATCGGCGGGATAAAATTGTATAGTAGATTACAGTAAAAGGGAGAAGGTGAATACAAAGTGAAACTACTGGCAAAAACAGAAAGAGAAAATAAGACGACAGAAAAGATTTTGAAATCCAACAGTGACAATAACAAACGTAATTGTTGGGTTCAAATTAATGATACGAATATAATAGAGGGAAACATTCCACGTGGGAAAAATATATCTAAAAACAAAGATTCTGTAACTTACCAAACAAAAGCGTTGGTATGTTGATAGACAAACAAACACAAACACACACACAAAATTTGAGCTTTCACAACCTAAGGTTGCTTCATCAGGAAAGAGGGAAGGAGAGAGAAAGACGAAAGGATGTGGGTTTTAAGGGAGAGGGTATGGAGTCATTCCAATCCCGGGAGCAGAAAGACTTACCTTAGGGGTCTGTATATGTGCGGATGGATATGAGTGTGTGTGAGAGTGTATACCTGTCCTTTTTTCCCCCTTGTTTGGTAAGTCTAATCATCTTTGTTTTTATAAAAACAAAGATGAGGTGACTTACCGAACAAAAGCGCTGGCAGGTCGATAGACACACAAACAAACACAAACATACACACAAAATTCAAGCTTTCGCAACAAACTGTTGCCTCATCAGGAAAGAGGGAAGGAGAGGGGAAGACGAAAGGAAGTGGGTTTTAAGGGAGAGGGTAAGGAGTCATTCCAATCCCGGGAGCGGAAAGACTTACCTTAGGGGGAAAAAAGGACAGGTATACACTCGCACACACGCACATATCCATCCACACATACAGACACAAGCAGACATATTTAAATATGTGTGGATGGTCTTTAAATATGTCTGCTTGTGTCTGTATGTGTGGATGGATATGTGCGTGTGTGCGAGTGTATACCTGTCCTTTTTTCCCCCTAAGGTAAGTCTTTCCGCTCCCGGGATTGGAATGACTCCTTACCCTCTCCCTTAAAACCCACTTCCTTTCGTCTTCCCCTCTCCTTCCCTCTTTCCTGATGAGGCAACAGTTTGTTGCGAAAGCTTGAATTTTGTGTGTATGTTTGTGTTTGTTTGTGTGTCTATCGACCTGCCAGCGCTTTTGTTCGGTAAGTCACCTCATCTTTGTTTTTATATATAATTTTTCCCACGTGGAATGTTTCCTTCCATTATATTGATATCATCTTTGTTTTTATGTATATATATATATTAAAAAAAATTGTTTCATATGTGCATTTCTTGTGCACTTGACATGTTCCACATCATAACGGCTACCATACCGTGGGACTGATCAATGGAACACGCGATCAACTAACTAACTGTATATAGAGAACTGTATATAGAGAACAACTGCTGTCCTGTCCCACTTCCCTAGGGCTTTCCTGACGATACCCTTGTCCCTGACGAACAGTCACCATTGAAGACAACATACTGGGCTTTATTATGTAATAAGTCTTCGATCCACTGGTATGTTTGTGATTTTATTCCATATGCCCGTACCTCCATTAACAACCTGCAATGGCGCTCTGAGTCAAATGCTTTCCGGAAATCTAGAAATGTGGAAATTGCTTGTTGCCCTTGCTCCATACTTCTTAGTACCTATTGTGAGAAAGGGGTAAGCTGAGTTTTCACATTAGCAATTCTTTCTAAAACCATGCTAATTCGTGCACATAAGCTTCTCAGTCTCAAGAAAGTTAATTATATTCTGAGAATATGTTCAAGGATTCTGCAGTAAACAGGAGTTAGGGATATTGATCTAAAATTTTGCGGGTCCGTTCTTCTACCTTTCTTATATACTGGAGTCACCTGTGCTTTTTTCCAGTCACTTGAGACTTTGGGCTTGGCAAGAGATTTGCAATAAATGCAAGCTAGTTAAGGGGCCAGTGCCAGAGAGTACTCTTTGTAAAATCAAACTGGGATTTCATCCAGACCTGGTGATTCATTTGCTTTCAAAATTTTTAATTGTTCCTCTACACCATGTATGATTATTACTATGTTGTCCATAAGGCAGTCTGTCCAGTGTTCACTGTTTGTACAATTCTCCTGTGCGAACAATTTCTTGAACATGAAATTTAAAACCCAGCTTTCGTTTTGCTATCTTCAATTGCCACACCAGAGTTGTCAACAAGGGACTGAATAGAAGCCTTAGACCCGCTTAGTGATTTTACATACTACCAGAATTTTCTCGGGTTCTCTGCCAGATCTTTTACTAAGGTTTGATAGTGGTAGTTGTATGCTTCATGCAAAGATTTTTCACGGGCGCAAGAATCTCTACCAACCTTCGCTTGTCGGTTGTGCATTCTGTTTTGAACTGAGAGTGCAACAGCCCCTGCTTCCTCAGCATCTGCCGAATTTTGTTATGAAACTGTGGTGGGCCTTTTCCATCCTGTATCCACTTACCAGACATATAATCCTAGAGACCACAATTTACAGTCTGCTTAAATTTTCCCATAATTCCTCTACATCAAACTTACTGGAACGAAGTGTTGCCAATTCACTGCCTAAGTGAGATGTTAATAACTGCGCATCTGCTCTATCAGAAACTCTCTCCTATACTTCTTGACTAATTTATTAACTCTCATAATCATAGTTGCTATAATATCATGATTGCTAATCCCCGTTTCAAAACCGACGTTGTCTATAAGGTCTGGCCTGTTTGTAGCTACAAGGTCTAAGATATTTCCATTGCATGTGGAATACTGAGCTAGCTACTCAAGACAATTTTCAGAAAACATGTCCAAAAATATTTCGCATGACAGTATGTACCCTCTGCAGTGAATCCATAGACGTCCCAGTCTATACTCAAATACTAACAAAGAGATAGAGGGGCTAGCCAGTACTTACCTCAGCTCAGTACAGCCGATAGATACACATAGAACAGAACTGAAAATTTACATTCCTAGCTTTCAGAACTTTGTTCCTTCATCAGGGAGGAGAGAGGGGAAAAAAGGGAAGAAGGGAAAGTGGATTCAGTTACTCACAACCCAGGTTATGAAGCAACAGGGAAAGGTAAACAGGGAGGGTAGCAAGGATGGAGGCATGGTTGTCAGAGGGAAGCCAAAGATATTCTACTGTAAGTACTGTGCCAGCTTCAAACCAAAGAGGATGCATACAGAAGTAAAGAGGTATATGGTATAAAGATAAACACAACTATGTAGGATGAAAAGATGCATGAATGGCTAAAGAGGAAAGGGAAAGAGGAGAAGACTGAAGAGTGAATGGGAGTGAGGTTGTTTAACGTAGGTTCAGTCCAGGGGGATGGCGGGATGAAAGGATGTGTTGGAGTGCAAGTTCCCATCTCCGCAGTTCAGAGGGACTGGTGTTGGGTGGGAGAAGCCAAATGGCACATACGGTGTAGCAGGCTCCCAAGTCCCTAGAATTATGCTGGAGGGCATGCTCCGCTACTGGGTATTGGGCATCCCCTAGGCGGACAGTTCGTCTGTGTCCGTTCATGCGCTCAGCCAGTTTGGTTGTTGTCATGCCGATGTAAAAGGCTGTGCAGTGCAGGCATGTCAGTTGATAAATGACATGTGTAGTTTCACACGTAGCCCTGCCTTGAATTGTGTATGTTTTACCAGTAGCGGGGCTGGAGTAGGTGGTTGTGGGGGGATGCATGGGGCAGGTTTTGCAGCGGGGTCGGTTACAGGGGTAGGAACCGCTGGGTAGAGAAGGTAGTCTGGGAATATTGTAGGGTTTAACAAGCATGTTACGGAGGTTAGGGGGGCGACAAAAGGCAACTCTGGGTGGTGTGGGGAGAATTTTGTCAAGGGATGATCTCATTTCAGGGGTTGACTTGAGAAAGTCATATCCCTGGCGGAGTAATTTGTTGATGTTTTCGAGGCCAGGATAATATTGGGTAACAAGGGGGATGCTTCTGTGTGGTCTGGGGGTAGGAACATTGTTGTTGGACGGGGAGGAATGTATTGCTCGGGAAATCTGTTTGTGGACAAGGTCTGCAGGATAGTTGCGGGAGAGGACGAGTAAATAGTGTTATATGGTCGAGAATCCCCAAGACTGTATTTGTTTTAATAGAAACACTTCACTTTGGTATGTATGATGCTGTTGCGACTTTCAATGATGGCAACATTGTAAAGTGCAAGGTATTTAGAAATATGGGAATGAAGATAGGTTCTAACATGGTACGAGCGATGCTTGCTTTAGACAAGGAATGCCTTCGGGCTGCAGATAGGGCTGTAAAGAGTCTAGAAATACAAGCAAGAGTAAACAGGAGGAGGAACAAGAGGAAGCTGGAGGAGGAGTTTGCAGAGGATGAAGATAATCCATCCTATGGACCTGGAATGCACTAAAAAAGTTAATCCAATCTTTGTCGCTCGATTCCCAAATCTTTTATTTTCTCCTACTAATTACATGTTTTCTAAGGATCTTCCAAACATATTTGTTTCAAACTTTCAGTAAATGTTACACAGTACCTTCTGCGTAATTTAACACAGCCTTTTTCCAAAAAACTGTATATTTTTGAATATATAAATAAAAAATTGCAAAAAAATGTTGTGAATTTTCATTACAATTGAAAAAAAAATCATCTTTAATAACTGAACTAAAATTTTGTAAAATCCCTGTGTTAAGTTGTAGCCCATATTCCAATAAATAATCTGTAAAAAGTTCAACTTCCTACCTCAGATACTTTGTGAGGAAAGATGTAATTTATAAGTGTTATTTTAACATTGCAAGTATAGGGCGTTCCGGAGCCCCTTAAGGGGACCACAGCCTGGTTCAGGTCGAAAAAAATCCATTACCATTCTCCACCAGGGTTTTGACTACCTCTTGTCGTGCCCTGAAATGAGGAATATCATACCTGCTATCCTTCCCAACCCTCCCATGTGGTATTCCACTGCCCACGGAATGTACTCAGTATCCTTGTCCATCCCTACTCCATCCCTGCTCTGAGCAACTTGCCTTGTGGCTCATATCCCAGCAGTGGAACCTAGATGAAGACCTGGTCCATACATACTCCTACTACCACCTACTCCAGTCTGGTCACAAACATCTACCCCATCAGAGACAGGGCTACCTGTGAAAGCTGCCATTTGATCTATACAAAATACGCTGCAGCCACTGTGCTGCCATTATGGCTTCGTTCAGCAAACATTAAAGTATCATTGAGTTGCTCAGTTAACTCCAGTGGCAGATGCTACAAGGGGACCATTCTGCATCGCGATATTGTCTACTGTTGAAAGCTCTTAGTTCTTTTGCCTACTAAAAACACCATCAAGTGAAACTTTGAGAGATTTGAGCCCACATGGAGGCTTACCAGCAATCGTCTTCCTACAAACCATACATGACTGGGCCACAAAAAGGGGAAACTGATGCTGTTACAAATGTACCCTCTGCAGTACACCATAGGATGGCTTGTGGAGTGTAGACATGGATATGGGGATGATAATTAACAAGATGTCTGCATGAAAGGCCACTGACAAACTGTGGCCAAGAGAGTGCTGATCACCCGGCTGCTGAACATGCCACCCAACAGGATTTGCTTCACTTCAGTGACTGCTTCACAGCCTGTGCCATGTGGATTATTACTACTGACACCAATGTTTCCAGATGGTACAAATGAGAACTCTACCTAAAACATATCCTTCGTTCTCATAACCCCTCTGGCCTCAACCTTCACTAGCACCTGTCGTCTACCCCACCCCATTCCCTTCTCCCATTACTCTTGCCTTCTGTTCCACATATGCACTTACTTGGACTTTTCTTTTTCTCTCTACATCTCTCATCTTCCCCTTTTCCCCTCCCTATGCTCATAGCAGCCCTATCCTGTGCTGATCAAGTCCTTGCTCACTCCCCCAGCAGCACATTAATTTTCTCCACTCGTATCCGGCAGTCCCTACCCCTCCCTTTACCATGCCACTGCCTTGTGCCCCATCCCCTCCACTCATACTGGATTGTTGCTCACACCAGACACAGTCTGCATTCGGGCTTGAGCGGGCATAGTCAGTAGTCATAAGTGTGCAAGTTGTGTTTGTGCATGGATAGCTCTGGAGTGTATGTGCACTTGTGTGTGTGTGTGTGTTCTGATTCTGCAGAACTTTTTTGTCTCAAAGGTGAAAGTTTTGCAGTCTTTTCATTGTGTCTGTCAGTGACTCAGTGCTTCCTCTGTGTGATGAGTACCAATCATATCGTTTTCGTATTTTTGTTATCATGGACTTTCCATAATATGAGTCTTTATGGGATTAAGACTTAAACTTTCAACTGTGAACCACTTGCAAACCTGACCAGCTATCATCTGAGCTGCTAGGGCTGTGTTTGGATCCTTGATTAGTATGGTTGTGTCACTAGAAAACATTACTGTTTCAGAACTGCCCTTCAGCTGCCTTCAGTCATTTATATGAAGTTAGTAATGAAGTTGGCCCAGTACCGATCCCTGTTACAATCCACACGGTATGTTCTTCCATGATGAGGTTATTTTCATGCATGAGATACAATCTGTTACTGACCTCTCTGCTTTCCGT
Organism: Schistocerca serialis cubense; assembly: GCF_023864345.2. Classification (NCBI taxonomy): domain Eukaryota; kingdom Metazoa; phylum Arthropoda; class Insecta; order Orthoptera; family Acrididae; genus Schistocerca; species Schistocerca serialis. The sequence goes on from NC_064645.1 coordinate 388,396,362, forward strand.
TATGGAGGGTGGTCCTGGTATGTCAAAGGCCATAGTATGCATAGTGTGGGGTTCACATTCATGCATTCATTCAAGGTTCTCTTGATCTTATAATGAAAGAGGCATTGTAGTGATGTGGGAGTTGTTGAGTTAAACATTATCCAAGACAAGCCACAATTAGACACTCAATTGATTATTAAATATCGTTACACTTTATAAAATAATTTGTTATTAGATTTCACTAAGGAAATTAGCAGGAAAATTAGAATTGGTACTTTGGAAAAATGTGCTGCCTCCTCAGATATATATTAAATAGCTTCAATTGATGTCTTCCTACTAGCTTAAGGCGACCACAGCCTGGTTCAGGCCGAAAAAAATCCATTATCACTTTTAATCATATTTCGATAGATTAAGGTTTTATTTAAATATTCTGAAAAGGATTTTGCTTATAAATGTTTTTTTTTTCGAGCATTTAAAGAACATTTTCCTATCACGTGTTTTTGTGTGCCACTCCCACTTTTCTGCATATATTTTAGATCTGTATATCCCCTACATTGCATGTTAGGGATTTTTTTTTTTTTTTTTTTTTTTACTCCCGAGTGTTTTGGCTATCCTTCGAATGCAACAGTCGGTATTCTTTTGCTTCTGCTGTTTGTAAACAACATGCTTTCAAACATGTGGTTAGTTTTGTTCAAGTGTGATTGCGAGTAGTTGTTATACTTAAGTTTGCAGTACTTGTTTACGTGTGTTTTGTTGTGTTTATTGAAGGTGATGAAATGTAAAGGCATTTTCAAGAAACGACAATTTAGAGGAAATTAGTTTAGAAAGCTTTCTGTACAAATTTAGAGGAAATTAATTTAGAAAGCTTTCTGTACAAGAGTTTATGTCACCTGCCAATGATGTTTCTAATTGTAATTCTTCAACAAGTGCATCATCAAAGAACCTCTCACCATTTCAAGAGAGTTACAACGAATTTACTGTAAGTGACAAGGGGTGCAGTAATTTTATTATAAATTTGAGAATATTATCAGATGTAATTCCTAAATTTGTACAACGTAGACAGTGTGGTGAGTCACAGAGTGTGAAAGTTTGTGAGAGTGCCAGTGGGAGAAAAGGCCCAGCAATTGCTTTGGATTTAATTTGCACTAAATGCTCAGCTGTGATTTAATTTATGAGTTCTTCAAAACTAGATGCAATTGGCCCTTATGAAATCAATACTAGATTAGTTTATGCCTTATGATCCATTGGCAAGGGCATGGCTGCAGGGAGAACATTTTGTTCAGTGATGAACTTACATCAACCACCAAATAAATTTGAAAAACTGACTGCAGTACTAGAGAAAGCTGTATGTGAGGTTGTAACATGCCCGGGGGTAATTATGGGGTTGGGGACCCTTAAACTGGTTATCGTTTCTGCTTTTCTTGACCGTGCGCCCTATCCACACCATATACCTGATAATCCCGCGGCGGTCGTATTGTTCTGCTCCACACTGCTGTTGGCTTGCCTGAAATTATCTATCAAAATATGGAAGCGGGTTTACGGGAGCCACTTAACATTAAAACACAGCACTGTCCTATCAAAATATGCAAGCGGGTTTAGGGGAGCCACTTAACATTAAAACACAGCACTGTCCTATGTCTGGTATGAACATCTATATTCTGAGACGATATAGAAACCATAGGTTGAACTGTTTACATTCTAATTCATAAGTGTTTGTCCCAGTTAATGTATGATTACCAGTCCACAATGACACTCAGACAAGCGTACGTGTAACCGACACGACGCGGGTGATTGTTGTTGATGCGGAAGCGAATGATCGCACGTAAGTTCTTACGCTCGTCACGCATACACAGATATCTGGTACCAGTCCTCCTTGACACTAGTAATAAATTTTAACACTGTTCACAAAGTTAAATTTACAATTCACAGTTCTCAGTTTTATGAGCGTGAACATAACCGTCACGATGCGGTTGATTGTTGATGGTGCGGAACGCAATGATCGAATGCACGTTCACACACTTGCTACAAGACACTGGCACTTAAATACTCCCTTTTGTGGAAAATAGTATTACTGATTCACATTAGTTCATTCTTGGAGACCGAACATGGCACGGATGATTGATTCTGTACAGTACGTCACGCAACGAGAGGGTACACAAATACAATTTCAGCAGCACTGCTCATTTTTAAATTACTTATTGATGCATTTTCCTCTGAATCATTTGCTTATTTTATCACTTTACTGTAATAGCACTTATAGCAACACTTCAACTTCCATACTAACAATGCCTCTCACATGCAGAGCTACACACAACACAACATAGTAATTCCGTGTCCCGTGCTTGACTCTCTACTAGACTTGGCCACTGTTTCAATGTTTCGATACAGTGTATCGATACGTGGAACTGTTTCAGTGTTTCGGAACGGCTGTGGTTCACTGTTTCGAAACAGTGGTGTTTCATTCCGCCACTGTCTCGGATAACCGGACCAGATTCGATCTCCAGCCAGACACAGAAACTGTATCGTTGTTTCAAAATATGGCTGTTTCAGTCCACCTGTGCTTGGAAAGGTCTAATTGAATCGAAACAGTGATGCTTCATTCCGCTTTGTGTCGGACGAGATTCGTGCTCGGCACAGGTACTGAAACACAACATACCGCTTTGTGAAACACTTTCAAGAGTGTCGAAATCTTTTTGACAAGCAATAGCATGAAGCTTAAGATATCCGAAAATAAAGCTTCGTTTCTAGCTGACTGCCCTATTCCAAAATGGCGTAACATCTGCTTTAAAAACACTAACCAAACAATAAAACAACGCATACTATTCGCATTCAAAGTAATAAATATGTGAAAATCATTCAGTTAAATTACACTTTTTTGACAACATACGCTTCTCTGTTCATGTACAGTAATCATATTAAGGAACGCAAGAAAGCCTACAACATTTTGAATAAAAAAAGTCGTAGAGTGACAGTTATTAGACATATACATAAATTTAATGTAGGTATAATTGCAAGCAATCTGTTCGACATATCACTGATAGTGTAATGGTGAACGGGAAGGGCTGGGAAGCATGGTGAATTTATAGTAGGCGAATGGTTCGAAACACCTTGAAAGACAAAAATTTTTTCTGTTATATTTTGTTATTTATTCGAATTATTTGGCTTTATTTGTGAGTCTACAGTCACTGTGCCTATTATCCACAATGATTCCCTTTGTGTGCATGGAAATTACGAAGATGGGTATATTACCCATACTAACGGAATGTGGGAATCCCAGTAGCATATCCGTTGTTTCTGCAGTTTGCTCCCACCTCCAGTTCCGTTCGTGGTGGTTCTTCAGTCTTCAGCTATGGCTGTCCTCAGCCAATTGAAAAGTATGAAAGTCACACGACATGAAAGCAGCGCATTTGCTGCAGGAAATAAGAAACTGCCAAGACGCCTAAGTGATAGTTTCATACTTCCTGCAACATGATTAGCGCTCTCGCACCTCATTTGTGTTTATATGGACATACTTATACAGTAGACATTCAAGATGATAAAATGTGTAGGTTTATAAGATTACAAAACACACACTGTTTCACCGTTTCGAAACAGCGTATCGAAACATTACATTGTACTGTTTCATTTGTTTCGAAACAGTTACGTGTTTCAATTTGCCCATCTCTACTCTCTACAGATGCGGCTGCCTGCAAAGATACTCCACAACTAAGCCAGCGATATGACAATACGCTTACATTCCCGCTTGACTCTCTACAGATGCGGCTGCCTGCAAAGATACTCCACAACTAAGCCAGCGATATGAGAATACGCTTACATTCCCGCACGAAAAAGTTTTCGAATTGTCGAAGAGAATATCGAAATATAGATAACTGCCTGCTGCAGGCGTTTAAAGAGATGGTGTTAGGGGAGGGGGTTTATTGCGCCATCCCATGGGCATAGACCCATTGCCACATTGTGGACCAGACGTGAGTTACAATCACTCATGGAAACATGAAGAACAATTGTTAAATACGCAAAGTTTTACATGGTAAAAGGACCCTACCTACAGTGCAACCTGTACAGCAAAACTCACAGTACAGTGGATATACAAATAGTTAATACACTTAGACACAAGAATATTGAGTCCCTGAAACAGAAAGTTCTACAAATACAAATACAGTAGGTTAGATATGATAGGTGGGTGCCTGAAAAAAAGAGAGAGAAAAAAAATAGCAGAAAAACACACGCATTAACTGCTACTCCAAGTAGACAATATCACTGGTTACACTATTAGGCAAAAACTAAAACTCCATCAGCACTACACCAACAAAAATCCAGAAAAAAGGAAAAAAACTACTTCACTACTCACAACACTGCATCACAAGGGAGCATTCTGAGCATTGAAAGGGGTGGGGAGTGACTGTAGCATCGATGCTGCGCTGACTGGCGGATGTGAAGTATAGTCGTCAGCTCGCCACTCTCGCCTCGCCTCACGGTAATCCGTCCATTGGCGTACATGAAACATGACAATGATGGTTTCAGTGTTGTCCTAGCAATGCCTATCCAACTTACTCATAGTCCGTTACTACTACAGTAAACATTACGATGTTCTATATGACATAATAATCACATACAATATTCAGAAGAAAAATATGTGGATGTCCACTAAGTTAAATTTAGTTACTAAGTGAATGGTACAAAAATTAATACCAATCATTAAGCAGGAGCAGTAAGAAGCTTCTAAATGAAAAAAAACTTTTAGATAGCACAACCTATATACACTAGACCCTAGTAATCACTCGAACCATGTCACTGTGTGGGCAAGAAGAATATAATACATATAATCTAGGTTCAACAGAAGAAAGTGAAAAGAATGAGAGAAAAAAAATTCCATATAGCAGTAACACATCCTAGTTAAATCTCACTCGATTAAAGTGTCTTCTTGAAACCACATAATAATCAGAAATTAATGTCTGTACTTAAGGACAATAGCAGTTGACATATATACAGATTCAGACACGTCACAATATATCACTCAGTCATTAATCTTTCTCACTATAGTGTAGTTTAATGTTTTCCACTTGGTGTTTGCCCTTGTAGCATGAGGTATGCTGTTGATTACACCCTCATAATATGTTATATATGCTTTCCACTTGCTATGTTTCCAGTTTCACACCTGGTCATACGATGCATAGTGCCTTGCGTTCTGATATCCGCAGCCGCCACCGTCGCTTCTGTGACAGCCATAGACACAGAAACTTCCGTAATGTCTCCTGTCATAATAATTATTCCAATGTTGTCCACTGTGTCATCATTTGAGTGGGTATTTGTATTGGTTTCATTGTTCCCTGATGCTCTTCTATTATCTTTTCCTCCTCCCGTTCCTTGTGAATCATACAATGTGTCTAATTGTCCTAAGGCCGACTTCATTGCCTCTACATCATCTATAGGGATTGCTAAAAACTTATCCTGAACTCCTGTCGGTAATTTACTTATGATCAGGGACACTATTGCTTCTGTCATCACTGGTTCACCTAAATACAAGTTCCTCTCATAAAAATCTTGAAAAAATTTCTTTAATTTCTGGTCACACCCTCTCTCAAACATTCTACCCTGGTATAGACTGTTTCGTACTTCATTTTGCTTCCGTCATGACCAATGTTGTTGCAAAAATTCCTTGTCAAATTCAGCAAATGTTGTACACTTATGTCCTATTCTCATACCCCAGGTACCAGTTTCACCTTCCAATCTTGCTGCAACGAAGCATACCTCTCTTTTCTCTTCCCATAATTCAGGTAACACGCCCTTAAATTGATCTAAGAAATCCTTAGGATGCCACCTCCCATTTGATTCGAAGTTCTTAAAATTCCCTATTCCAAAAAAGGCCTCATCATTTTCTATACCAATTACGCTACCTCCGGCAATGCTTCCATCAGTTAAAAGTGATTTCACTTTGCTTTTCATCTGCTGGCCGATCTGTTTCTTAGTATTGCCTACCTCATTGTACACTACTTCTACTCGCTGTGCCTAAGCTTCCTGGTTTGGCACAACAGCTGATATCCTGTATTTACAGTGGCTCACTTCCACATCCAGTTGTTCGAAATGCTCGTCGAAAATAACCCATTCTGTAAATTCTTCCTTCACCTCCTTGACATCCAATGGTAACTTCATTTATACTTTGATGACTTGATTCAGCCCGCTTCTTTAGAGCCTCATTAGTTTCGTCGATCTTTTAATTGAGTCCTTCGTTTATCTGCTCTACTGATCGCTTAATATCTTCCCTTAATTGTTTGTAATCATGCACTATCGATCGCTTAATATCTTCCCTTAATTGTTTGATTTCATGCCTCTGGTGGCTAATTTCTTCTTTTATTTGTTTGTTATTATGCAATAATGTTTTGAACGTGTCAGCAATGATTTCTGATAGACTACTGTCCCCTGTACCGGAATCCTTTGACATTTCACTACTACTTGCTTCTGGTTCTGACTCCACCTGATTACTTTCACCTAAAGAATCTGCTTTCACCTCCCTGTCTACTGCAGTTGCACAAACCTCATTACTTGCATATTGAACCATCGTAACGTCACCCAAGCAAGAAATAAACAAATCACAATAACACCCGTAGCATAGAATGGATGGCAATAACTACAACCAAACTGCAACGCCGTATGCATTCAGCACTGTAATTCATGCTCAGAAGCACACATAACATACAAGATCAAGTAATCAGAAAAAAAAACAATGAAATATAGGCCTACATAAATATAGTTCTGCAATTGTATTAACTCTTGTTGAAAATTAGAATACTAAATAAGCAGGATCTGATAGTGACATTTCCTTTACTGTACGATCGGCAAAGTAAATATTGTCTCGTGACATTAATTTTCCTCCCACCGTGAACCATGGACCTTGCCGTTGGTGGGGAGGCTTGCGTGCCTCTGCGATACAGATGGCCGTACTGTAGGTGCAACCACAATGGAGGGGTATCTGTTGAGAGGCCAGACAAATGTGTGGTTCCTGAAGAGGGGCAGCAGCCTTTTCAGTAGTTGCAAGGGCAACAGTCTGGATGATTGACTGATCTGGCCTTGTAACAATAACCAAAACGGCCTTGCTGTGCTGGTACTGCGAATGGCTGAAAGCAAGGGGAAACTACGGCCGTAATTTTTCCCGATGGCATGCAGCTTTACTGTATGATTAAATGATGATGGCGTCCTCTTGGGTAAAATATTCCGGAGGTAAAATAGTCGCCCATTCGGATCTCCGGGTGGGGACTACTCAAGAGGATGTCGTTATCAGGAGAAAGAAAACTGGCGTTCTACAGATCGGAGCGTGGAATGTCAAATCCCTTAATCGAGCAGGTAGGTTAGAAAATTTAAAAAGGGAAATGGATAGGTTAAAGTTAGATATAGTGGGAATTAGTGAAGTTCGGTGGCAGGAGGAACAAGACTTCTGGTCAGGTGACTACAGGGTTATAAACACAAAATCAAATAGGGGTAATGCAGGAGTAGGTTTAATAATGAATGGGAAAGTAGGAATGCGGGTAAGCTACTACAAACAGCATAGTGAATGCATTATTGTGGCCAAGATAGATACAAAGCCCACACCTACTACAGTAGTACAAGTTTATATGCCAACTAGCTCTGCAGATGACGAAGAAATTGAAGAAATGTATGATGAAATAAAAGAAATTATTCAGATAGTGAAGGGTGATGAAAATTTAATAGTCATGGGTGACTGGAATTCGGTAGTAGGAAAAGGGAGAGAAAGAAACGTAGTAGGTGAATATGGATTGGGGCTAAGAAATGAAAGAGGAAGCCGCCTGGTAGAATTTTGCACAGAGCATAACTTAATCATAGCTAACACATGGTTCAAGAATCGTAAAAGAAGGGTGTATACATGGAAGAAGCCTGAAGATACTGACAGATTTCAGATAGATTATATAATGGTAAGACAGAGATTTAGGAACCAGGTTTTAAATTGTAAGACATTTCCAGGGGCAGATGTGGACTCTGACCACAATCTATTGGTTATGAACTGTAGATTAAAACTGAAGAAACTGCAAAAAGGTGGGAATTTAAGGAGATGAGACCTGGATAAACTGACTAAACCAGAGGTTGTAGAGAGTTTCATGGAGAGCATAAGGGAACAATTGACAGGAATGGGGGAAAGAAATACGGTAGAAGAAGAATGGGTAGCTTTGAGGGATGAAGTAGTGAAGGCAGCAGAGGATCAAATAGGTAGAAAGACGAGGGCTAGTAGAAATCCTTGGGTAACAGAAGAAATATTGAATTTAATTGATGAAAGGAGAAAATATAAAAATGTAGTAAATGAAGCAGGCAAAAAGGAATACAAGCGTCTCAAAAATGAGATCGACAGGAAGTGCAAAATGGCTAAGCAGGGATGGCTAGAGGACAAATGTAAGGATGTAGAGGCTGACCTCACTAGGGGTAAGATAGATACTGCCTACAGGAAAATTAAAGAGACCTTTGGACATAAGAGAACCACTTGTATGAACATCAAGAGCTCAGATGGAAACCCAGTTCTAAGCAAAGAAGGGAAAGCAGAAAGGTGGAAGTTGTATATAGAGGGTCTATACGAGGGCGATGTACTTGAGGACAATATTATGGAAATGGAAGAGGGAGGTAGATGAAGATGAAATGGGAGATACGATACTGCGTGAAGAGTTTGACCGAGCACTGAAAGACCTGAGTCGAAACAAGGCCCCCGGAGTAGACAACATTCCATTGGAACTACTGACGGCCTTGGGAGAGCCAGTCATGACAAAACTCTACCATCTGGTGAGCAAGATGTATGAAACAGTCAAAATACCCTCAGACTTCAAGAAGAATATAATAATTCCAATCCGAAAAGAAGCAGGTGTTGACAGATGTGAAAATTACCGAACTATCAGTTTAATAAGTCACAGCTGCAAAATACTAACGTGAAATCTTTACAGACGAATGGAAAAACTAGTAGAAGCTGACCTCGGGGAAGATCAGTTTGGATTCCGTAGAAATGTTGGAACACGTGAGGCAATACTGACCCTACGAATTATCTTAGAAGCTAGATTAAGGAAGGGCAAACCTACATTTCTAGCATTTGTAGACTTAGAGAAAGCTTTTGACAATGTTGACTGGAATACTCTCTTTCAAATTCTGAAGGTGGCAGGGGTAAAATACAGGGAGAGAAAGGCTATTTACAATTTGCACAGAAACCAGATGGCAATTATAAGAGTCGAGGGACATGAAAGGGAAGCAGTGGTTGGGAAGGGAGTGAGACAGGGTTGTAGTCTCTCCCCGATGTTATTCAATCTGTATATTGAGCAAGCAGTGAAGGAAACAAAAGAAAAATTCGGAGTAGGTATTAAAATCCATGGAGAAGAAATGAAAACTTTGAGGTTCGTCGACGACTTCGTAATTCTGTCAGAGACAGCCAAGGACTTGGAAGAGCAGTTGAACGGAATGGATAATGTCTTGAAAGGAGGATATAAGATGAACATCAACAAAAGCAAAACGAGGATAATGGAATGTGGTCGAATTAAGTCAGGTGATGCTGAGGGAATTAAATTAGGAAATGAGACACTTAAAGTAGTAAAGGGGTTTTGCTATTTGGGGAGCAAAATAACTGATGATGGTCGAAGTAGAGAGGATATGAAATGTAGACTGGCAATGGCAAGGAAAGCGTATCTGAAGAAGAGAAATTTGTTAACATCGAGTATAGATTTAAGTGTCAGGAAGTCATTTCTGAAAGTATTTGTATGGAGTGTAGCCATGTACGGAAGTGAAACATGGATGATAAATAGTTTGGACTAGAAGAGAATAGATGCTTTCGGAATGTGGTGCTACATAAGAATGCTGAAGGTTAGATGGGTAGATCACATAATTAATGAGGAAGTATTGAATAGGATTGGGGAGAAGCGAAGTTTGTGGCACAACTTGACCAGGAGATGGGATCGGTTGGTAGGACATGTTCTGAGGCATCAAGGGATCACCAATTTAGTATTGGAGGGCAGTGTGGAGGGTAAAAATCGTAGAGGGAGGCCAAGAGATGAATACACTAAGCAGATTCAGAAGGATGTAGGTTGCAGTAGGTACTGGGAGATGAAGAAGCTTGCACAGGATAGAGTAGCATGGATAGCTGCATCAAACCAGTCTCACGACTGAAGACCACAGCAGCAGCAGCAGACATTAATTTAATAATACAAAAGAATTTCAACTGTCACTGTTTGTAATTACGTAATTATAGAATGCAATCTGTACTGCCAGTTAATTACTCTCATTGCTTCAGTTGCGTGAGGTAACGTTGTGATGTGCGACTTACTTTGCGTTGTCTGCTGGCTCCGTAGTCGCAGCTGTTGCGTAGCGCCATCTCAGTTGACGCCGTCCAGCTCTCAGCACTGCACCCTCTCTGCAAAGGTATGGTAATATTTGGTACGTCGCTCCTAGGCGCCGCTCACGTTGAATACGGTGATGGCTGCCAAAAAAGTTTTCACTTTCGCCCATAGGTGCCACTAGTGTCGTCTTCCATAATGGCTGCCAATTCACAAATAGGTGCCACTAGCATCGTCAAAAGCGCACCACCGGGGAGTATGATTACTTTGTAGCACTAGTTCTTTGCACTATCACGGATCAGACGAGTATATACACCGTCTCATAAGTTCTTTAACATACATATCCCACAGCTAGCTTGACATCACTCAACAATCCAAATTAACAGTTGTACAGAAATAGTTCATTCTCCGAATTAATTATATGGCAATTCTTATCCGAAAATCGCAAGTCCTGAATACACGTCGCCATGTAACACACCTGGGGATTCAAATGGGGGTGGGGGACCCTTACACTGGTTATCGTTTCTGCTCATCTTGACCGTGCGCCCTATCCACACCACGTACCTGATAATCCCGTGGCGGTTGTATTGTTCTGCTCCACACTGCTGTTGCCTTGCCTGAAATTATCTATCAAAATATTCAAGTGGGTTTAGGGGAGCCACTTAATGTTGAAACACAACACTGTCCTATGTCTGGTATGAACATCTATATTCTGAGACAATATAGGAACCATAGGTTAAACTGTTTACATTCTAATTCGTAAGTGTTTGTCCCAGTTAATGGATGATTACCAGTCCAAAATGACACTCAGACGAGCGTACGCATAACCGACATGACGCGGGTGATTGTTGTTGATGCGAAAGCCGAATGATCACACATAAGTTCTTATGCTCATCATGCATACACAGATATCTGGTACCAGTCCTCCTTGACACTAGTAATAAATTTTAACACTGTTCACAAAGTTAAATTTACAGTTCACAGTTCTCAGTTGTACAGGCGTATGCGTAACCGTAACGATGCGGTTGATTGTTGATGGTGCGGAACGCGATGATCGAATGCATATTCACACACTTGCTACAAGACACTGGCACTTAAATACTCCCTTTTGTGGTAAATAGTATTACTGATTCTTATTAGATCATTCTTGGAGACCGAACATGGCACGGATGATTGATACTGTACGGTACGACACGCAATGAGAGGATACACAAATACGTTATCAGCTGCACGGCTCCTTTTTAAATTACTTATTGACGCACTTTCCTCTGAATCATTTGCTTATTTTATCACTTTACTGTAATAGCACTTGTAGCAACACTTCAACTTCCATACTAACAATGCCTCTCACATGCAGAGCTACACACAACACAACATAGTAGTTCCGTATCCCATGCTCAACTCTCTACAGACGTGGCTGCCTGCAAAGATACTCCACAACTAAGCCAGCAATATGACAATATGCTTACAAGGTCAGTGAGGAAAGCATGAAACTGCCTACTAGGGAAGCAGTGGAAGAAAATGATGGATGTTCAGATATTGCAGTTGCACTTTGATGGAAGTTGATAGAAAAGAGGACATACTTCTCTGAGTGGAGTAGTGACTGCCACGAGTGTAGACACCGGTAACGTGTTAGATGTGGAGATAATGTCTAAATATTGGAAATGATGGAAAGTCAGGGAACATAAAGAACACAACTATGTTGCTAATTTTGAGAAACAAGTGATGGTATGGAAGTTCATGGAGTACAACAAATATTTCATCGCTCCGTAGAAACAAGAGGCATAAGGTACACCAAATATTTGGGCGATGGTGACAGTAAAGCATACAACAATGTAGTGAACTGTAAGCCATATGGGATGCCATTATTAGAAAAATAGAATGTAGGCCATGTTCAAAAACGTTTGGGAACAAGGCTGAGAAAGCTAACTGTTGATATGAGGTGAAAAAAATTGGAAGATGGAAAATTGTTGACCGGACGGGGTCGGTTAACTAAAGCTGAAATAGAAAACTTGCAGGTATACCATGGGCAGGCAATTAAGAGAAATAAAGAAAATCTGGAGACAATGAAGAGAGATGTTTGGGCCATATTCTTCCATAAATCCTTTACTAATGATAAGCCATGTCATGGATTGTGTCCATCAGGAGAAAATTTGTGGTGCAAATACAACAGGGCTCAGGCAACTGGAGAATCTTATTCTCACCAGCACTCTCTTCCTGCTGCTGTTATTACAGCAATTAAACCTATTTTCAGAGACTTGGCTCATCCTGACCTCCTAAGTAAATGTCTGCATGGGCAGACACAGAACCCAAATGAATGTTTCAACAGCATAATTTGGAACCGCCTCCTTAAATCTGTATTTGCAGGCATGCACACAATGAAACTAGGAGTTTGTGATGCTGTTATTACATTCAGTTGTGGTAATATTGGAAAGTGTTGGTTACTGAAAAATCTGGAAATTAATTGTGGTGAAAATATGATCACTGGGCTGAACATTGCGATAAAATGAGGATAGTCGATGCAGACAGGTCTGCATCTAATATGGCCAAGAAAGCAAGACAAACATCCAGGAAGGTGAAAAAGAAGCTGGAAGACCTGCTAGTGGTCAAAGAAGGGCCATCATATGCAGTAGGACAGTTTTAATTAACTGTAAGTAACAAATTTCAAAAGTTTTTTCTTTTAAATCAGTTTCCAGCAAACTAAAATTTTCGGTACATATGTCCCATTATATCAGATACTATCATAGATAAATGAATGAAATTTTCAGAGACTCTGCATAGCATAAAAAGCCACCTCTGGTACTACATTCATTAGTAATCCCCCATTAGGAAGTTCACAAAAAATATTTTCTTCAGAAAAAAAACTTAATATATTTTGTTAATAAATTTAAAAAAGTAGGTCTTAAAAACTATAAAATGGATAAAGCAGATTTTAGTACAGTTGGCTCTGTTATCATCATGTAACTTACAGTAAAAATATTAAGGTCCTGCATCAAATAGTTTTTTTCAGAAATGGGTCAAATACTTGCCTAAATTAACGTGGGTTAGATAGGCAGGGTGTAACATCCACATATGTTATTCACAGAGCAATTTACTTACAATATAAGCCTGTTCCAATAAAAGTTTCTATAGTCATACAACTAGCAGGAATCTTAAACTTTGGGACCTCACTTCCTTATGACACCATATGAGCTAATCTCAGCCTCGGCTTAGTCAGTTTTTCTGAATTTGTTATCTTTTGTTTATCCTCACAGATTGAAAGTACGTTGCTGGAAATTCCGTGTAACGGGGATTTTCTTCATAGGAATTGCATGTTCTTGAAAATGAATGGCTTTAATCTAAAGTAAAAAAAACAAAAAACAAAAAACAGTAGAAAGTTCATGAGAGTAATTAGTATCATGTTAAAATGAACAGACCTTCTGTATTGAAAAACCTCTTAATGTGGATCATGCAGATAATCGTACAACACGGTATACACATTTTTGCTTTCATTGTGAAATAGAAATAATGTTGCAAACAAAATAAGTATGTGACATAAACTTCAGTCCACTGACATTTTAACTGATGTGTGTCACAGATTTTTAGCTTATTCTCGTGTGTGTATTGTAAGGGTTCAGATACGTTGGTTAAAATTTCACAGGTTTTGTGAAACACCTGTACCCTTAGCGGTTAGTATAATTGAGTAATCATTCATAATTGGCATTCAGCTAAGTTTAAACAGCATTATTATTGTTGGTTAAGGCATTGAGAAGATTCTGGGTTTGCGGGATAGGATTTTATACATCCCAGGACAATCAGGAAATCTGGGAAAAACCCAGGAATTCTTTTCATGTGGGAGAAAACTGGGAATAACCCAGAAATTTTTTAGAATCATGGGAATTTTTCATTGCTTTGGTTTTCAGTTAAATTTTTGTAAGTTTGACTGATAAAAACTGTTACTCTAACAAAGAATTTTACTTTATCCCCGTACTGCAGAATAACACTTCAGCAATAAAACATAAATGAGAGAAAAACACCGACATGAAACTTAAATTGCAAAGAAAATCCACCATTTACAACAAAACACAGTGCACACATAAGCATACACAGTACACACACAAGCACCTGCCAAAAACAAAATGTGTCAAAGGCTTTACGAAGAAAACTATGCATTTCTATCTACTTGAAGTGTGTCTGTTGGCTGTATAAGCAGTAGTAGCAAGCTGCCAGATGCTAGTCGTAAAAATTATTTGAGCATGCCCAAGCTGCCAGATTTGCACATGCCCAGAGCATGTCTAGAGCAGAGTTGTGGTTGCAGGAGTTAGTTTCCATGTGACCTGTGTTTACATTTTGTAGTTGGCTATTTTCTCTTACATTACGGCTCTCACATCAAGTGAAAACAAAACAGATTTCTGTGGCTGGTAGTGTATTAAAAAACATTCACATAATTACAGAAGTCTAAAATATGTTATTGGTTTCAGTTCTCTGATTTATTTTATTTCCACATTATTGGCAATCAAGCATTAATCACTTTGGCAAACAGTGGAGTTATTTTTGTTTGTTTGCTAAAGAAATTTGGCTCTTATTTGTTTTTTCTGCAGTTTATTTGAAACAAAGTGTTTCATTCAACACTATTGGCTAGTCTCACCTATTTGTTGAAATTCACATTTTCATCTTCAGGCATGAATGGCATAATGCCACAATAAATAACCAAACATGAGATAATACAGTGCTGATACTCCAAGAAAATTGGTACCCCAAAAACCACACTGAGAAGTTTAATACCAGGTAGGGGCCTACTTCAGTGTGAATATGGACATACAGATGTGCACTTTAAGCCAATTATGAAGTTTAGTATGGTTTACGAAATCCCGTTGCTGTTGGAGTATTCTGGTGTCCTGTTGGAGTATTCTGGTGTCCTGTTTCTTTTATGAGGTCTTTTAATGCTATATATGTATGGTCGTACATAAATGTTCTTTTGAAGGCGACTAAGCAGGCAAATTTGGTCAGTAGTATTGAATAAAATGTTTTGTTTCAAATATATTGACAGCTTTAGAAGAATTTTACAAATCTACCTTCCAGAAACACAGTGTTTTTCAATCACATGTTTCAACAATTGCCTGTTACGTTCTCTATGCTTGACATTATTTCTTAATTTGTGTTGTTTACATCTTAAATTTACAGAATGCCATTGTTTGGTAAATTACAGACTGGCAGCACACCATGTTTTATCATTGTAACTCCCCACTAGGCTTTATATTTACTATTGGAGTAGGATGTAAAGTGCCAGTTATACAGTTTCTTGACTTCACAGATAACTGTGTTAAATTTTTTATACCATTTTAAAAAGTCATGAATAATGTATTGTCCTTAATTCTGGCATATAAAAACAACCTTTCTTAATTTTTGCAAGAACTCTTTATTCCTTCTTAATAGCCTTTTGCAGTGCTGTGTGGATATAAACCTGGTTGCAAATGCTAGAGAACAGAATTGCAAAGTATGAATTTTAAAAAATCTATGCCACATGCAAAATATTAGGGTTCTTCAAATTGTAGAGTCTAGTTTTGAAATTAATGTTCTGCCAGGAACTACTTTCTTGTATTGCATTCCTTATCTGGATAGGATATGATAAAACAGTTGCCCTGAGTACAATAACTCCATATGTCCTCTCTGAACATTATAATGCAAGTGATCATGTGATGCCTCACTACACATGAAATTCCAAACAGAAATGCAATGAAAGGCATATGAGCAGAGCAAATACTGAGCAAGGGCTTCTTATGTCATCGTAGCTGTGCATTGCAGTAAAGCCTGTTCTCTGGCACTCCCTGGAAACTGCTCAAAAGATCCTACTTCTAACAGGTCATGGGAAAATATTGGGAAAGGTGGTTTCGTAAGCATTGCTTGAAGGACTGATAAGTTTTACAGTCCTGTGGATAAGTACACTGTCACTAAACATGGAAAAAGTGTATTTTTCGGGGATGGAAGTGTAGCACACACTGTGATGTGTTCACATACATTGATTTAGCAGTCAGATCTTGAGATAATGTTCAAGTGATGTGCAAAGGCTGGCAATTTAATTTTCAGAAATATAAAATTTTTACTTAAAAAAATCACTGACACACAACTTGAATCTGTCATACCAATACCCGAGTTTTACAATTTCTAAGGATATGACATAGAAGGACCACATAGGCCCAGTTGTAGGTAATATGAGATACGACTGTCGGGATATAATTCCTGCAAACCCTGTGAAATGCTTTGCAGAGGATACATCCCATTGTACCAATTATAAGGGTCTTTTACCATATCCATTCACATATGGAGTGTGGGAAGAAAGATTGCGTAAGTGCCTCTGTGCATGCTGTAATTAGCCTAATCTTGTATTTGCAATCCCTATGGGAACAATACACAATGGCTTGTATTATATTCCGAGGATCATCATTTAAAGTTGGTTCTTGAAAGTTACTTGGCAGGATTTCATCCGAAAGTTTGCATCTATCTTCAAGCATTTGCCATTTCATTTCTTTCAGTGTCGCCGTGAGACTCTCCTGTGGGTCAGACCAACCTGTGAGCATTCATACTTCCCTTCTGTGTATACATTGTGTCCCCTATCAGTTCTACTTGAGTAATATTCTGTGTTGAGTCACACAAGTCTTTTGTATGCAATCTCCATTCCCTAGTATTCTGCCAGATGGATTGCAGTCTGCTGTTTCTTTGCCTATGACTTACTTCTACATTCTGCATCTTGTATGATGGAGTGGGACTGCAGCTAGTCAAAGACTTGAAGAAAATAGTAGTAACACCCATAATTTTAGTTAATGACTTTGTTTAGCTAATAGTTTTGGTGCCTCATTGGCACTATCTTCAGGCCCCTATACACAAAACTTGTAAGTCATCTAGTTGATTGTGCTGTTATGGGGACCACTACACCCAACTGGTTTCTGTAGACTTGTCGGCAGGTGTGGATCCTTTATGCCTCGTAACAAGATCTGAAGAATCCATGTATACTAAGAAGAAGCCTGCCGAGACCAGTTGGATATTGTGGCTCCTATAATAACACAAATGACTAGATGACTTACCTAATTTCATCTGTAAGGGGCCTGAAGATGGTGCCAATGAGGCACCAAAACTGGTAGCTAATTAAAATCATAATGTAAAATTGTAGTTGTTGGCTTCTATTTTCTTCAGTATTTCTATATTTGTCTATGACACACCATTCAATGTAACATGCTTGTTCTCCCCACCAAGAAATTCTCAATCCAGTCATATACCTTGCATGATTCCCCATGCAATCGTTCTTTTGGTTATAAGTGTTTGTGCAGTACTGATTCAAATATCTTTGTAAGTTAAGAAATTCTGCAACTGGTTTACTACCTTGATCCACAGCTTTCAAGGTGTCATGCGATTAAAGTGCAAGTTGGTTTTCACCTGATCATTATTTTCAGAATCCATTGAAGAGGTCATTCTGCTCGAGCTACTTCAGTGGATAGTGTATTTATATGAAGAAGGGTGGCACAAATGGTAATAGGTTTGTTTGACACTTGGGAAAATGTCTGGTGATGCAGAAAAACTGAAACTGACAAACACTTGAAGATAGATACCAACAATTCTGCAAAAGCCTACTTACAAAGTCTGAAGAAAAATTTTGTACTGCTCTCTGTGTATGACTCCTGCAGTAAGCATCTAGAAAAAATTAGACTAATGACAGGTTCACAGGGCATTTATGTAATCATTCTTTCTGCTTTCCATACATGAGTGGAATGGAAAGAAACTGTAACAAGTATTACAATGCCATCCAGTATACAGTGGTTTGTGAAGTATGGGTGTAGATCTAGATATAAGAAGCTATCTACTTGTTCTTTGATCATAATTGCAACCTGTTGTTATGGTAACTGTTTTTGACAACAATGCTGCTTGTCTTCGTTATAAAAAAATCAATCTGAGGAGTATTTTGGGTATTTATAAAAGATTATTATTGCAGCCATATGGATTCTGAATTTCAAACAGCTATTGAAATGATAACATAGCTCTTCAACAGCAGTAATTATTTTCTACCGTGTTCTGCTTCTGTGCTGTCAATGGCATTGTGAATGCATGATGAGATCATGTCTGTAAGAGATTTGACAGACTTTCTACTTCAGTTTCTGTTTAATATCATAATATATAAGTGAGACTTTATCGT